>NC_090938.1:93461011-93761011 GCF_040938575.1 Ambystoma mexicanum
GTAGGCATCCCTGCTGGTGCAAGATGATGCAGGGACAGGATCAGGGACAGGATTGCACACAGGCACCTCCGCGGCGGCCTGTGCTGCCTCCTGTCCATGGTCCTGCACTGCACCACTAGCACCAGTGGGATCCCCACCTCCAGACCCCGTCTCTGGTGCTTGCACGGCCTCCTCCTCCACCAAACCCCCCACCAACCTGGATGACTCCGTGGCATCTTCCCCTGTTGGGCCCTGTGGGGTCCCAGCTGCCCCTTCTGCTGCCGAGGAGTCCAACTCCAACCTCCGCCTCTTGGACCTCCCCCCGGTAGCTGCGGCCTGGGACACGGCACCGGACTCCTCACTCCCCGACGAGATCACAACATGGGAGGGGAGCCGGGCCTTGCGTCTCCGGCTGGCGGTGGGATCCCCGCCGCTGTGCTCCACAGCACCTTCTCCGCCCTCTTCATCAGTTAACGCTGCAGACAGGGAGAAATAAAACACAGGCATCAGGGCACTGTACAATGGACACATACACACATGACAGTTGTACATGAGTGGCATTGGAAAACCTCAGACATGTCATCACAATCCCCAACACACATGTCATTTCAACTCGCACACATGAGCCATACCACAGCCATATCGCAACTGCCAGCACCATCCATACACATACAACAGCATGAGCAGGCAAAGGTGAGCCAGACATCACATGCAACACAGGAAGTGCACCACACATGTACACACACCACCACACTTGCATGCATGTGTACACCTCTGCCAAGTGTCGCAGTGTTCAGATGGGCATCCATGTCACATCTGCCGATCAGGCTTCCACATACCGCTGTCACATGCATCCATGTTGCATCACTGTTGCACCCTTGTCAAATACACACACATGCACATGTACACAGTGCTGATACATGCAGCCGAAAACAACATACATGCGTGACATCACGGACATGTCTACTTACATACACATTCATCCAAACATGTGTGCCCACACAACTGCATTTGGCATGCAAGCCTACACACACAAGCACCATCCATGTCTCACACATTCCAGCCCTTGCATGTGTTAGCCCACGGCCCTGTACACCCCCACCCATACTCGACCCCATACAAACAGATGTGCAACCTTCACACTACTGAAAAATCACCACACGCACTGCTCACAATCAGGATGCATGTACACTTACCGCTCGACTCCAGACGGGTCTGCCTCTCAAGGACCTGGACGTGGAGCGCTGGGGATATGCGTTCCAGGACCCTCATCTGTTCTTCCGACAAGTGGCCCCGGCGCCCCTTGGCATCCGCTGCCTTCAAGAGGCGCCGGGCCTTGTTCAGGGTCCTGGACCTGAAGTCCTCCCAGCGCTTCTTGACATGTTGTAAGTCGCGGACTGCCACCCCCTCCGCGTTGATGGCAGTCACGATGTCAGTCCAGATCCGAGTCCGTCCTTCCTTGTCGGCGCGGGAACGTCCGAAGAGGGCATCATACTGCCCCAGGACTTGCTCCACCAGGACACCAACTTCGGTGGCACTGAAGCTGGTGCCCCTCTGCCTCTCTGGCTGGGGGTTGTCAGTGGTCTCAGATGGTGTTTGCCCCGACATGACAACCCCAGAGGCAGGAGTGGGTGGGCAACTGGGTCCTGGGGCTGGGCTGTGGAGCGATGGAATCCCAGTCGGGAGTCTTCCGTTCCAGCAGGGGTGGTCACAGCAACAGCACCCCTGGCTGATGTGCAGGCAGCAAGTGGCAGGGCACGTGGGCAGCAGGCAGTAAGGCAGCAGCAGATGGCAGGTGGGAGCGTGCTCAGGGATCTGGGGGGCAGTAGTTCGGCCTTCTGGGCAGGAGCGTGGTCTTCCGTGTGCTTACGCGTAGCCAGCTTGATACGGAGTGATTTGGCACGTGAAAAATCTGCACGTCAGCGTGTAATTTGAGGAAAGGCCCTTAGCGCGTAAGCGCGTCTGCACGCATACGCATTTTCATTGGACAGAAGGCCCCTCAAGCGCAAGCGCCCCTGTGACGTGACGCGTACAGACGTGCATGGGCATTTCAGCGCGCGTGAAAAACTGCACGTCCGCATGTAATACGAGGAAAGGGCCCATGCGCGTAAGCGCACGTGAAAAACTGCATGTCCGCGTGTAATACAAGGAAAGGGCCCATGCGCGTAAGCGCGCGTGGAAAACTGCACGTCCGCGTGTAATACGAGGAAAGGGCCCATGCGCGTAAGTGACGTGACGCGCGCGTGCGTTTCCCTCAGCACGGGTTAAAGGTGAGCGGGCCCAGCAGTTCGCTGTACGTGCTTTTCGTGGAGACCGACGTGTTTTGCTGCTTCCTGTTGTTTCGCGCGCCATCACAACTTCACAGCTATCAAGGACGTATCTCTTCTTTTGGCGGGGGTATTGGCTACGCGTGTTTTTCTGCATCGCGCTAGTCAGACGGTGCGTCGCACACGCTCTTTTTCCCACTGCGGGTGCCCCTATGTATCGCACCCATTTTCGATGTCATAGTAGCCTGCGTGTCCCACGGGTACGCGTTATTCGTGTTACTGGGTGCCACCGCGTACTGCGTAGGTGGAGGTTGAATCCACGCACGTAGGCTGCAGGGTTGCGTGCACGGTTTTACTGCAGTTTTGGGGTGCCTGAGCGTTGCGTGACCCGTCACCACATCACCGGGGTCACATACAGCCTTGCAGGTACAGGGGGGCTGTTAACATCTTGCTTCCCACCCCCTTCACCCCAATTGCCCAGGTCAATTGTGGTGTACACCTCCCATTGGCACCACTCCATCTGTGCCAGCACTACTACATCTGTGCCATGGTTGGGAGGCCACCAAAGGTGAGGGGCGCCTCAGCTGGGCGTCCTCCTCCTGGCGGGCGTGGTCGGGGACGTGGCCGTGGTGACCAGGGAGTAGGGGGATTCCAGGGTGTCCAGGGCAGCCACAGAGGGGGAAGAGGCAGGGGTGCGCCACTTGAGCACAATGTTGTGCCATGTGTCGGTGCAGCCATGCCACCACCCCCTGTGGTTCCGGGGGATGCAGCTCCTGCATCTGGCACTGGCACCCGTACGACCCGGCAGTCCGTTCCATCGACTGCCACGGGCCCAAGGGTAGTGGTAGCTGCAGGTGCAGCTGTGGACACCGCCACCCAGGCTCAGGGTCTGCCAGCGCAGGCTGCGTTGGCACTTGAAGAGCCCTTGGTAGATCTCCAACAGGCCAGGGGGGAAACCATAGGGGCACGCCGGGCTGCTCAGACCAAGACACGTGTCCCTGGGGCAGTCATGTCATCTGCTGCCCCGAACAGCCATGTGTTGGCAAGTGCAGGGGCAGATGCACCCAACAGCACCCCGGTTGTGAGTCTGCCAACCAGGACCGTTGCGGTCAATGACCCTGCCACAGCTGATGTTGCTGTGCAGGGTCCATTAGTGGGCACCCAGCTGCCACTGACACAAGTCAGGCCTTTGGTCATCCCTCCACCTGCCACTCCCTTGGCTCAATCCACCGAACCCACTGGCCATACTGGTCAAGGCGGCATTAGCCAGCCAGGGTCTGCGCCACAGTCCAAGAGGAGGAAAGTTGCACCTGCAGCACAGGCTGGGACCCCACACACAGCCACGACCTCCTGCACGTCGAGGAAGAAGCCTTTCTGTAAGCAGGAACTGGACTTCCTCGTGGACTACGTGCGGGGCCACAGCCGTGACATGCTAGTGGGTGCCAATAGTCAGACTTTGGCTGCCCAACGTGACACCCACTGGAAGCATGTTGCGGAACATGTCAGTTCATTCGGCCATGAGGTGCGCACGGCGCAGGAGTGCAAAAAGCGTTGGAATGACATCAAGCGCAGCACTAAGGCTAAGCGTGCCTCTAATTACAACTTGACTCTGGTGACTGGCGGTGGGCCTGCACCAGAGGAGGAAGAACTCACTCCGCATGAGGCTCTCGTTGCGGAGTTCATACCACCTGAATTGGTCGAAGGAGTGGGAGAGATGCTGGACTTTGATGCCCAGTCCAGTGAGTGTTGATGCGTGTTTGTTGAGGACGTGTGTGTTTCACTTGTGGGATGTGTTGTGCATGATTGCTGCTACATGTGACGTGTACATGGTTCTGATGTGTAAGTAATGCAATGCTTCTGTCATGCATGTCTCCTCTGCCTGCATGCGGGACTCCATGTGGGCATGCTCCCTTGCCCCTCCTCCGCCACTCTGCACCCCAGTTCCACCGTGGCACTGGTCTGCTTCAATCTTGCCAATGTGTAGTTTCTTGTTCATGTGTCCTGTGTAGATGCTAACTTCCAGCGTAGAAACTGCCAGACATATGCCGTGTGGTACAGCCTTAGTACTCGATGCAGGGTATCTCACTTGTACTGTGCATGGGTCAGATGTCCCGCAGGGACATGAGTGCCCATTCATGCTCCATGTGCATTGCACGCATGCCCCTATGTGTCCTTGACTGGATGATCACTGTAATATGAGTCCTTGGTTACATACATTGCCTGCCATCTCATCAGCCTCCCCATGTCAACTGTGGCTCAGTCCTGCGTTGCACACATGTTTAGGCTCTGACAATCTGTGTGGATCACAGGCCTCAGCCTGTTCAATGGCCAATGACTCTGTCCAACTCTTGTTGTGTCTTCTTCACACGTGGGCGGCCTCCGGAGTTTTCATCATGTGTCCTGCCTACTGTTCCAGCATCATTTGCAGTGTTGTAATTTGAATCACATTAAGCTGTTGATGCCAGTCAACACTGCCTGTCAATACACAGGTGTATGGTCAGCCTTTTGATACCATGCTAGGCATCCCTGCTTTGGTACTGGGGTGGAGGGGTGCTTGGCTTCTAGACATGGTTCACATTGAATGCACAATGCACGTGATGTGTGAATTTGACATTGCACTGCCTTCACATTTCCTGGCACACACCATGGAGTGCTTGTACATGTAGGTAGTGAGTGGTTTACACATTTTCTGCACTGCATAGACCCACTTCCATGGAAACTGCCACCTTTCAACAGGTCTGATCACAGAAGCTATTCAAGGTAGACCCAGCATGCATGCCAGGTCATATGTTGTGTGTCACATGTCTGCCGGATGCCTTTGCTGTCGGTGTGTGTGTGTGTCGTGTGCTTCTGACATGTGTAGTGACCTTTTTTCTCTCTATTTTTCAGGTGATGACGCAATGGAGGCGGAGGATGGTGTTGTCATGCCAGACACAGGGTTGGTAACACCACATCAACCCGGCACTAGTGGGGGTCGTGGGGTGGTAGGCCACGAAAACCCCCAAGTGCTGCAGTCCATCTTGTCTCTGGCTGCCTATGAGTCCAGCCTTGATGACGACTCTGACGTCCATGTTGAGTTGGATGAGCATCAAGTCCATGTGTCAGGGGTGAGTGATTCTGATGTGGACACTCCTCTGTCTGCGACACCTGCACTGAGGGATCAGACAGTCTTGGTTCCTCCGCCCGTGGTGGATCGGGACGCAGGGTCACCCTCCACACCAGTCACTGATGTGCCTGGGACATCACGTCGACGGGTGAATGTAGTCGTGCAGCCGCAGGCGGTGCCAACACAGCGAGGACCCCCGGTCCTTGGGTCCCGCAGGGGTCATGCCCGGCAACGTGGTCGCCGCGCGCAACCGCTGTATACTGAGTGGGAGCAAGACATGACTGCCAATTCCGAACGGCAGGGGGCAGCAATGGAGAACATCGCTGAGAGCATGGAGCGTGTGGCCCGATTTGTGCTCCCCCCTGCTAGGCAGGTGCTTCTCCAGCAGCAGGCGGCACGGTCCACGGCCCGCTCGCTCAGGCTGGGCATGGCGACCTCAGACAGGGCACGCCAGGCTGAAATGTCGTCTCTGCGTCAAGCAATTGCTGCTCACGCAGAGGCGCACATGGATGCCGTGAGGGA
This sequence comes from Ambystoma mexicanum, assembly GCF_040938575.1. Lineage (NCBI taxonomy): Eukaryota > Metazoa > Chordata > Amphibia > Caudata > Ambystomatidae > Ambystoma > Ambystoma mexicanum. The sequence continues at coordinate 93,466,886 of NC_090938.1, forward strand.
GGAGTATGCTTCCCTCAGATCCACTCTGGGTGTCCTTATGATGTCCCAGAGGCAGCAGGCAGAGGAGAGGTTTGCACAGCTTGAGCGTACCATCTCGGCTGAGCTACAGGCTTGCCGGGAGGTGCAGCGGTTGTCCAGCCAGGCCTTGCAGGAGGAACTCCATGTTACACATGCTACCTTGCAAGAGGAAGCATGTGTATCACGTGAGGTTCTGCATGCAGACCTATGTCACATCGCCACACAGAACCAGGCTCACCCGTCTGGCAGACTTGCTGCCGACGAGGGGAAAGCTGCGGCTAGGCGTGGCCAGGCTACTGTGCCACGTCCTCCTTTACAGGATGAGCCAGACTCGGACGACCATCTATCTCCCACATAGGTCGGGCTGTGCAGGCGTTGAGCCCATGGAGGTTTTTTTTTTTGGCTCAGCATCATCGCATGTGGATGTTGAGCAGCACCCTGTACCTCCCCCCTCCTGGGTGCCTCCCCTCCCCCCCGGGTCGTATGTGGCCATTTTTGATTTTTCTTTTAGTTTAGTTAGTTAAGTTTCTGTTTGATAGTTAGTTTAAATAGGTAATGTAGGTTTTCCATTGTTAGTGTAATTAGTTAATAGTTGATTTAGTTTAAAATTGCTAGTCTATTGTGCTTTCATGTGGCGGTGCGGTGCTTTGTGGCTTTTGAAGGCATCCACTGTCTGTTCCAGCTGGGCCCTTCATGGTTGTCTTGTGTATGTGTTTGCTGCTTGGGGTCCTTGACTCACATATGCCACTCCTGCCTCCCTTATCCATGGGCTTGCAAGGATGGTTCGGTGTTACAGAATATTACACAAGGGCTTTGGACTGTCATATCTGTGGCATGTCTGGTGCTGTGTGACTTGTGTTGACACCCCTAGTGGGGATGATTTTGGTGTCATTGTCCACTGTTCGGCTTTTGCTAGATGGGGTGTGTCATGATTAATGTGTACATTGATTGCTATGCATTGTGTAGTATGTTTCATATCTTTCCTGTACACGTGCTTGTTGCAATTCATGCTGTAGATAGTGTACCACACTTTGGATGTGAAAGACGGACTGATGGTGTGATTTGTGATGTGACTCTCTGACATGGTCAAGTAATGAGATGCCTGATGAGACACACACAGATGACTTTGAAGCATTAATCATGTGTTTCATGCCCTTTCTGCAGGGGGATGAGCCTCCAGAGCACCTTTGCCAGCAGACATGGCCCATTGGACGACGGAATTCTGGACCCGTTTGTTGGTGCCCACATGCACATGTGTGCACAAGCAGAGGCACAGTGATTGCAGACCCACATCCTAGAACTGCTGACATGTTCCAAGGAACTCCAGGCAAGGTGAGCATCACAGGGGGGCCACGACACAGCAAAGCTTGCACCACGCGAGTTGCACATGCAGGCTTAGTCACAGCACTGAGGGTGAGCTTAGACGAATATTGGTGTTGAAGCACACAATGCAGCTCAGATGTGTTGGTGGACTGATGGCTGTTGATAGTAGGGTTGTCTGGCACACATGCAGGGGCAGTGGCACATACCCTCCGGTACACCAAGGTCCATTGAGGCACTTGTATCAACCATGTAGCCTTCCGAGACATGGAAAGGGGCAGCTCACAGGGACATACAGCAAGGGACATACTCGGGTGCAGTGCATTTCATTTCCATGTACTTTATGATAAATGCACTGCCAACTTTGTTTCGGTCATGGTGGTACGCAACTTGCTCTGAAGTTATGGCTTGCTACATGGGTCTGTCTGCTTACCCAGGGAACAATGCATGTTGTGTGAATTGTGACACATTGGTGTTCCATTTGCCACGCACCCACCGGCGGCTGATTTACTGCATTGACTGTGTATGACCCGTCACAGGGGTACTGTTATATATGGGTACGAAGCATCTACACCAGATTGTCTGTTTGTAGAGTAGTTTGTTGCTATGGGGCATGTTTGGTGGTGTGTTTTTGTGTAATTGGCACGTACAGGTTGTTGACTGTGGCTCTCTTTGCAGCATTGCAGTGCTCCTGTAACCGGACCTGAGAGTGCGCCGGCAGGAGGCCAGCACGCAAAACCAGAGCTAAGTGTCTTGTTGTTTTTCTTTCAAACTGCTCTGCATAGGCTTGCTGGGGGGGTGCACTAATGCATGGATGTATGTGTGATTCAATTTGGTATGTTTTTTTCCCCCTAATCACCCGGAATCCTATGCAATTTTGAACCCTGTACCCTCTACCCGGTGTTCCTGCTTCCCGTACCTATCCAAGCAACGTTCCCTAACCCTCTTTCCCCGCTGGGGTTGCGGATGCCTGTGTAAGCCCCGAACTTGCAGGCGCCAAAACCCTAGAGGGGGTAGTTGGTTCGTACCACTCCGAAGCCTGGACTACAGAAGGCCATGACAATGATGTCCAAGTTTGTTTGGATTGTGTATGTGTTCATGCAGGTAGTACATTTTCGTTCATTCCCTACTTTCATGTTTCATTCCTCCTCCCCTCTCCTGCCACTCATTCCAGTTATCCAGTGTGCCAACACCTGTCCCGACTGCATATCCCTGAACCTCCTTCCCCACCAGGGTCTCAGGGGCCTGTGTGAGTTTGACCTTGCAGGCACCCGGGACACGGTGGGGGTGGTTGTTTCGTGACACTCCCACGCCTGTACACGGGACCTGTGACAATACACATCCGTTCATGATGCATCATCCTATGTTATGTACCACACATGGTTCACATCCTGTTGTGACATTGTTTTACTTTGCTACCTTGGTTGTTGCATCATTGTGGTAGTACTTGGCCTTTGTGAGGTACTGCTACATCAGGTCATCTACTGGAGGGTGTTCGGGTTCGTTTTTATGCCTTGGATTTTGTCATTTTGGAAATGAGTGTGGATTCTGAGGGTGCAGGCATCTTTTTACACACAAGGTGGGAGATGGTGACGAAGGGTAAAGGTGATCCTGTGGCCAGGTGGAATTGAGGGTTGAAGGCTCCATGACCCAGGTGCAGTTGTTCAGTGGGTCATGGTCATTTGTGAGGGGGGGGGTTGTTGTTGATAGTTGCCTTGCCCTGCAGTGTGATGGGAACTCTGACATTGTAATGGTGGTATCCTATGTACATGTTGTGTTCTGCTGATCAATGCCTGTTCATGTGTTGTGTTTTCCTTTCAAGTGCGAGGGGATAATTGTGGCTTGACATGCTGGGGTGTACACATGGTGAATGTTCACATGTGATGTGTAGGGAACACTGATGGTCACTTGAGTGCACATGCATATGTGGAGTGCATGTCCTTGCAGAACCACACACTTGCACACTGATGCACTACATGTACTCCCACCCTTGCATATCCACGTGTACACTGTTTGCCTTCTGGTGCCCACTGTGTCCCTGCAGCACATGTTCTGTGACCGATTATGGATCCAGTATATGCCTAATTTGATGTTTGATGTGGTCTGTCACTTAGATGTGATGCTCAGGGTGTGCATCACACACAATGGCTGTTCACTGTGCTGTGCGCTGAGCAGTGTGTTGCAGGAGTAGGACACTGCACACATGAGCTGCAGTGTTGATTTTGCAATGCATAATGTGCATGTAGACAGGCATTCATTGTTATGTTACGTCTACAACTGTTGTAATGCATTTGGAAATGACTTATTTTGGGTGGGAGATTTTGTTGGTCTGTCATTTCATCTGATTCCGGGTCAGGCATCATTGTCTGATGCCAATGTACATTTAGGACATGGCAATGTGTACCTTATCGTTACTGTGTTGGTGTATGGATATTGCTTGCCATGTCATGTTGTGGTTTGGGAGGGTTTGAGTGACATGACAGTGATGGCCATGGCCTGTTTTGCAGGTGTGTGTGATGCACACCTTGCATGTCAGGGTCATCCGCTTCTCAGAGCAACTAGCTGGGGGTAGATTTCTCTCCGCGGCAGGGCCCTCCCCCTGGAACAGACTTCCTGCCTGACTTGAACCTGAGGGGAACCATCTCCAGTTCTGGAAGCACCTCAAGACCTTCCTCTTTGCTTCTGCTTACTCTCTGCCTCTTCCTTGCAGAATTCTTCACTGGAACTGCACAGGAGCTGCAACTGGGCCACTCTCACCGACCTCGGTCCCTGGCCCAGCCACTCTCCACTTGCACTGCCTCCCTGGCAACCCCTGCACTGCAGTACTGTCTCTCTATCCCTACAGCCCTCCCTTCCCAGCACTTGTCTGTACTTACCTTTGCAGTTGCCACCAGCCAACCTATGTATTATTTTTTTGGGCTACTTCCCCTGTACTGGACTCCCCCCCACCCTTCCCCTTGCACTTTTCCCTTCCCCCTACCCCTGCACTTGCACGATCTCAATGACACCTGGCCCAGTAGTACCGTTGTCTGTCTTCCCTTGTTCCACTCTCCCTGCCTCATCGCGCCTTGAAATACTTGTGTATGGGCCATATCATGTCATATGTCATATGTGTGCCTTTTGGTCACACAGGATAGCTTGTGTTTAAGTAGCTAGGGATGCAGACGATGTGGCACTTCCATGGCAACTATCTCAGGGTGGTAGGGTTGTGACAGTTGACTGTCTCTTTGTCATCATCGATTGTCACCTGGTATGTGCCAGGCCTGTGTGCACTCCGCAGGGGTGGGAGTTTAGGTGAAAAATGTGGCCACAAGCTGGGTCCGGACTTCCTCGCCACGTGCCCTGTCCCCTCCCATGGGCAGCGCCTGTGCCTGTGGTTGGGGATGTGGGGGAACCACCATGTCCACCGGGACGCCCTGCCGTGTTGTAACATTGTGCAGGACACATGCTGCCACAATGATCCTGCACACTACTGGTGGTGCATAGAGTAGTTGCCCACCAGAGCGGTCAAGGGAGCGGAAACGTGACTTGAGCACTCCGAATGTGCGCTCCACTATGCCCCTGGTTGCAATATGGGCGGCGTTGTATCTTACCTGGGGTGGTGTGGTGGGGTTCTGGATTGGCGTCATCATGTGGTTGCTCCGAGGGTAGGCACTGTCCCCTGGGGAGGTGATAATAGTTGAGATTATTAGGGTTTGGATATTTGTCTGTGTGTGACTTGTATGCATGTGCAAGGGCATTTGTACTGACCTAGGAGCCATGTGTCGCCATGCTGCCCAGCTTCCAGGGCCCGGCTCAGGGCGGACATTCTGTATATGAAACTGTCATGGGTGGAGCCAGGGTAGTTTGCATAGACAGAGGTGATGATTCCCTTTGCATCGCATACCACCTGTACATTGATGGAATGCCAGTGCTTGCGGTTTCGGTAGATGTGCTCAGTGGCCCTAGGTGGACGTAGGGCCACATGGGTGCAATCTGTGGCACCGAGCACTTTGGGGAAGTGTGCCACCCTGAAAAAATCCAGGACAACGGCCTGCCTTTCTGCGGGTGTTCTGGGCATGTATATGTGCCTGCGGACTGAGGGGCGCGCTGTCATGATTGCCAGTACCTGGTGTAGGCAGCGTGACTGCGTGGCCTGTGAGACCCCCCCCACTATGGCAGTGGTCCGCTGAAATTACCCAGTGGCCAAAAAATGCAGGACATTGAGCAGCTTCTCCAAGGGGCTCAATGCTTGGGAGCAAAGGGTGGGGGATGTAAGGTCATCTTCCCACTCCCTGACCAGGTCTAGGAAGATATGGGGTGGAAACCTATACCTGCCGTAGACCTGGTCGTCAGGCATCCCAAAAAGGCTTGTCCATGGTGCGAAAATGCGTGCCCTGGCTATTCTCCTCCTCCTGCGGTGTCCCACGATCAGTGCAGCGACAAATGGGGCATTCATCGTAGCTGTATATATGCGTTTGTTGTTTGCGCGCACTTTTATGCTGTGCGCGGGGACGCTTCCGCCTGCCTTCGTGTGGGCGGACGCGTTGACGCCTGTGCACGTCTTTTGCCGTGCGCGGGTTTCCCGTATTCAGATACGTGGTAAGACGGTACGTCCGAGTGTCATCGCGTGTGATCGGAGGGGAGTGAGCGTACACGGGATTGGCCTGGGTACGTGTGTTTTGGGGTGCGCGGGAAGTTCCACACGCGATTAGCCTGGGTACATGTGTTCCGGGGTGCGCGGGAACTTTCACACGCGATTGGTGGAAATCCAGGTGTGTTCTGTCATCACGTGCAATGAGGGAAACACACGCGCGCGTCACGTCACAGATGCGCTCACGCGCTAAGGGCCTTTGGTCCAATGAAATCGCATATGCGTGCTGCCGTGCATACGCGCTAAGGGCCTTTCCTCGAATTACACGCTGACGTGCAGATTTTTCACGTGCCAAATCACTCCGTATCAAGCTGGCCACGCATAAGCACACGGAAGACCACGCTCCTGCCCAGAAGGCCGAACTACTGCCCCCCAGAGCCCCGAGCACGCTCCCACCTGCCATCTGCTGCTGCCTGACTGCCTGCTGCCCACGTGCCCTGCCATTTGCTGCCTGCACATCAGCCAGGGGTGCTGTTGCTGTGACCACCCCTGCTGGAACCGAAGACTCCCGACTGGGATTCCATCGCTCCACAGCCCAGCCCCAGGACCCAGTTGCCCACCCACTCCTGCCTCTGGGGTTGTCATGTCGGGGCAAACACCATCTGAGACCACTGACAACCCCCGGCCAGAGAGGCAGAGGGGCACCAGCTTCAGTGCCACCAAAGTTGGTGTCCTGGTGGAGCAAGTCCTGGGGCAGTATGATGCCCTCTTCGGAAGTTCCCGCGCCGACAAGGAAGGACGGACTCGGATCTGGACTGACATCGTGACTGCCATCAACGCGGAGGGGGTGGCAGTCCGCGACTTACAACATGTCAAGAAGCGCTGGGAGGACTTCAGGTCCAGGACCCTGAACAAGGTCCGGCGCCTCTTGAAGGCAGCGGATGCCAAGGGGCGCCGGGGCCACTTGTCGGAAGAACAGATGAGGGTCCTGGAACGCATATCCCCAGCGCTCCACGTCCAGGTCCTTGAGAGGCAGACCCGTCTGGAGTCGAGCGGTAAGTGTACATGCATCCTGATTGTGAGCAGTGCGTGTGGTGATTTTTCAGTAGTGTGCAGGTTGCACATCGGTTTGTATGGGGTCGAGTATGAGTGGGGGTGTACTGGGCCGTGGGCTAACACATGCGAGGGCTGGTATGTGTGAGAGATGGATGGTGCTTGTGTGTGTAGGCTTGCATGCCAAATGCAGTTGTGTGGGCACACATGTTTGGATGAATGTGTATGTAAGTACACATGTCCGTGATGTCACGCATGTATGTTGTTTTCGGCTGCATGTATCAGCACTGTGTACATGTGCATGTGTGTGTATTTGACAAGGGTGCAACAGTGATGCAACATGGATGCATGTGACAGCGGTATGTGGAAGCCTGATCGGCAGATGTGACATGGATTCCCATCTGAACACTGCGACACTTGGCAGAGGTGTACACATGCATGCAAGTGTGGTGGTGTGTGTACATGTGTGGTGCACTTCCTGTGTTGCATGTGATGTCTGGCTCACCTTTGCCTGCTCATGCTGTTGTACGTGTATGGATGGTGCTGGCAGTTGCGATATGGCTGTGGTATGGCTCATGTGTGCGAGTTGAAATGACATGTGTGTTGGGGATTGTGATGACATGTCTGAGGTTTGCCAATGCCACTCATGTACAACTGTCATGTGTGTATGTGTCCATTGTACAGTGCCCTGATGCCTGTGTTTTATTTCTCCCTGTCTGCAGCGTCAACTGATGAAGAGGGCGGAGAAGGTGCTGTGGAGCACAGCGGCGTGGATCCCACCACCAGCCGGAGACGCAAGGCCCGGCTCCCCTCCCATGTTGTGATCTCGTCGGGGAGTGAGGAGTCTGGTGCCGCATCCCAGGCCGCAGCTGCCGGGGGGAGGTCCAAGAGGCGGAGGTTGGAGTTGGACTCCTCGGCAGCAGAAAGGGCAGCTGGGACCCCACAGGGCCCAACAGGGGAAGATGCCACGGAGTCATCCAGGTTGGTGGGGGGTTTGGTGGAGGAGGAGGCCGTGCAAGCACCAGAGATGGGGTCTGGAGGTGGGGATCCCACTGGTGCTAGTGGTGCAGTGCAGGACCAGGGACAGGAGGCAGCACAGGCCGCCGCGGAGGTACCTGTGTGCAATCCTGTCCCTGATCCTGTCCCTGCATCATCTTGCACCAGCAGGGATGCCTACGTCCAGACCCGTTTTCAGGCAGGGGATGAGCTCACATCAACTGGCCTTCCTCTGCCTGCGGACGTGGCTATACGGGTCCGGGTTGAGGCTGTCCTGACTGGTGTGGGGTTGCGTCAACGGGCCATGCGAGGTGACCTGCAGTCTTTTCATGAGGAGACTGCACGTCATCTCGAATGGCTCGTTGACCACGTCAGCCTGCTGGGACAGGTCACCCAGGCCGGATTCCTCCGTTTGCTGGGGCTTGCTACGACCCCCTCCTCAACTGAACCCCCTACGCGCCAGTCGTCCTCCGTGCCATCTTCCCACCCATCAGTCACCTGGGTGCCCTGTGGAGCTGCCTCTGACGGTGCGGCCAGGCTGGTGGAGGAGGCATCCCTGCCACAGTCTGTGGGATGTTTTTATCCACGCATCCAAGCCCTACCTCAAAACTGTGCAGTACTGACATGGAAAACATCATGATGGCCAGAGCTTCCCAGAAAATGCCCAGGGAAAGGCATGAAGAATAGGCTACCACCCATTTTTGCCGATGTTATGGGCACAGAAGGGCACTGCCTAAAACCACCATTGGACTACCCACACAGTAGTCTGAAACCATTGGGAATGGCAATGCTGATTGCCAAAAGCTACCTAGAATTGTGGGGAATTCATTTTCTTAAATCCCAAAAATGGGTGCATTACCAGTACTCACCACTATCAGAAAGCCGGCGTTTTAAAACAACACCAGACTTTTTATTCGTGTAAAACTGAATAAATGAACCCAAGGCAGGCCAAAGAAAGACTTACTGAGAGGTGGATACAATGTAAAGTTATATTCTGAAGTGACTTGAAGGTTTATAACAAGACTGGCTGAGCTGTGGATTTCAGCAGTTTAAGTAAAATTGGACTGAAAGACACTAAAAATCTAAATGTTTAAAAGAAATGAGTGACCTACTTTGAGTGTCACATAGGTTGCAATTGTTTAAATGTCATAGTTTAAATTTAGAATCAGCATCCTAGCTGCATATGTAAAAAATTGTCTTGACTTAAACTGGGGAACAAAAGTGACATTTTATCTGAAACCTGGTTTAAGGAACTGAATTCTGCCCACCAGCTACCCCGACAGGAGATGAGACTTGCACAACAACTGTGTTCCCAGGCCTAGCTGCCCTTTTGCTGCTCCCACCAAAAGGGATATGACACTTCCCTGATTGAATTACCTGGGCTCTGCAGGAAATTGAACAAAGCCCTGTCCTGACTCAGGCAAATGTTTTATTATGGGGCCGTAAAAAGTGGCTTCCTCCTGGAAGGAAAGGGGAGGAGCACTGCCTGTGAGAGCAAGCTGGCTTGGCAGAACTGGAAAAACCAGAAATTCAACCTTGTGCTGGGGGGAAACCACACCCCTGTAGCCAGAATATGGTCTTAGAAAAAGATGAATAACTCATAGTACGGACTTGTCATAATTATTTAAATGATACCATAATTCTTGTGATTTTTCTGCCCACATTTTAAGAGGTTTTTAGAACCGGTGGCATGATCTGGGGGCAAACTAGCAGTTAAGAGGGTATTACTTAAAATGTATGCATGTTAAAAGTCTGATACTTCATCAATTAATGCCTGCATGCCTTGCACACATTTGGGTAAATTTGAGTAAGAATCTGATATTGGTAACTTGACCAAAAAGTGAAATATGTTGCCATTTCTGAATGCAAGCTCCCAGGAAGAGCAGATTTGGACAGGGTATACCTCCTGTGATATGTGATGGGTGCATGTAATTTTAAACAAATGTGTACCTGTGCAAATATGTCTTTTGGATCAAATATAGATTGTGTGTAAAGTTGACAGGGGTGGGTTCTCTGTATCATAAACAGACCTCATCATGATGACACTTCATTTCATTCCCCCAATCAAGGGGAAGAGGAGGAAGTGGCCAATGACAAGTGGAGAGGGGTAGGGCCTAGGAAGCTAGCCTTTCCACCCATTTTCAAAACACATAAAAGCAGACAGTCAGGACAGATAGGGACATTCAATTCCATTTGCTGCAATGCGCTTTGCCGGACCATACCACATCCAGAGATCCAGACTTCAAATCCATCAATCTCCAGGGAAAGCTGTGCAGAAAGATCCAGAGAGAGCAGAGCTGACCCAGACCACTGTTAGCAGAACCAGAGAGCTGACCCAGATCACTGTGAAGTGCCGAGACCAGACCAGAGTCCAGTCTAAAACCTGACCAGATCTGTGGCGAGGCCCATCTATTTCAAAAATATATTGTGAGTACCCAGCAGAACTGTGCAGAACCAATCTCCTAGTTAAAATAATATAATTCAATCTATTTTAATCTAAGTAGAACTGCCTCCTAACTGTCACCTGTCATTTGTAAAGCTGTCACCTGTCATTTCTAGTTGCTAGCTGTCATTTGTCATTTTGAACTTTAAAATTTCAAATCCGAAAAACTACCTTTATTTAATCGTTCATAACTCCGTCACCGTTTTTTTTGTGTAAAACTGAATAAATGAACCCAAGGCAGGCCAAAGAAAGCCTTACTGAGAGGTGGATACAATGTAAAGTTATATTCTGAAGTGACTTGAAGGTTTATAACAAGACTGGCTGAGCTGTGGATTTCAGCAGTTTAAGTAAAATTGGACTGAAAGACACTAAAAATCTAAATGTTTAAAAGAAATGAGTGACCTACTTTGAGTGTCACATAGGTTGCAATTGTTTAAATGTCATAGTTTAAATTTAGAATCAGCATCCTAGCTGCATATGTAAAAAATTGTCTTGACTTAAACTGGGGAACAAAAGTGACATTTTATCTGAAACCTGGTTTAAGGAACTGAATTCTGCCCACCAGCTACCCCCGACAGGAGATGAGACTTGCACAACAGCTGTGTTCCCAGGCCTAGCTGCCCTTTTGCTGCTCCCACCAAAAGGGATATGACACTTCCCTGATTGAATTACCTGGGCTCTGCAGGAAATTGAACAAAGCCCTGTCCTGACTCAGGCAAATGTTTTATTATGGGGCCGTAAAAAGTGGCTTCCTCCTGGAAGGAAAGGGGAGGAGCACTGCCTGTGAGAGCAAGCTGGCTTGGCAGAACTGGAAAAACCAGAAATTCAACCTTGTGCTGGGGGGAAACCACACCCCTGTAGCCAGAATATGGTCTTAGAAAAAGATGAATAACTCATAGTACGGACTTGTCATAATTATTTAAATGATACCATAATTCTTGTGATTTTTCTGCCCACATTTTAAGAGGTTTTTAGAACCGGTGGCATGATCTGGGGGCAAACTAGCAGTTAAGAGGGTATTACTTAAAATGTATGCATGTTAAAAGTCTGATACTTCATCAATTAATGCCTGCATGCCTTGCACACATTTGGGTAAATTTGAGTAAGAATCTGATATTGGTAACTTGACCAAAAAGTGAAATATGTTGCCATTTCTGAATGCAAGCTCCCAGGAAGAGCAGATTTGGACAGGGTATACCTCCTGTGATATGTGATGGGTGCATGTAATTTTAAACAAATGTGTACCTGTGCAAATATGTCTTTTGGATCAAATATAGATTGTGTGTAAAGTTGACAGGGGTGGGTTCTCTGTATCATAAACAGACCTCATCATGATGACACTTCATTTCATTCCCCCAATCAAGGGGAAGAGGAGAAAGTGGCCAATGACAAGTGGAGAGGGGTAGGGCCTAGGAAGCTAGCCTTTCCACCCATTTTCAAAACACATAAAAGCAGACAGTCAGGACAGATAGGGACATTCAATTCCATTTGCTGCAACGCGCTTTGCCGGACCATACCACATCCAGAGATCCAGACTTCAAATCCATCAATCTCCAGGGAAAGCTGTGCAGAAAGATCCAGAGAGAGCAGAGCTGACCCAGACCACTGTTAGCAGAACCAGAGAGCTGACCCAGATCACTGTGAAGTGCCGAGACCAGACCAGAGTCCAGTCTAAAACCTGACCAGATCCGTGGCGAGGCCCATCTATTTCAAAAATATATTGTGAGTACCCAGCAGAACTGTGCAGAACCAATCTCCTAGTTAAAATAATATAATTCAATCTATTTTAATCTAAGTAGAACTGCCTCCTAACTGTCACCTGTCATTTGTAAAGCTGTCACCTGTCATTTCTAGTTGCTAGCTGTCATTTGTCATTTTGAACTTTAAAATTTCAAATCCGAATAACTACCTTTATTTAATCGTTCATAACTCTGTCACCGTTTTTTTTGTGTAAAACTGAATAAATGAACCCAAGGCAAGCCAAAGAAAGACTTACTGAGAGGTGGATACAATGTAAAGTTATATTCTGAAGTGACTTGAAGGTTTATAACAAGACTGGCTGACGTGTGAAAACAGCAGTTTCCTTGCTAAAAATGTGTTTGCCTCTTAAGAACCATCCCTGAATCATTGCTAGAGTGAGCCTGGACTAATATTAACTAGATACCACTCACCCTGAACCTCTAGAGGGAATTAAAAGCATTTTAGCATATTTTTCACTTCATTGCCAGCACATATAAAAGCATTTTGGGCCTGTGTTTCCAACTTCTGTAGTGTAAACTTGCTGGGGTGAACTGAATTACATTTGATTGCATTTCTGAGAACTGTGTGCTTTCCTTCCATTTCCTTGCATTGCATAAAGGGGGGGAGGGGATTGCCAGAGAAAAGTGATTACATTGTTTTGTTGAAGTCATATTGAGTATTTCTATACTGCATTTCATTCATTCAACCTTGCATTTCCTTGAACCCTATAAAGCATTCTCTACCACATTATTCTTCTGTACCTATTTACCAGTGTTGCTATCTTATCCATCCTATAACCACTCATCATTGATTATAAAGAAGTGTGCTAGTGCCGGACTATCCATTATTGATTACTGCTCAGATTCAGTGTGATATTCAATTATTAATTTATTATAAAGCGTGATATATATATATATTGTTTAAATTATCAAATAAACCTTTAAACTTGCAAAACAGAACTACTTCTTGGCTCAGTGGGGTCAGGGGGATTCCAAGAGAGGGGTGTTATATAGGGGTAGTCATCCAGAACGCATGAACTGGACATAAAGATATATTAATAAGGGTTTCCATTCAGTATCCCAGACTAGGCATTGACTTAGCTGTAGTGTTGAATTGAATCATCTTACAAATTGGGGGCTCGTGCCGGACGTTTGGATTAGATCTATCACTTGTGCAGATTAATACAGCATGCCAGCTGACCAGATACACATATCCGGTCAGATCACCACGCTGCGTTACGCTGTAAAGCACTCCTCAAAGGAACGCTCTAAGGAAAAGCTCTGTTTTGCAAAAATAAAATACAAACTTCTGTAAGTCAGGAAGGAACTCAAATTCCAGAATGACGACCTTAGTAGACATGAAAATAGCCAGAGAGCACTTCTTACATAAGTTATTTGTGAGAGGTGAGTGGACTCACCAGGACCGCATGGTCTGGTTGCAGGCCATCTCGCAACAGGTCACGGAAACAGGGTCAGATATATGGAGAGATCAGGGTCCCTTACATGTGGCCCTGAGTGAACTATACATGGCTCCTAAAGCTAAGGATGAACAAGACAAGATGGTTAGGATAGCGGCATACCTGTACCTATATATGGGAGACATGCAGGATAAATGTACTGAAAGCCAAGATCTGGCGAAAAAGCGACAGATGGCGTTAGAGAAGGTCCAATCTGACCTGGTCTCTTCTGAGCAGAGGCTGCAGGGGAGCCAGGAGTCAGAAAATGAGAGTAGACAGCACCTCATTAAAATAAAGAAGGATATGGACATCCTGCAACAGGAAAAGGCTGACCAGGATACCAGATTTCTGGCCTTGCAGAAGGAGTACCAAGAAGGTTTGGACTCCCTACTGCAGAGCCAGAAAAAGCTGGAGCAACAGTTAGACTTCAATAGGGTATGTGCTGAGCAGGTAGTCACCCTGCAAAGCCACGTAGATAGGGAGAAGGCAGAGAGCAATAAACTGATTCTGAAAGACCTGGATACCCAGGCAGAGTTTGACCAGGAGCGCCAGAAAGCGGGTGCCTTCCAAAGGCAAAGGGACGACCTGGCGGCACAGATGCAGGCTCTTAGTCAGGAAAGGGATACCTTAGGCCAGGAAGTCTGCCACTTAAAAAGGAAAATGGAAGAAAATCACCTGGCCCTCCAGGGACTGGGTGACCTCCAAAAAGAACACCAGAACTTGTTAGAGCACACCAGGAAGGTGGAGGATGCTCTGGCAAGAAAGGAGCAGGCCAATAGGGACACAGCTCAGGAGGTAACCCTCCTGCAGCAAAGACTGGCCCAGTGCTCCAGGACCAATCAGGAAACGCAGAGAGAGAATGAGGCTCTCTGCCAGCACAATGATAGGCTCCAACAACAGGTAGCGATGCAAGGGAGACTGATAGAGTCTAGTAAGGCCTTAACTGAGGAACTGAAGGCGCAGGCTCTTGCATTGCAACAGGGAGCAGGGGCGGATAGAGACCAAGTTCGCTGGGAAAGGGAAACTCCTGAGCATAACCTCAGGAGCCCTAGTACCAGAGGCCTTTATCTCTCTCAGTCCCTGGACTCTGCCACCCCCATGTCCCCTGGCGCACATGAGCACCGGGCCACAGGGATGGCAGATTACTATCCAGCCAGAAGCATAGGGCTCATATGCCAGTACCTCCCAGGAATGGATGGGCGGGCATCCGGGTATGGGCACCCAAGCACAGTGCAATTTAGTGGGGAACCCCAGGAGAGTAGGCCCATTAAGGGCATCCTGAAAACCTCTGCCCAGTTAGGTCAGTGGGGGGGGTACCCATCAAATCCTGGCAGCAAAGAGGAATCTGAAGACTCCTCTGAACGGTACAGGACACAGGAGACCAGGTCCCCACATTCTGCCAGCCATTCCCAGGCTCGCAGAATCCGGGAAAACCTGGAAGATCAGACAGGAACCTCTGGGAGCAGTGCCTCTGAGTCAGAGGACGAATGGACAAGGGTTACCCGAACCAAAAAGGCCAATAAGGCAAAAAGGGCCTTGATTAAGGACCCATTGAAACAGATTAAGGCAATCAGGAGTGTCATCACGCCTTATCATAAGAACGCCAAGTACTCTGTTTGGGAACACTTGGAGCTCTATGAGCAAATGATGGAGACTTTTCATTTGAAGGACAGCCAAAGCTGTATCCAATATGTAAAGTGGACATTCTCCCCAGAATACTCCAGTTTCTTTGCAGGGCTGGAGGACCAAAATCATTCCAGGTGGTCCACCTATAGGGCGGCCATATTAAAACATTTTTCTGTTCACAGAAATCCCCAAGAGGCTCGCAAGGCAGCCTACAATTTGCAGTGTGGGGAGGATCAGGCCCCACAAGAATTTGTTCAGGAGTTAAAGCGTGCTTTTGCACAGACCACAAGAAGGGTGCGCACAGACAGCAGAGAATTTGTCAATACATTTTTCCATGCCTTGCCCAAATATATAATGACCCAGCTCGTGAGAGATTTTCATGAGAAAAGATCTTTAGAATGGGTCATTGAACAAGCCACCCGCATCTACGAGGTGCAGAAACCGGTGGAAAACAAAAACCAGCCCAAAAACCCCAAAACTAACAGCACCCCTGCTGCTGCCAGGGTGGCAGAGGTAAAGGTTGCCCCCGTTTTGGATTTGGAGATGGGGGGGCCTAAAAACCTACCTGCACCTAATAATGCTAGGCCCAGAAGGTCCTCGGGCCAGTCACAAACAGGGAGTCAAGGAGGTAGTCCCACAAATGGGGTCCCTCGCTCTCCTGACTATGTAAGTCCCCGTTACAAGGGAAATCGACCCATCCTGGGTTATGTGTGGACTCCTCCAGCCCAAGGGGGGGGGATCCAGCCAAGCACCTAACCCAGGGAACTTCCCTCCTAACTTCCCACTGGAGGGCAGAAATTCTCCAAATCCTGGGCAGAACTTTTTCCCCAGGTATCCACCCAACTTCCAGCCCCAAAATCCTCCACCCTTCTTTCCCCAATTCCCTGAGCCCAGACAACCGAATCCGGGAGAGGGGAGGCCAAGGGTGGAGGGGTATCCAAATCTTCCCAACCAGGGGTACTACCAAAGAAGGGATAGCTACCCTTCCCGGGATCAGCCCAGGGGAGAAAACAGGGCCCCGTATCAGCCTGAGCGGGTTTCCCAGTTAGAGCGCCAGGTCCAAAATATGGCACGGGATCTGGGTCACATACTGAGGGCTCAGCAGAACCCTCAGATAGGCATGCCGGCGCGGAACGCACCCAACTCTGGACCTGGTGCTCCAGAACAATGACGGGGGCAGCACCCCGATAACTCACCGGTTCCCAGGGAGGAGGCACAAAGGGAAGGGGGGTGTAAAGCCTTGGAGGAAGCTTCCTTCCTCACTTGTAAACAGCCCCTGGAAACCCAGGAACCGGAAACAAAATCTCTTGCCCCTGAAAGTCTGCCTCCTAAGGAGCAGAGGGGGGGTAGGAGAAACAAAAGACCCAAACAGACTCAGTTTGAGGAGGAGGTACAGATCTTCCAATTTGAGGGAGAGGGATCCTCAGAGGATCCTGGGAAAAGGATCTTCTCCTTCAGAGAGGGGGGAACTCCTCCCAAAGAAAAATGGGTCCCTAGGGATGCAAATCCAGACTGGGGAGATGGGGAGACTGAGCTACCGCCGCCCACCATCTCATCCCAGAACCAACAGCAAGAAAATCCCCTGGTTCAAACCCATCCTGGTGACTGCCTCCAAAAAGGGGGGGGGGCGGCCCAGAACCGGAGCCAGGGGAACCCACAATGGCTCTGATCTCCAGTTGCCAATTTTTTCTTTCAGATTCCCAAGGCTCTCCACAGAATTCCGCCCAAATCTCTTCTCTAGCAATGTCCAAAACCAGAAAGTTAGCCCACCAGTTGTCCAAAAATGTGCATTATCTGTGCCCCCTTGAGGAGAAGGAGGGAAGATATTATGCCCCGGTACAAGTACAGGGGCAGGGTACAATTTTAGCGCTGGTGGACACGGGATCAAGCTACCCTTCTGTCCAGAAGGGCCTTTGATGAACTGAATGCAGGAAGGGGAGAGAATTACCAAATTCCTCTCACCTCTCTTCCTGGACAACTCCAGAACTTTGACGGGAAGGAAATTCCCGTCGAGGGGACGGCAGATTTGGACATTAAAATTGGGCGACACAAGTTGAAACACCCGGTCATAGTTGTGACTCCAGAGGGCACCCCTTGTTTACTGGGGAATGACCTCCTGAGGAGGTTGTCACCCTTAATAGATTGCGTAAACAAGGTCCTCTGGACCCAGACTAGCCGACCAATAAAATTAAAACAGAGTGTCAACCATGTTAGTTTAAACGGCACCTGCCACATGGTTGAACAAAAATCTGACCAAGTAGAATTTCACTTCCAGAATAGCCAAATTCCAGACGTGACAGTAATAGCAGTAGGACAACAGACTGGTGATGGAGGGTCCTCTCTATTTCTGAAAATCAACCTTCCTTCCAGTCTAAAGTGGTATTCCACGCTGGAAGGAAACACTCTGAAATTCTATACTAATCCACAATCAGAAACTCCCACTCCTATAGTCCAGAAAGATGTGAAATCAGCTCAGAGCCCGGCTGATATCCAGCAAATTGGAGAGCAATTGTTCATCCCTGTTCAGTTAAATGATGGGAAGGACTCTGTTCTTGCTCGAGTGTGTGTGAACAACGGTAAGAGCTTCATCAGCGAAGCCATGTTCCGCCAACTCCCAAAAGATCCAGCCATTCCCACCTTCAAACTGATAGACAAATGGGAAATGGACCTGGAAGCACCCAATTCCAAACATCTCCTGCCAAGCAGGTGTATGCTCAAAATCTCCATTGGCAACAAGAGCATAGTCCACAATTGTTGGGTCGTGCGAGACGTCACTGCCGCTTTTTACTTAGGCAGTGACATTCTCAATCGCTTTGCCATTAGTTTGGACCTAATAAACTTCAAAGCTTGGTCCCGATTAGCGGATAATCCCATGGGCTTTGATGATCCAGAAAAAGCATTTAGGTCAGCTCAATTGCTACCTTATGCAGTTGAAATTCAGATCAAAGAGGAAGTCACCATCCCAGAAAGGAACGACAATCCTCCCTGGAAGTGAAAGTTAAAAGAGGACAATATTTGCAAAACCCCGATGCTTACATACATCTAAATGCTTCTCTCCAACAGCAAGGGTTGGGGGTAAACCCAACTCCATTAGTCAACATAGAACATGACACCATTCCAATAGAGGTGGATAACAGCGACTTAAAGAGTATTACTCTAGCCGCAGGCACCATTATTGGAATGGCGGTTGATGACCGACATTTTTCCATAGATCTAGGTAATGAACTGTTAGGGCCAATCCCCAAGGACTGCTTTGACAGTGACAGTGATGACAATACAACACCAGACAGGATTTTTACCCGGCATGGGGGGAACGTCCTGGTGTACACTTCTTGCCCTTATGGTAAGGAAGATGTGACTTGTGACTTCAGGAGGGATGAGGTGATTTTCCAGGTCCATGAGGGCTGCCTTTCCCACCTGAAGCCTCCAGTCCAAATCAGCACTCTGACCAGGGACTTCTCCACCCAGCTGGAGGAGGCTGCTGAAATAGCCAAACCAGAAGTCTTTCCAGGCTTCAGGCAGATGGTGGAAGAGAGAGTCAACCTAGCTGATGCCTGTGTGACTCTGGAACAAAAGCAAAAGTTGAAACAAGTTTTCTTGGATTTCCAAGATCTCTTTGCGGTAGACTCATATGACTGTGGTCGCACTGACATCCACACAACAACAATCCCCACGGACCCTGGCATGACTCCCGTGTTTGTGAAGCAATATCGTTTGCCTCTCGCATCCATGGAGTCCCTTACTGAAATAATTAAGAACCTTGAGTCCCGGGGAATAATCCCTCCAGTTCACAGAACCTTCAATAATCCGGTGCTGGGAATATTGAAGCCAAACGGCCAGTGGAGACTCTGCGCCGACCTCAGGGAGCTCAACAAACGGGTCCATACTTCCCGATGGCCTCTGCCCTACATTGACCAAGGGCTGGCCCAGATCCAGGGGTCACAGGTATTCACTGCAATAGACCTGACCAATGGATACTGGACCGTGCCTGTCAGCAGGGAGGACCAATACAAACTGGCTTTTACCTTTGGGGGCCAGCAATACACATGGACCCGGACTCCCTTCGGATACCTCAACTCCGGCAATGAATTCAACATTTTCCTACATAAGGCCATGCCCGACCTGGGTGCGAGGGGTAACCTGGCTTATGTAGATGATGTCCTCATCAAAAGTTCATCTGTGGAGGAACACATAGCGGAGATCCGTTATGTTCTGACGCAGTTGAGGGCCGCCGGAGCAAAACTTTCCTTTCAGAAAGCACAGTGGTGTAGAACCCGTGTTAATTTCTTGGGGCATGAGATTACTCCTCAGGGTCTCTGTCCCCAGGAAAAGAAAGTGGAAGCACTCCAAAAACTGAAAGACCCCACAACTCTGCGGGAACTAAGGAGCCTCCTTGGACTGACTAATTACAGCAGAAAGTTCATTGAGGGCTATGCAGAGATCACCAGACCCCTGATTCATCTCCTGAAGGGGGGGGTCAAGTGGGAATGGGGTCCAGAACAAGCCGAGGCAGTAAGACAACTCAAAAGAAGCCTCTCACAAGCGCCCTGCCTAGCTTACCCTGTCAGAAACAAGGAGTTCTTCCTGGAGACGGGGTTCTCTAATACGTGCTTGACGGCAGTATTATACCAAAAGCATGACAAGGTCAATAAAGTAATCTCCTATGCGAGCAAAACTTTATCCTCTGTGGAGGAAAAATTCAACGATTGTGAGAAGGCACTCCTGCGCATTGAAGAATTACCGCCCGTTTATCCATGGGGAACACATCATAGTGGAGACTCCACACCAGCCTCTGCAATATCTCCAAAGTGACAGAATCCGGGCCGGAAATGTGAGTAATTCCCGAATTACTTCCTGGATTCTGTCAATGCAAGGCTTTCCTGTGGAGGTCAGATATGGCCAAAACAAGAAGAGTCCCCTCGCGCAAGGTCTGGCTGACTTGCATGATTGTGCCAGAGAAAACTGTCTCGAGGACGAAAGTCTAAAAATCAAGGACAACATGGAGGCATACCTTAATTCCCCACACAAAGTCTTTGAAGAGGACAAGTGTGAGGGAATGCCCACTGTCTATGTGGATGGATGCTCTTACCATGTTGACAACGACGGGGAGAAAGAACTGGTGGCTGGCGTAGGGAATGCATGGGTGAAGGAGTTCCCAGAACCCTCCGCTGGATACAAAATTGGTCCCCGAAGTAGTCAGGTGGCAGAATTGATGGCGGTGCATCAGGCCATCCTCACTGCTGTCCAGCATCAACTCCACGAACGGTCATAATCACAGATTCGGATTATGTACGGAACGGGTTCGTGGAGCACCTGGTTAATTGGAAAACCAGAGGCATGTTATGTGCTAACAACAAACCCTTGAAACATGGGAAGTTGATCCAAAACATTGATGATCTGGTCACCTCGAATGAGATGACCATCTATTGGAAAAAGATCAAGGGTCATTCCAAAGTAGAGGGACCAGACAAAACTGGAAATTACTTGGCTGATCAGCTGGCCAAAACCGGGGCCATCCAAGGGGATCTAATTGAGATTGAGTCCCTGTTGGGGGAAATCCAGGTCACTGCTATCACTAGGTCCCAGACAAATGCTCACAACGACCTTTCAATTGCACAATGGAGCAAGGAGACCCCTGATGCTGATTTGATTACAGCTCAGAAGGGGGATCCAATAATTGGTAAATTTTACCAGCACCTTGAGGACCCTGAGAACTTTCCCCTGACGGATACCGATTACACTGGGAAAGAGGACCTAAGAGTGTTGATGAAATGTCCAAAAATGTTCCGGATCCAAGACGGTTTGCTGGTAAGGAAATCCAAAGCTGGCCACGATCAGTGGGTGGTTCCTACCTCATTCCGAAGCCTGATGTTAAGTCACGCCCATGATGCGGCCACCGCCGGTCATAGGGGGTTTCACACAACATTGGAAATCTTAAGAGAGGTTGCATACTGGCCACACATGGGGCAGGACCTCGACCAATACTTGAAGGGGTGTCTTGTGTGTGCACAATTTCAGCCATCATCCCTCACGCACCGTGCGCCTCTCCAAAAGAGGGGGATGACACTGCCATGGTCAGATTTACAAATCGACTTTGTAGGCCCCGTGATTCGCTCTGCTAGGGGGAATAAGTACATGTTGACTGTGACATGCTTGTTTACCAAGTGGGTGGAATGTCTCCCAGCCCCAAATTGCAAGGCAGAAACTGCGGCTGCCCTGATGATTAACCACATCTTTTCCCGTTTTGGTCTACCTCAAAAGATTGAGTCAGACAGGGGTAGCCACTTCACCAGTGAAGTGATGACAAAGATGTGGGAGATACTGGGGGTCAAAAGGAAGTTGCATATTGCTTACCGGCCAGCTTCTTCTGGGGCAGTAGAGAGATATAACCGAACCATTGTGAGCATATTAAAGAAGTTTGTGGCAAATTCTGGGCCAAGTTGGGATATCCGATTACCTCTGGTCCTAATGGCCATCAGATCTACCCCTTCATCTGCAACCAAAATGTCACCATTTGAGTTGATGACTGGGCGCAAGATGGTGCTTCCTCAGCATTTGCTCTACAGGACCCAAGAGCAGACACTAATAAATGCCTCCACAACTCACGAGTATGTGGAGAATTTAAGGAAACACCTTCAACATGCTTTTGCTTATGCTCAGCGGAATCTAGAAAGATCAGCTGATAGCATGAAGACCCACTATGACCTGAAAACTTCCAGGAAGGAATATCAGGTGGGGGACCGGGTCTATCTATACACTTTCCAAAGGAACCAGGCCAAACAGCGAAAATGTTTGCCTACATGGAAGGGACCCTTTGAGATTATAGACAAAATCTCCCCTGTGGCCTACAAGATCCGCATCCCCAAAGGCGGTTTGGCAGAGGGGGAAGACAAGTGGGTCCACATTAACCAGTTGAAGTGTTGCCATCCCAGGCACACTCTGTAACAACTGGAGGAATCCTCTGGAATCCTAGAGGGTACTGTCTCAGATTAATTCAGTTCTAACTTCAAATATCCTACATATCGCCTATCAAATTCTGAGTTTCTCAATGTGGGTGTTTTGGTTTTTGAATGCAAAAAGAAATGTGCATGTCCATATGTTTTGACTATAAATGTATATGCCACCCCACTATATCAATGGTGGGGGAAGAATGTCTATGAATAGGTATTGCCGCTCTTCCTTTGTCGTCCTAGGAGAAAGAAAACCTGGAGACGGGCCAAGGAAGACGATCCGGAGACCGGGAGCAGAGACGCAAGGGGCCCAGTGTACCGCCCAATACTCCCATCAGGACCGGCGAGGAGAACCGATCGATCCGACCGGATGGAGGAAAAGATGCTGAACTGTGCCATCTATTGGAAGAAGATGAGGAAACATCCCAGGTCTTGCGAGTCCCATCAGTGAAACAGAATGGCCATCGCAAGAGGGGGGCTTGTGGGATGTTTTTATCCACGCATCCAAGCCCTCCCTCAAAACTGTGCAGTACTGACATGGAAAACATCATGATGGCCAGAGCTTCCCAGAAAATGCCCAGGGAAAGGCATGAAGGATAGGCTGCCACCCATTTTTGCCGATGTTATGGGCACAGAAGGGCACTGCCTAAAACCACCATTGGACTACCCACACAGTAGTCTGAAACCATTGGGAATGGCAATGCTGATTGCCAAAAGCAACCTAGAATTGTGGGGAATTCATTTTCTTAAATCCCAAAAATGGGTGCATTACCAGTACTCACCACTATCAGAAAGCCGGCGTTTTAAAACAACACCAGACTTTTTTTTTTTGTGTAAAACTGAATAAATGAACCCAAGGCAGGCCAAAGAAAGACTTACTGAGAGGTGGATACAATGTAAAGTTATATTCTGAAGTGACTTGAAGGTTTATAACAAGACTGGCTGAGCTGTGGATTTCAGCAGTTTAAGTAAATTTGGACTGAAAGACACTAAAAATCTAAATGTTTAAAAGAAATGAGTGACCTACTTTGAGTGTCACATAGGTTGCAATTGTTTAAATGTCATAGTTTAAATTTAGAATCAGCATCCTAGCTGCATATGTAAAAAATTGTCTTGACTTAAACTGGGGAACAAAAGTGACATTTTATCTGAAACCTGGTTTAAGGAACTGAATTCTGCCCACCAGCTACCCCCGACAGGAGATGAGACTTGCACAACAGCTGTGTTCCCAGGCCTAGCTGCCCTTTTGCTGCTCCCACCAAAAGGGATATGACACTTCCCTGATTGAATTACCTGGGCTCTGCAGGAAATTGAACAAAGCCCTGTCCTGACTCAGGCAAATGTTTTATTATGGGGCCGTAAAAAGTGGCTTCCTCCAGGAAGGAAAGGGGAGGAGCACTGCCTGTGAGAGCAAGCTGGCTTGGCAGAACTGGAAAAACCTGAAATTCAACCTTGTGCTGGGGGGAAACCACACCCCTGTAGCCAGAATATGGTCTTAGAAAAAGATGAATAACTCATAGTACGGACTTGTCATAATTATTTAAATGATACCATAATTCTTGTGATTTTTCTGCCCACATTTTAAGAGGTTTTTAGAACCGGTGGCATGATCTGGGGGCAAACTAGCAGTTAAGAGGGTATTACTTAAAATGTATGCATGTTAAAAGTCTGATACTTCATCAATTAATGCCTGCATGCCTTGCACACATTTGGGTAAATTTGAGTAAGAATCTGATATTGGTAACTTGACCAAAAAGTGAAATATGTTGCCATTTCTGAATGCAAGCTCCCAGGAAGAGCAGATTTGGACAGGGTATACCTCCTGTGATATGTGATGGGTGCATGTAATTTTAAACAAATGTGTACCTGTGCAAATATGTCTTTTGGATCAAATATAGATTGTGTGTAAAGTTGACAGGGGTGGGTTCTCTGTATCATAAACAGACCTCATCATGATGACACTTCATTTCATTCCCCCAATCAAGGGAAAGAGGAGGAAGTGGCCAATGACAAGTGGAGAGGGGTAGGGCCTAGGAAGCTAGCCTTTCCACCCATTTTCAAAACACATAAAAGCAGACAGTCAGGACAGATAGGGACATTCAATTCCATTTGCTGCAACGCGCTTTGCCGGACCATACCACATCCAGAGATCCAGACTTCAAATCCATCAATCTCCAGGGAAAGCTGTGCAGAAAGATCCAGAGAGAGCAGAGCTGACCCAGACCACTGTTAGCAGAACCAGAGAGCTGACCCAGATCACTGTGAAGTGCCGAGTCCAGACCAGAGTCCAGTCTAAAACCTGACCAGATCCGTGGCGAGGCCCATCTATTTCAAAAATTTATTGTGAGTACCCAGCAAAACTGTGCAGAACCAATCTACTAGTTAAAATAATATAATTCAATCTATTTTAATCTAAGTAGAACTGCCTCCTAACTGTCACCTGTCATTTGTAAAGCTGTCACCTGTCATTTCTAGTTGCTAGCTGTCATTTGTCATTTTGAACTTTAAAATTTCAAATCCGAAAAACTACCTTTATTTAATCGTTCATAACTCCGTCACCGTTTGGGCTAGGAACTTGGTTTAACTTTCCTCTGAAAGCTTAGAATCTTTTTTCAACGAACCTAGAACCGCATTCCTACCCCCGATACTTTTGCCGCAATCGCGAAAAACGCACTCGCGAATTTACCGCGATTTGCACATTTCTCTACGTGTGAAAACAGCAGTTTCTTTGCTAAAAATTCGTTTGCCTCTTAAGAACCATCCCTGAATCATTGCTAGAGTGAGCCTGGACTAATATTAACTAGATACCACTCACCCTGAACCTCTAGAGGGAATTAAAAGCATTTTAGCATATTTTTCACTTCATTGCCAGCACATATAAAAGCATTTTGGGCCTGTGTTTCCAACTTCTGTAGTGTAAGCTTGCTGGGGTGAACTGAATTACATTTGATTGCATTTCTGAGAACTGTGTGCTTTCCTTCCATTTCCTTGCATTGCATAAAGGGGGGGAGGGGATTGCCAGAGAAAAGTGATTACATTGTTTTGTTGAAGTCATATTGAGTATTTCTATACTGCATTTCATTCATTCAACCTTGCATTTCCTTGAACCCTATAAAGCATTCTCTACCACATTATTCTTCTGTACCTATTTACCAGTGTTGCTATCTTATCCATCCTATAACCACTCATCATTGATTATAAAGAAGTGTGCTAGTGCCGGACTATCCATTATTGATTACTGCTCAGATTCAGTGTGATATTCAATTATTAATTTATTATAAAGCGTGATATATATATATATATTGTTTAAATTATCAAATAAACCTTTAAACTTGCAAAACAGAACTACTTCTTGGCTCAGTGGGGTCAGAGGGAATCCAAGAGAGGGGTGTTATATAGGGGTAGTCATCCAGAACGCATGAACTGGACATAAAGATATATTAATAAGGGTTTCCATTCAGTATCCCAGACTAGGCATTGACTTAGCTGTAGTGTTGAATTAAATCATCTTACAAGTCGCGAGTCGGACGTCCAGCAGGGGTGGCCACATCAACGACTGCACCCCAGCCGGCGGAGGATGTGCAGGCAGCAGGAGGCAGTGCACGGGCAGAGGCACAGCAGCAGCAGCAACGTGGTGGGAGCCATGAAGGGTGTCCTGAACTAAAAACCAAGGAGTGTTTTCACATTGGGACGCATACCTGCTTCTTGCTCTCCCACAGCACTGCGAGCGCTGCTCTTGCTGGGAAAGCTCTTTTGTTTCCAGCGCCCTGCTTCCTGGAGGAGGCGGGACCGATTGGCTGCACGTGACCAATCACGTGACCTTACTCGAGGATAAGAACTCGCTCGAGCCGACCTTGCGGTGTGTCCTGAACTAAAAACCAAGGAGTGTTTTCACATTGGGACGCATACCTGCTTCTTGCTCTCCCACAGCACTGCGAGCGCTGCTCTTGCTGGGAAAGCTCTTTTGTTTCCAGCGCCCTGCTTCCTGGAGGAGGCGGGACCGATTGGCTGCACGTGACCAATCACGTGACCTTACTCGAGGATAAGAACTCGCTCGAGCCGACCTTGCGGTGTGTCCTGAACTAAAAACCAAGGAGTGTTTTCACATTGGGACGCATACCTGCTTCTTGCTCTCCCACAGCACTGCGAGCGCTGCTCTTGCTGGGAAAGCTCTTTTGTTTCCAGCGCCCTGCTTCCTGGAGGAGGCGGGACCGATTGGCTGCACGTGACCAATCACGTGACCTTACTCGAGGATAAGAACTCGCTCGAGCCGACCTTGCGGTGTGTCCTGAACTAAAAACCAAGGAGTGTTTTCACATTGGGACGCATACCTGCTTCTTGCTCTCCCACAGCACTGCGAGCGCTGCTCTTGCTGGGAAAGCTCTTTTGTTTCCAGCGCCCTGCTTCCTGGAGGAGGCGGGACCGATTGGCTGCACGTGACCAATCACGTGACCTTACTCGAGGATAAGAACTCGCTCGAGCCGACCTTGCGGTGTGTCCTGAACTAAAAACCAAGGAGTGTTTTCACATTGGGACGCATACCTGCTTCTTGCTCTCCCACAGCACTGCGAGCGCTGCTCTTGCTGGGAAAGCTCTTTTGTTTCCAGCGCCCTGCTTCCTGGAGGAGGCGGGACCGATTGGCTGCACGTGACCAATCACGTGACCTTACTCGAGGATAAGAACTCGCTCGAGCCACCCTTGCGGCGTTAAGCCCGTGAGGGGTGAAGGGCGCCGACTGTTTAACGACTGTTAAGCGCTGGTGGCGCACACCCTGGAAAGGTTGCTGTTACTGCTGTCAGAGCGGTGATAGCGGATTGGGGTTTGTGGAGTAAGACTTATTTATTTTTATTCATTTTGCTGCATATATAATCACTTGGCTGCTAAACGTGCCGAATGAAAGGTATAACATACACGCTGACATCTGGGATGCCAGCTAATATTGTGATTACAAGAGCCTCTGTGAATCTTAAGCCTGCGACCCCTAAAGCCTCCCCCGTTACTATTCTTAAAAAAAAATTAGGAGGTGCAACTGCTGTGACTCCCGTGAGTAAGAACCCTACTAGTGATATACGAGGATTTTGTACGCTAAGGGGTGACTCAGATTTAACCTTTCCCACGTGTGTTGAAAAACAACCTTTGAGCCCGGTAAATATGGGTGGAGGGATAATCGCACCGCTTGTGGGTTCTGTGAATTCAAATGTGTCGATTTCGGACACTATTATTGTAAATGAGATATGCTCTACTCAACGTGACCTCGAGAGAACTGAGGAGTGCCCTTTAATCGATTTAACCACACAAAATTCTGTAGTTGCATGTAGAAACAAACTAAATGATATTAATAAGGAAGTCACTAATGAGGGTGAGAATAAAGATATGCAGGAGGAGATGGAAAATATAACTGCTATAAATAAATCTAATCTGGACGACTCTATTAATGAGATTGTGGTAGATGACCCTGCTTTGTTGGAATCCCCAATTCTCAACGATAGAACCAAGGGCAATGATGGTAGTTTATATGGATCCCCAAGCCTTTTTGATCACCACACACAATGCCCTAGAGATTTGACATCTTCTTTTGTCTATCCTACACCACGTGCACCACACAAAAAGATTGCTCCGAGTGTGGGAATCACAGATGGTAATGGTGGACAAACTGTACACGGCTCACTGGTGGAAATAACGCTGAATGCCATAAATATCTCGATTATGTCCCTTTTTAAATTGTTTGAGACCTTGGATGCAAAGATAAGTCGACAAGCTGTGCAGATTGAATTGATCACTCAGAACCTAGACAAAATATCTCGGTACATTGACTTGGATGATAATAAGTCACCAAAGTCAATGAAAGATATTAAAAATAAAGATTGTGCACAAATGTCATCCGATGTAAAGGGGAAGCACGAGGTGGAGAATGTGGTACCGACTTTACCTATTTTTGAGTCTATTATATGCCCTGTCACATCCAGTGACGATGAGGTGCAGTGTAGCCCTTCTAGTAGCGGGATAGTGACTGTGGAAAGTTGTACCTCTGTTAAGGCGAATGCAGATAAAACTGCTGTAGATAACCGAGGGTATGACTTTGGTGTGTATAATATGTTTGACTCAAGAACCAATGTAAGATCCAAAGTTAACACTATAACTAAAAAGAAAACTAAAAACCAGAAGCAGGCCTTGCGACCTTTAAAGGCCGCTACTAATCAATTCCTGAAACGTTTACAAATTACTTCGAAAAGTAAAAAGGTGGGGGGAGGTGGTCTAAAAGTGAATTATACTAATTTAAGACAGGCTAGAGAACCGGTAGCTAGCCAATCTGTGAATGCTGTATCCCACAACGACTATGTTCCACTAGATGATCTAGTGGCTCTGCTTGCAAAAAAAGGTTCCGAGGATCAATTGCGGCTGCAACAAGCTGCTGGTAATATTACAAACCATGAAACATCTTGTACCCCACTGGCTAGTACTATAGTGATAAACCACCCAAAGAATGATGCTATAACAAATACTATAAGTGCGAACCCTCCTCCAGTGAGAGAACCTTCACCGGATATACTAAAAGATATTAGAGAGACCATACAGAACTCGGTTGATGAGTATCTAAGATGGAAACAAGATCAGACCCCTGTGATAAACCCTGTAGTGGAGGGCCGCAAAGTGTCATTCAATAGTAAAACTACAGTGTATTCATCTGATACAATACAAAATATTGAGAGAAACTCGGAACCAAACCAACGACTTGAAATGGAACGGCTAAGTTGGGGAACAGGAAAGAAATTAAAACATGCCCTAGACCCGAAATTATATCACAGATTTATTCTGAAATGCCGCCCTGCTCCCCATATATCCTATGACTTAAACAGAACAAGTGTGTTGATGATATTTGAATACATTGAAGAGTTAAGAGATATCTCTTCAACTGATATTCAACAAGTTGAATTTTTAAATGAGGAGAAGCTTGACGTTGTTCGATTGTGGATTTCATCCAACCTTGTCAGAAATATTATATGGCAAGCTAGGATGGAACTGTTCACAATGGGTTTTTTGCTAGCAGTTGATCCTACAATCTTATCGACTAACATGAACTATGAACAACTACAGGACCCAAATGACAATATGGCTGGTAGATCCCTAAATATATATCGCAAACAAAACCTACTAGATCAAAATGAGATGGTAGGAGACCTGGGGAAAAATGATTATAGACCGAGTGAGAAAAGATCATAATACAAGGAGTGGCGAGATGACATATTGACCCTGGTAAGTTGGAATACCTGTGGTCATGGCCATCTCTCTGCAAAAGATAGCAACGATCTTAATAACTATGATATAATAGCCCTACAAGAGACGTGGCTGGTGGATTGCCCGGTATGGAACAATCATGAAATAGCATTTTTGGCAGCCAGATCAAATAAGAAAGGACGTCCATCCTCTGGGTTACTAATTGCCATTAAAATGGGGAGGGGCCTGTCAATTAGGCCTTGGGCAACCCCGAATATATTCATGCAATTAGTTAAAATTCTCTACCCCGGAGGATGTTTGGCTCTAATTAATATCTATCGTAACCCAATGGGTATCTCGGATAAAATCTTCATCAAAGAATTGGAGAATTTCTTCAACTTGATTCTTATGACTTCTGAAATAACAAATGTCATTCTTGTGGGAGATCTGAATATGCAATGTCTGACAGACAAAAAATCACAAAAACGCTGCATAAATGAAATATGGGCGGATTTGATGTGTGAGCGTAACATGCTGATGCTTAACGGTGCGATACCTGGTGACACACCTGCTAGTGAGACGTGGCGTAGAGGACTTAGTAGCTCCACAATTGATTATATTTATACGGACAAAGCAATGTTTCAAAACATTGCTTCATTTAAAGTGTTAACACAGACTGTGAGCGATCATCATATGCTAACCTTGAAATGGAACTGCTACAAAGAACCATACAATCTAGAAAAAGAGCGGTATGCCACCAATTTGATAATAAATAATTCAAGAATAAGGTTTAGGTGGAACAAATCTACCTTGAATGAGTTGAATGAGGAGTTGCTGGGTGAACAGATGGGGAACAGCGGGGTAGAAGAACCATACAACGTCACACTCCAAATGTTCAAACTGCACTCTTCAACACGAACTCATGTGTACTTTGCACCTAGACACAGTGCTGATGATCAGGTTCGGAAACGTAAAACCTTACTGAGACGAGAAAAGAGAATGGCATTATCACTGCCGGTGAACATCAGGTTTGAGGTCATTCGTTCACTTCAACGTGCATATACTGCTTGGATTCGTACTCGTCGATGTATTCTTTACCAGTCTGATGGTGAAGAAATGCTTAAGGTGATTATGTCAAAAAATACAGCCCAAATTTGGGCGTTGCTTAATGCTGCTAACCATTTGGAACAGGGCCCGGTTCAGATAAACGGTGTAACTGAAACACTATGGATCAACTACTACACGGAACTATATGCTGACCCTGAAGTCAGACAAAACAGCCCCGTGATACCATGTAATAGCGTGGAATTATTACAAATATCTAGAGAAGATATATTAGGATTTATCCTTAGAGCAACCAACTCAAGGGCCCCAGGACCTGATGGGTTAACCAACTACATGATGAAGCAGTATCCGGAACAATGGGCCCTGATCCTATACAATATCTTTACTTATGCCCTACAATCTAACAGTATCCCAAAGTCTTGGAAATCCTCTGTGGTAGTGCCCATCTTCAAAAAAGGTGACAGGTCTAAACCGGCGAATTATAGACCGATCGCACTCTTGGATATACCTGGGAAAATCTTTTGCAGGTTTATTTTACGGGACTTTAACAATTGGGTAAAAACTTGTGACAAGCAAGATCCGCATCAAACAGGGTTTATACGTGGCATGGGAACATCTATAAATCTGTTATCAATAACAGCTTTAATACAGCATCATAACCTCCTGAAACAACCATTATTTTTTGTGTTCGTCGACTTTAGAGCGGCGTTTGACTCAGTGGTTAGATCAATATTATTTGACAAATTAACCCGAGAAAAGTGCCCTACATACTTAATTAGTTTGATAAGTATGTTACATTCAGAGACCAGCATACGAGTGAGGCTAAATCTACAAGGCCTACTATCCACCAATATTCCAACTTATAGGGGTCTCAGACAAGGCTGTATACTTGCGGCCACTTTGTTTAATTTTTTTATTGCTGATATATGTAAAGCTTTCAAAGAGGTTATTTCTGATGCGCCGAAATTAGCAGGCAAAGCAGTTGCAGCTTTGCTATATGCTGATGATTTGGTTTTGATTTCGAAAACCCCTCGTGGCCTACAAAACCTGCTCGATGCACTTGCTAGATATGTCACTGAGAATAAGTTAACCGTGAATATGAATAAAACAAAGATAATGGTCTGTAACCCGAACTCAAGTGGTACCCTAAACAAGAAACAAAAAGCATTAAGGTGGTGTTTACAAGACCATATATTAGAGATAGTTCCACAATATATTTATTTAGGAGTTATTATTGATGGAGCAAGTAATAAAGCATATCTACTAAGTCTCAATCAGAAGTTGAACATGATGATCTCACAAGCTTTAATTATTCAAACCAAATATGGTAAATTCACTATTACACCTGCCATAACATACTTCAAACAGAAAGTGGTTCCGGTATTACTCTACGGAGCGGAAACAAAACCGTGTATAATGAGAAATACATGGTTACGCTTTGAAAGTAAATTCTGGAAACGCATCCTGGGTTTACCAAAATGTGTACCTATGTCTTGGGTCAGGTATGAATTGGGGTTAATTTCATTACATGCACGCTATATCTGGCAAATGATTTCATTGTACAGAAAATGTATTTTGGCGCCCGGTAGGCATAAATTGATTAATACCCTTGCTGATTATGTGTTTACGACTAATGATCAATATATGGTGAAATGGCGGCATACTATAATTGAAGCCTTGGCCGAAGCAGATCTTTCCCTTGATGACCTCCTTACAAATCCAGACAGGGCCAAAACTAAGATATTTCAGTATGATTGGTTACGCACGAGGGAGATTTGCCTGAAGTATCATGATTTCCCCAAAAATGCATACCTGCTTAAAAGGCATAGTATTGTGGAACCATATCTATTTAGATCACCTTCAACTGATCATAGAAGACAATTTTTAAGAATACGTTTTAACTTATGTGAAACAAGGGATCTGAAAGCCAAAAGGAAAATGATAATGAAGGAAGATAATCTATGCCGTTTCTGTAAGATAAATGATCAACCTGAAACCCTACGGCATCTCCTTACAGAATGTCAAATCCTTAAACAGCAACAGGAGTTCTATTTTAAACCACTGCTATATGAAAACACCCATATTACAACAGAATCTCTTTGGTGGTTGATCTATTGCGGGCACACCACCGCTCTAAGGCTCGCTACCATTGCTCTTGTGAAGGATTTGAGACTGGATATTGATCAAGAACTGACAGAACCCAAGATCTAACTATTATGATAACCATTAGTGAGGGATATATGTATAGATACGTTTGTATATGTGTACTTTTTATGTGTACTTTTTATGTGTATCTTATGTGTGTATTTTCATGTATTTCCTGTGTGCACTTTTTATGTGTACCTTTTATATACAATACTACAATTTTATACATATGAATGAAGATGAAATATTAATGAGATATTGTAAAGTTGATTTAGTTCAGCTATAACAATAAAAAAAAAAAAAAAAAAAAAAAAAAAGAAGGCTCGGGGCCTTCAACATCGGAGGGGCAGGCATCGGCCGGAGGGCAGGAGGACCCAGGACAGAGAGTGTCTTCCGTGTGGCAGCGGTTGGGCCACGCCATAGATGCGGAGCGGCAGCGGGCGGAAGAGGCACGGCTCACAATGGTCAGGGCCCTGAGGCGGGCCGAGTGCCTCGAGGCAATCCATAGGGGTTTGGAGGTGGACACGGCGACGGCCCTGCGGACCCTCGGGGCCATGGAGGAGGGCCGCCTCCGGGACATTGAGCAGGAGTTCGATGATGCCCTGGCCCGGGACATCCACAAGTGAGCCGTCAAACTAGCCCGCTGCCCTTGTACATAGTTATGAAGGTAGTGTTAGGTTTCATTTTTTTTTTGATTTATTTTGGACCTTTCGGACATTGGCCACATTTTTGTATATGGTTTATTTTATTAGTTAGTGTAGTTAGATAGGTTTCCTTTCTTTTGTTGGGATAATGGACCCTGGCTTGTTCCCATGTACATAGTTCACTGTTGGATTGTGTTTTTCTTTCACATTTTAACCATGGAGCAATGGCTTTCTTTTTTATTTCCCATTGGATTTTGTTTTGTGACAGTGACTTTGGACACCATTACTTTGGAATTTGATTTTTGGTTTTGCTTTTTTTCACGGACATGCTTCTTTTCATTTTTGTACATTCACATTTCTGTTTCTTTATTTTTGATTCTATTTATTTTTCCTTTAATACATATTTTTTTATCGAACTTCAATGTGTAGTATCTCATTGGTTTCATGCATATCATGATATGGGTTTTGAGATTCACTGACACCCGTTGGGTGTATGTGAGGGAAATGTGTTTGTTTCGGAACTTGCAATTGGTGTTCTGTCATGTAATTGCCAATTATGAGTGGGTGGATGCAATACTCGGGTGGGTGTTTTGCATTTGGAGGCTGACCATAGGGACCAGGGATCTAGATTGTGATGACATGTTGGCTGGGGTCATGAGTTGGACATGGGTGGGGGCCTGCTGGCAGGTGCCCCACAGTGCTGGGGGGTGGGGGGAGACATGGGTGGGGGCCTGGTGGAGGCTGCCCCTGGTGGCTGGGGGTGGGGGTGCTGGGAGGCATGAGTTGGACATGGGTGGGGGCCTGCTGGCAGGTGCCCCACAGTGCTGGGGGGTGGGGGTGGTGGGAGACATGGGTGGGGGCCTGGTGGATTCTGCCCCTGGTGGCTGGGGGGTGGGGGTGCTGGGAGACATGGGTGGGGGCCTGGTGGTGGGTGCCCCTGCACTGCTGGGGGGTGGGGGTGGTGGGAGACATGGGTGGGGGCCTGCTGGCAGGTGCCCCACAGTGCTGGGGGGTGAGGGTGGGAGACATCGGTGGGGGCCTGGTGGAGGCGGCCCCTGGTGGCTGGGGGGTGGGGGTGCTGGGAGACATGAGTTGGACATGGGTGGGGGCCTGCTGGCAGGTGCCCCACAGTGCTGGGGGGTGGGGGTGCTGGGCGAAATGGGTGGGGGCCTGGTGGAGGCTGCACCTGGTGGCTGGGGGGTGGGGGTGCTGGGAGACATGGGTGGGGGCCTGGTGGTGGGTGCCCCTGCACTGCTGGGGGGTGGGGGTGGTGGGAGACATGGGTGGGGGACTGCTGGCAGGTGCCCCACAGTGCTGGGGGTGGGTGGTGGGAGACATGAGTTGGACATGGGTGGGTGCCCCTGCACTGCTGGGGGGTGGGGGTGGTGGGAGACATGGGTGGGGGCCTGGTGGTGGGTGCCCCTGCACTGCTGGGGGGTGGGGGTGGTGGGAGACATGGGTGGGGGCCTGGTGGAGGCTGCCCCTGGTGGCTGGGGGGTGGGGGTGCTGGGAGACATGGGTGGGGGCCTGGTGGCGGGTGCCCCTGCACTGCTGGGGGGTGGGGGTGGTGGGAGACATGGGTGGGAGCCTGCTGGCAGGTGCCCCACAGTGCTGCGGGGTGGGGGGGTGGGAGACATGGGTGGGGGCCTGGTGGAGGGTGACCCTGCACTGCTGGGGGGTGGGGGTGGTGGGAGACATGGGTGGGGGCCTGGTGGAGGCTGCCCCTGGTGGCTGGGGGGTGGGGGTAGACATGGGTGGGGGCCTGGTGGCGGGTGCCCCTGCACTGCTGGGGGGTGGGGGTGGTGGGAGACATGGGTGGGGGCCTGCTGGCAGGTGCCCCACAGTGCTGGGGGGTGGGGGGGGTGGAGAATGAGTTGGACATGGGTGGGGGCCTGGTGGAGGCTGCCCCTGCACTGCTGGAGGGTGGGGGTGGTGGGAGACATGGGTGGGGCCTGGTGGAGTGTGCCCCTGCACTGCTGGGGGGGTGGGAGTGGTGGGAGTGGTGGGGAACATGAGTTGGACATGGGTGGGGGCCTGCTGGCAGGTGCCCCACAAAGCTGGGGGGTGGGGGTGGTGGGGAACATGAGTTGGAAATGGGTGGGGGCCTGCTGGCAGGTGCCCCACAGTGCTGGGGGGTGGGGGTGGTGGGAGACATGGGTGGGGGCCTGGTGGAGGCTGCCCCTGGTGGCTGGGGGGTGGGGGTGCTGGGAGACATGAGTTGGACATGGGTGGGGGCCTGCTGGCAGGTGCCCCACAGTGGTGGGGGTGGGGGTGGTGGGAGACATGGGTGGGGGCCTGGTGGAGGCTGCCCCTGGTGGCTGGGGGGTGGGGGTGCTGGGAGACATGGGTGGGGGCCTGGTGGTGGGTGCCCCTGCACTGCTGGGGGGTGGGGGTGGTGGGAGACATGGGTGGGGGCCTGCTGGCAGGTGCCCCACAGTGCTGGGGGGTGGGGGTGGTGGGAGACATGGGTGGGGGCCTGGTGGAGGCTGCCCCTGGTGGCTGGGGGGTGGGGGTGCTGGGAGA
This sequence comes from Ambystoma mexicanum, assembly GCF_040938575.1. NCBI lineage: Eukaryota > Metazoa > Chordata > Amphibia > Caudata > Ambystomatidae > Ambystoma > Ambystoma mexicanum. Next base: position 93,502,653 of record NC_090938.1, read on the forward strand.
CATGGGTGGGGGCCTGGTGGTGGGTGCCCCTGAACTGCTGGGGGGTGGGGGTGGTGGGAGACATGGGTGGGGGCCTGCTGGCAGGTGCCCCACTGTGCTGGGGGGTGGGGGGGTGGGAGACATGGGTGGGAGCCTGGTGGAGGCTGCCCCTGGTGGCTGGGGGGTGGGGGTGCTGGGAGACATGGGTGGGGGCCTGGTGGTGGGTGCCCCTGCACTGCTGGGGGTGGGGGTGGTGGGAGACATGGGTGGGGGCCTGCTGGCAGGTGCCCCACAGTGCTGGGGGTGGGGGGGTTGGGAGACATGGGTGGGGGCCTGGTGGAGGCTGCCCCTGGTGGCTGGGGGGTGGGGGTGCTGGGAGACATGGGTGGGGGCCTGGTGGTGGGTGCCCCTGCACTGCTGGGGGGTGGGGGTGGTGGGGAACATGAGTTGGAAATGGGTGGGGGCCTGCTGGCAGGTGCCCCACAGTGCTGGGGGGTGGGGGTGGTGGGAGACATGGGTGGGGGCCTGGTGGAGGCTGCCCCTGGTGGCTGGGATGTGGGGGTGCTGGGAGACATGAGTTGGACATGGGTGGGGGCCTGCTGGCAGGTGCCCCACAGTGCTGGGGGGTGGGGGTGGTGGGAGACATGGGTGGGGGCCTGGTGGAGGCTGCCCCTGGTGGCTGGGGGGTGGGGGTGCTGGGAGACATGGGTGGGGGCCTGGTGGTGGGTGCCCCTGCACTGCTGGGGGGTGGGGGTGGTGGGAGACATGGGTGGGGGCCTGCTGGCAGGTGCCCCACAGTGCTGGGGGGTGGGGGTGGTGGGAGACATGGGTGGGGGCCTGGTGGAGGCTGCCCCTGGTGGCTGGGGGTGCTGGGAGACATGGGTGGGGGCCTGGTGGTGGGTGCCCCTGAACTGCTGGGGGGTGGGGGTGGTGGGAGACATGGGTGGGGGCCTGCTGGCAGGTGCCCCACAGTGCTGGGGGGTGGGGGGGGGGGTGGGAGACATGGGTGGGAGCCTGGTGGAGGCTGCCCCTGGTGGCTGGGGGGGTGGGGGTGCTGGGAGACATGGGTGGGGGCCTGGTGGTGGGTGCCCCTGCACTGCTGGGGGTGGGGGTGGTGGGAGACATGGGTGGGGGCCTGCTGGCAGGTGCCCCACAGTGCTGGGGGTGGGGGGGGGGGAGACATGGGTGGGGGCCTGGTGGAGGCTGCCCCTGGTGGCTGGGGGGTGGGGGTGCTGGGAGACATGGGTGGGGGCCTGGTGGTGGGTGCCCCTGCACTGCTGGGGGGTGGGGGTGGCGGGAGACATGAGTTGGACATGGGTGGGGGCCTGCTGGCAGGTGCCCCACAGTGCTGGGGGGTGGGGGTGGTGGGAGACATGGGTGGGGGCCTGGTGGAGGGTGACCCTGCACTGCTGGGGGGTGGGGGTGGTGGGAGACATGGGTGGGGGCCTGGTGAAGGCTGACGCTGGTGGCTGGGGGGTGGGGGTGCTGGGAGACATGGGTGGGGGCCTGGTGGCAGGTGCCCCACAGTGCTGGGGTTTGGGGGTGGTGGAGACATGAGTTGGACATGAGCGGGGGCCTGGTGGAGGCTGCCCCTGCACTGCTGGAGGGTGGGGGTGGTGGGAGACATGGGTGGGGGCCTGGTGGAGGATGCCCTTGCACTGTTTGCGGGTGGGAGTGGTGGGGAACATGAGTTGGACATGGTGTCTGGGGAGTGGGGGTGCTGGGAGACATGGGTGGGGGCCTGGTGGTGGGTGCCCCTGCACTGCTGGGGGGTGGGGGTGGTGGGAGACATGGGTGGGGGCCTGGTGGAGGGTGCCCCTGATGGCTGGGGGTGCAGGGGGACATGCGTTGATGGGCAGTAGTGCAAGTTGACATGTGGGTTGGCTGGGGGGCATGGCCATGGTGGATGGGGTGCCTGCAGGACATGTGCAGGGTAGGCCCCTGTGGTGTGAGCCACCTGCAGGGGCCGTGGAGGGTGTAGAGGGAACACCTGGGAGGACCCACACGTGCAATTCACGTGTGGTGCTCCCCGCGCACCCCTGTAATACACGTACCCTGATGAGATTGCGTGTGGAACTTCCCACGCACCCCTGTTGTAATACGCGTACCCTGATGGAATTGCGTGTGGTACTTCCCGCGTACCCCTGGAATACACGTACCCTGCTGATGTTGCGTGTGATACTTCCCCTGCACCCCAAAATACACGTACCCTGATGAGATCGCGTGTGTAACTTCCCGCGCACCCCCGAAATACACGTACCCTGATGAGATCGCATGTGTAACTTCCCGCTCACCCCCGAAATACACGTACCCCGCTCAATCGCGTTTGTAACTTCCTGCGCACCCCCGAAATACACGTACCCCGCTCAAGCGCATGTGTAACTTCCTGCGCACCCCCGAAATACACGTACCCCGCTCAATCGCGTGTGTAACTTCCCGCGCACCCCCGCAATACACGTGCCCCACTCGCACAGGCCCAATTGCTGTATGTTGCCACTTTTGTAATGCGCAGGGACTCTACCGCCTGCCTTCGTGTGGCGGACGTGTTTCAGCTTGTGCGTGTCTTTGACTGTGCGTGGCTTTGCCCTATTCGATTCCATGAATACGTGTGGTTCGAGTGCGTGTGGGCGTTCCGTCTGCTTCCCTGCAGTACATCCCCAGTTACGCCCTTATTTTTGCGCGTTGTTCCCCATTCCGCGCGTTATGCCCCGTGTCCCGCCCACTTTCTGGTGTATGCGCCGAGGTGGTGCGCTTTCACTGCGTGCGTCGCGCACGCCTTTCGGGATGTTGCAGTGACTTGTGCGCCATGCACGGGTTTGGCGCACATCCCGAGGTAAACACGCGCAGGGACTTCCATGAATCGCACGCCTGTTTTTTTGCGCTTGCGCCTGCTTGCGCCTGCTTGCGCCTGCTTGCGCCAAGATTTTCGGCGCACGTTTGTTCCATGAATCGGCCCCTTAAAGTCTTCAGTTAAGGTGACAGCAGCCAGAAAAGGGCAGCCTGTAACATGCACACAAGGCAACGTGCATATTCAATGACATGAAAGTAAGACATATGTTGCAGTGTAGTAGCCAACATAGGGGCAGCTGATTGCCCCCTCCTGCTTCCCCTACCTGAGGCTCTTGAACAGAATAAAATCGCAACACTGTGGGACTGTTAGGCACACAAGGCACTGATATGTTCTAATATCTATATGTGATTTAATTGTGGGGGAAAAACATCGAGGGGTACTCTATATTTTCTTAACCCACTAAACACCCTTCCTAACATATTTTAGGACTGGTGCAATTATATAAACAATCTCCAGTCCTACAATGTTTGGGGAAAGTGTTGGATAGTGGGTTAAAATAAAATTGAGTGCCCCTCAATGTTTTTTCCAGCTATTAAATCACTGGGTACCATTCTATTTTCTTCCGGACCTGTCCAGCAAGATATACAGAGCCCTAATTTTCACGATATGGATTGACATGATCAGAAGTGCCATCACAGTAAATAATATTAAAAGCAGTGGCATCAGTTTTCAGTACTCTAGGACACCAGTGGTAAAGACATTAAAATAAGTTTTCAAGTGTAAGCCAAGATAATAATGTTTGCTATCATTAAAATGCAACAACTATATAGTTTAGTAAACATGAGGGCTTTTCTTTATAGGAAAAATTGCAAACTAAATCACTTCTAGTGACACTCAATGTCAGTTGATCAGGCATGTGAGATTAAATGATTTGCCCAGGATCACACATTTTGTTCAAGTGGTGAAATCTGTCTCTGGACCACAGGCTGTGATATAAGCACCTGACTACATATCTTCCCAGTGACAGATCACAAATATTTTTAAGGTTGGCTTTCCAATAACTAAATAATGAGTATTTCGATAAATGCCTTGAAAAGTACACAAATCACAGAACAAATCAACCTGACATTATATACATTGTTATAGAAATAGGTCAAGCAAAAAGACATGTATAACTTTATATTTACCACCCTGAATACACAATTGCAGTAGTATACTGCAATGGAATGTGGACCTGAAAACAATATCATTTGGTTTTTTAAAAGCTATTCACAGTGAAAGAGAATTCAATATAAGGTAATCTGCCTGACCCATTATTTTACAAAGCATGCTGCGCTATACTCCCCTCCCATTTATTATCACCCCCCCCCCCCCCCCCAATCATCCTTATCCAGGCTCCCCTGTGTCTGGGCCATCAAACTGTAATCGGTTTATTGAAATGAGGTTGACACAAAGCTGAAACTGGAGGAGCAGTGGAAAAGACGCTGTGCCTCCTTCAGCTTTTAACTGTAACATGAAAAAGGTGAGTTAGGAAGACTTTAGACGGCTGATCCTGCTTCAGAGGAGAAAAATCAGGGCTTATTCCTGTTCCGAGCTGACTGTATGCAAGACACAGGACACAGCCCATAAAATTGCGACAGTAGTTGGCCTCGCTACAGACACACCCAGCACTGTTCCCAATCCTTGGGTTTCATCTGAGCTTGTTTAGCTGCCAACTTGGTACAAGGTGAGCACAGATAATTCACACAAAAGGGATTTTCATCATGTGGGTCTTTTTGGCCCATTTCAGTTCAACCTTATCTAAGTGGCTGTATTTTAATTGTTTCCCTGTTCATTTATCTATTGCAGCTGTGATTGCGTAAAGGTGGGTAGCTAGAGCAAGCACCTGCCCACCTAGCATCACAAATTTGCACCCCTTTCACTCCTTTCCCTCCTGCTTCCTTTTTCTCCCATACAGCACCTTTTTGGCCCCCTCTTTTTTCATTACTAGCCCATTTCAGTTCAACCTTATCTAAGTGGCTGCACTTTAATTGTTTCCCTGTTCATTTTTCTATTGCCGCTGTGATTGCGTAAAGGGGGTAGCTAGAGCAAGCACCTGCCCACCTAGCACCACAAATTTGCTCCCCTTTCATTCCTTTCCCTCCTGCTTCCTTTTTCTCCCATACAGCACTTTTTTGGCCCCCTCTTTTTTCCTTACTAGCAATATCTTCTCTATTTTCCCGCTCTTTCCTGCTCTTTTTTTAACACTGTCGTCTCCTGTTCTTTCCTCATTCCCTTAATCCTCCTGCCTTTCTCTTTCTCCATTTCTGCCAGTTTCTTTTTTATTAAGATCCTGCTCTCCTTCATTTTGCTGCTATTTGCATACTCACCTGCCTTTCTTCACTCCAATTTTCTCTCCTTTGCTTACCCACATGACACACCATTTGCCTACATTGCTGCCCCTCTGTAAAGACCGGAGGGGGGGTCTGCACTTCCGCTCTCTATATGGTAGAGGGGAGGCACAGAGACCCCTGCCAAGATTCTCTATTATGGTAACGTAGTCGAGCAATCAAGGCCTAGCTTCTCAGGAGGTGATGCGAGCTGGTTCTTAAGTACAGTGTAGTCCCCGAGCACCCACGAAGGAATGTCCATACACTGTATCGGTTAAAACACAGTCTTTATAATTACTATTTAAGGTCATATACACAATCAGAATAACTCACTTTGTACTCTGAAAAACAACAATGGTAAATATGTACAATTCTAAAGTGGTACCACTAATGTTATTAGATCTTATTCAAGTGCATACGGTCAGAATGACACACAGATCCCAATAAAGAGGAAACCAGCAGTAGAGAGAGGAAGGAAAGCAAGATGGTTGAACACTTGGCAGAATACTGATAACTACCATTAAACACAGCTCTGTGTAGAGATCCCCCCACCTGGGCAACCTGTAGAAGAAAGATACAAGCCCAGTCCATATATTGTTCACCCCTTGACTTCCCAAGAGTCCTGCAACCCCAAAATACCTTGGTGTTGTAGCGTTCTGCGACTGGGAAATAGACAACCCTTCTTGAATGTCCTCCCTTTCAGGCAGGAGTCACGGGTCGTCAAACGTCCGACGGAGAATAGGTCGAGCTATGACGGTGAAGTGGCCGCGTCGTTCCTAGCGGTGCTCGTTGACGGGGAAGCGTAAACGTCCTGCAACGAAGAGGCGTGCAGGGCACCTCAGTGTCGATAGTTCTGGACCGCAAAGAGTTGAAGAACTGTGGCCCAGCAAGGGCATTGAGTCGTCTGCGTCTCTGTGGTCTTTGGGTGGCAGAAAACCCACCGGTGGATGCTCCTCGGCGCGTCGACGGTCAGGCCTTCTCCAGCAGGATACAGCGGCGACTACAGTAATGGACAACAGTCCGGGCGCTTCTCCTTGGAGTTCCGCAGCAGTCCCCGTATCGGGTCGGCAGCCTGTCGAAGGTCTGTCTACCAGGGAGCTTAGGCAAAGATCAGCTGTGCACGATGGTCCCTCGTAGCTCGGGAAGAGGGCGCCTTACCGGGTCCTCGCTGGGTCAGTTCTTGAAGCACAGCAGCTTTCAGATTGCGAAGGAGAGCAACAGCACTTTTTCTTGTCCAGCAGGGCTCAAGGTTAAGCTTCACTCCAGTTACTCGTCGTAGTGGACTTCAGCTTCTGAACACGATTCCTAGCAGTGAGAGGTCCCCAGATATACTGTTGATCTCCCATTCATTCCGCTGGGTCATACTCAAGCATCCAATCACGACTACAGGCGTTCATGCAGGCAGGCAGCCAATCAGGCACACAAGGTATTCAGGCCATTCACTTCTCTCCAGACACTCACAAGAAGTTATGTGTATTGGGACAAGTACCGAGCCATTCAGCACTCCAAGCTGCATCCATACCGGTTTCGGGCAGGGCTGTCTCAACCATTGTGTCAAACACCAGATACTAGATAGTCACAACATAGAATGTATATTCGTCACACACTCCATTCACCCAGGTCCCACCCACAGGCGTACCCACAACATACGGTCGTTGGGAAGGCTCCAACGAGTCTGGTCGGCACTTCCCCACACTACCATATACAGAACTTCCACCCAACAGCCAGTCAGGGGGAAGGGACAGAGGCAGGGCTTCCCGGGACTTCGGGAAGATTAGGGTAACAGGTGACGGAAGGCAAGAGGTCAGGGGGGCCATTTTGCCTCCATCAGGAATCTACCGATTCCTATGACAGGGCCTGGGCATCCCAAAATGGAGGACGCTCAGGGCACCAGTCATTTCAGCACAGAGCTGCCACCAGCCCGTACCCTGCTCTGTGGGTCACACATAGGTGCCCAAAAACATACACTAGGGGCACAGGGTTGTACCCCTACCCATGGGTGCCATAATGGTATCCCATGGGTCTGTTCACCAAACCAAAAGAGAGAGAGCTGCACCGCCAGAGGTCCCACATGAACTCCTGCGCGGAAAACACGACAGAACACACGATAAAAAGCAGTAAAGGACAAGGATATGGAGGCCCTGTCCCTCCGATGCATTTCCAGCATTACACCCTCCACTGCCCATTCCTCACTCACTTGCCTCCGTTCTCTCCCTTTCTATTGTGCTACCTCACTCTACATTTCTCCCTGACTCTTTAGACCTGTGTTATTCCATATTCTCCTTACACTCCTGAACCCCTTGCTCTGTTGTTTTCCTCCCTTTCATCCTCTTTACCCTGCATTTCCCCTCATTGTTTTTCCTCATAATTATTGACCCATTTTCCTGCCCTTGTTCATTCTCGGTACCCATTCAACCTTGTACCCTTGCCTGGCTCCCTTCAATCAACTCATCACCTTCCTTCTCTCACTCTCAATCTCTCACACATCTGCCCTCCTCCACTCTACACTCTCCTGTCCCATCAGTCTTCATGTCACCTGCTCGTCTTCTCCCTCACTCTCCTGTCCATATTCCCTCTCCATTTCCATTCACTGCCCTACAGCAAGGCCCTGTGGAGCTGGAGGAGATATGGTGGTGGTGGGTTGGAGTTAAGGTGTCTTTCAATTGCCACAAACAGCACCCACAACAAAGGTAACTCCTGGTATGTTTTGAGATTAAAAGGTGACCTCCTTTAAGTCTGATGTTCAATGACATTTCAAGTGAGTCGTTTAATAACCCTGGGGACGTGCACAAAATGGATCTGCGTGCAGTAGGGATTATCCTGTGACATCACCTCCTGTAATGTCCTTCCCAGCCCATTGCCATGAACCATGTAATTTCCAAAATTAGCTTCAGGCTTAATCATTCAATGTAACCACCATTGACCGCAACACCTGGCGAGGAGGCCCAGCTGCCTCCAGCTAGAGTCAGACCTCTAAACACTGAAAGCTGTAAAAAAAAAAAACACAACTTCAAAAAATGAAGCTTTTTTCCCTAAAGTTCATCATTGTCCAACTCCGCCCACTCTAGGCTCCGTCGTCATGCGCCCTTTTTCATTTTTGCCCATAGGGCCCTTTGCCTTAAATCTGCCACTGGTGGCATGTACAATTCATTAGTGAATTGATTTGAGAATCATTATTTCTGAGCGTGATATCATAACATTATCAAATATTAATATGCGACTAAACAATAGGTTGGAGAACGCATGGACCTACATGCCAAATTTGCCAAACTTTCAGGGTAGTTGTCATGTAAAAATACAAAAGCGCTTAGAAGCGATTCATGTGTCAAAACAAAAAGAAAATGTGGGGTGCAGGTCTCAAAATTGCCCACTTGGATTATTGAAATCTTTTGATCAACCAAACCCCTTATTTGGAACTGGATCACTCTGCAAAACAAATGAATCGGATCACCAAGCTCAGGATATTCACTTTTCAAATTCCAATAATGTACACTTAATTCGGAGCTTCCCAGTAGTGCAGAGAGTGTAAATAAAAACGCAAGTGTAGACACACACTACCAATATATGCTCAGGCTAGATGTATGGACATATACACCACGCTTGAAGTACAGAGTAAGCACAATACGAGCAGACTGTACTCTCAGAACCTTTTGCTCACAATGACAGTGTATCCATAAGCCTCAAAAACACCCAACAAAACCACAACAAACATACACCTTACACACACCCACACACGCAGCCCCGGACATATACACACACACCTTGCAAACACATAAGCACATGCACACACGCCCCCACACATGCACACGACCACTGCCAACATTAAACTCAGATTTTCTATATGCACACATAATAAACTTGAAATACAAACTAAGCACAATAAGAACACAGAATGCGCTTCGAATCCGAGAGTTGCAAGCAATATGCTCACAATGACAATGCATCCACACCCGACAAAAACACACGCACCACACACATGCACGCAGACAGGCCCACACCGTGGTGCGTTGAAACACCATTTGTTGTATTGGTGCCTTACAAACATCCAACAAATAAATAAATAAAATGCATGCGGCCACTGCTAACATTAAGCCCGGATTCTGTATAGCCACATATAGTGCATTAAAATACAAACTAAGCACATTAAGAACCGAGCCAGTGCAGGAAATGGGCTGGAACAAGACGGAGCGGCGCTCCGGCATTAAGAACCGAGCCTGTACAGGAAATGGGGCCGGAACTAGATGGAGCGGCGCTCCGGCATGAAGAACCGAGCCAGTGCAGGAAATGGCGCGGAACAAGACGGAGCAGCGCTCCGGCATTAAGAACCGAGCCTGTGCAGGAAATGGGCCAGAGCAAGATGGAGTGGCGCTCCGGCATTAAGAACCGAGCCAGAGCAGGAAATGGCCCGGAACAAGACGGAGCGGCGCTCCAGCATTAAGAACCGAGCCAGAGCAGGAAATGGCCCGGAACAAGACGGAGCGGCGCTCCAGCATTAAGAACCGAGCCAGAGCAGGAAATGGGCCAGAGCAAGATGGAGCGGCGCTCCGGCATTATGAACCGAGCCAGTGCAGGAAATGGCCCAGAACAAGACGGAGCGGCGCTCCAGCATTAAGAACCGAGCCAGAGCAGGAAATGGACCAGAGCAAGATGGAGTGGCGCTCTGGCATTAAGAACCGAGCCAGTGCAGGAAATGGGCCGGAACGCATTAAGAACAGAGCCAGTGAAGGAAATAGGCCGGAACAACACAGAATGTTCACAACACGAGTTCAGGACAGACAGAAACTGCCGAAGCCTCACATACCGTTTTGCAACTGTTCAAACTGACATAATGTCATACATTTTACGGAAATCTCGCTATTAGGGTGAGTATTATGACCAATCAAAACAGAAGAGTCCCTTATTTGCTTAAAAAGGTTTTCTTAATGAATCACTATAAGACATGTTTAACATTTAAAATAGTGGACATTATGTTTCCATAATGCTCTTTGCTTTTATGCAAATCGCCAGGATTGGGTTCTATATAGAGATACTGCTTTGCGCAAGCTGTTGGGGGCCACGCTCCTTGACCCCGCCCCTCCTTCCCAAAGCCCCACACCTCCTAAGAAGTGACGTTCCCCCAATAAATGTTTTCCATTTCCAGCACTGGAACTTACAATATGCTTGGAATCTGGGTGGACACAGTGTTCTCAGAATGATAACGCAGCCATGCGCTTCAAAAACACCCCACAAAAGCACATACCCTCCACATCTACACAACCCCCCCCACACACACACACACACACATCCCCCACCGAAGAATGCAGTTCAAGTATTGGCACCCAGTTCCATATTTTGATCCCTGTGGGGACTCCTTAGGAATTCTGGCAAAGCTTATTGCTGTGCTTTGGGAACTTCTTGCAGCTGGAATCTGGGGACCAAAAAATGCTGATGTCACCATCGTATGCAGGTGCCGAGAATCTTCTGCTGCATGGCGTGTGCTACTCTTTCTCATGGCCAAACCTTTGCAGACTGTACCTATCTGTGGAAAAGTGCCCGAGTTATAAACTCAGTCCTCCCTCAGATTAACATCCTAAGACTTCATGTCCCATAAAGCAATCTGTCAGTGGCTGTACAAAGTCCTCAACAGGGTTCCATGTAACAATGTCCCTGCAAAAATGTCTCTTGGCATAAAAGTCGACGTTTTTTACAGAGACATTATTACATTGAACATGCGGGGAACAGGCCAGCAACCCCTGTTTTTATTTTTTTTAAATGGGAGCAGGGGACATCCCCGCAACCTGTCCTTATACATAATTTCACCATATATAATGTCGCCAATTGCTTTTCCCAGCGACATTATGTATGGGGACATTATTACCTTATACCCTCAACAGAACCCTCTCACAGAGAAAACTACATTTCAATTCATAGACCCCAACCACAGAACTACAACTCAGAAGATGCATTTGTCCGCGTTTGGAGTTCAATTTGGAGGACAGTACACAGCATTGCCAACACACACATCTGGGAATGTTCTGGATAAAGAGACATCACGCAGCAGGTTTAGCCAAAGCTTAGCTCGGTTACACGACTGACTTCTGGTGTCAGCATTTCGGATTAGAAAAAAGAAAAGGCGATGCCTTGTCATTATTCTAATCCGAAATGCTGGCACCTGCAGGCAGCCGTGTAACCGTGCAGCGCTCAGCTAAACGGCTGCCGGAGAGGACGGCGTGGCTGGGGCTAGTTGGGTTGAGCCCCTGCAGGGCCCCAGTTTAGGAGCCCATCTCGGAGACTGCCAGGGCCTGGGCCTAGTACCACATTTGCCATAAAGTGCAAAGCGCGAGCACTTGGACCACGGGTCCCAGAATCATTTCTGCATTGCAGACTTCAGAGGTTCCTAGAACACACAGTGCCTAACTTAGTACAGATGCTTACATGTGACTGTTATACCATAGTACACATTAGGCCAGATTATCAAAGATGAGTACAAATGAAAAAAGCGCAGTTGACGCACTTTTTTCATTTGCATTCATTGAAAAAATGCAGAGGTCAGATTAAAGATGTGCTGGCCAGCCCCCTTGCGTACATTAGTGATGGGAACGCACTCCTGCCACCAAAGCGCTACTGCCTTTCAGCACCCACCCGGCAACAATCTGGCCATTTGTGTTCGCCAGTTTAGGGATCACTTGAAGAGCCAGATTCTCAAAACCTTTCTGGAGCAAGTGATGAGATGCCCAAAATAAAGCACCCCAATTGTTAAAGCGCATCTTATCCAGATGCCCTTTATGCACACATGTGCATATTCATGCAAATCAGGGGGTGTTTCCACGCATTTAAAAGTGCATCCCGAATTCAGAAACGGAGCGCATTCTCCTGTGCCTTTTGGGAACCATGTCATGCATTTTCCTTGAGCACTGTTTAATTTGCAGCTGTCACACCTTCATTTCCATCCCCCATGCAGGGATGCTAATGCTATTTTTTTCTCACCTTTCACAGAGACAAGGCCTTTAAGGGGCTGTCTCTGTGAAATTTGCTCGCAGCAGCCACAGGGGTGATGGAAGCCGGTGATACATTAATGTCGGGCAGGGGTGTTGCTAGGTCTGGAAAAGATCTGGGGCTGCACTAATGTCTGGTATGTCGGGACTAGCTAGCCTTTTGATTGGAGAAGTTTCTATCTTGGGCAGCAACCAAAAGACTCAGTGCTAAAGTCCCCCCAGCCCTCCCCCAGTGACGCCTCTGCTATCAGGAGCATGCTCCCAACACTTAAGTTTGCAATAGGGCTGGCCAGCGCTTCTTTGCGCTTCTGTCCAGCCCCCCCACCCAGTGCAAGGTGCAGGTAATTTTTGATAATATGGTGACCTGAGCATTGAAAATGAAAAATGTTCATCATAAGTTCTCTTTTCATTTGCGCTCATTTTTGCGAGTCTGGTCCTTAATGTCTTGTAATGCACGCTGCTTTATTGGTAAATTTGATTTTAGATGTGCTTTTAAATCTGTGCACTGATTGTCTCCATTGCACACCTCCTCCTTCTCTGCCTGTCTGTCTGCTGGGCCACTTGGTGAGTTCCCGTGCACTGTGCAGCTCCCCTGTTTATGTCTCTCTCTCCTCCACTACTCGTATTGGCACTATGTATCTCTTCTATCTATTCTAACTGCTATTCTATCACCTATCCTACCTCTGCCACGAAGTCTGGAAGATAAAAGCTGGAAAAAAGCTCTCCTGGACTCTAAGCCAGGCCTACTTATTGCTGACACCTACACCAATGCTACTTCCAGGCAGACTATTACGGGCATCCACTTCTCTGTTCCCTCTTCTGACCTATAGACTCCCCATCTGGTCTCCACTCATTCCCCTTTATCCTCCTCATCCATTATGGTTGCACTAGGTGGGAAGTACTCGTGGCGTATTTCTCATTCCCTAGGTGTATCATTCGAGTTTGACACAATGGCACTATCATGGCCCAAGGTTCTCAACCTACACTTCTCCTTCTGGACTGGCACCTGCCCTCACTCGTAAACTTCCCTCCCTCTGCTGCCAGAACTTCTTCCTATCCTCTCGCCTCTCCAACACCACTGACGGGAGTACCACACCCATGTAACCCCCTCAGAAAACCTTCAAAGGTGGTAACCAGCTCCACTTAGCTATTCTGAATGCTCGCTCTGCTGTCAAACACTCCTCTGACATCCGTCTCCTTCTCGAAGACTTTGACCTAGACGCCCTTGCTCCTACCGAGACATGGTTTAATGTCAGCTCTGCCACTGCTCTTGACACTCTCCTCCCTGAGGGCTACATACTCCTCTCCAAACCCAGACCTGGAGGTGGAGTGGCCCTGATCTTCCCTGAGTGGGTCCCTGCCTCCATCATACCCACACAATCCTACACCTCTTTTGAACGCCTCGTCAGAAAGCTTAGGGTCTCACCTACTCTCCATCTCACCCTTGCCACGATCTAGAGGCTCCCTGACCCTATCTCTCTCTTCCTCTCAGAATGGGCCGACTATGCCTCCTGCCTCTCAACCTCTTCATCCAAACTCCTCCTCCTTGATGACTTCGACATCCACCTCAACTCCCTTGATTCATCCACCTCTCAGTTCTGAGTGCTCTGTGACTCCCTCTCGCTCTATTTCCCCTTCCGGCCTGACCCACTCTGCTGGTCACACCCTGGATTCCCTAATTTCTAGCTGCATCATTATCTCTCTCCTGTCCTCTCGCCTCGGGCCCCTTTGCCCTCTATCCAAGTCACCCACAGTAGTGCCAGCCTCCTTTGCTGTATTTAGACTTAAGAAGGGAGTGTCAGTCATTGCTATCGGCTCTGGCTCCCCCTTCCTCCCCCCAACCCCACATCTGACTCTGTCCTTGGTAACATGCACCTCTCCATCTCTAACACCCTTGCCATCCTTGCCCCTGTCCTTAGTAAAACCTGCCTCCAAGAACAACAGCTGGTATGATTCTGATCTAGCTTCTCTGAAACGCAAGTGCAGAGTTGCTGAACGGAAGTGGCAGACCTCAGGCCTACCCTCTGACAAACTGGAATGCCACCTGCTCCAAAAACAATATCACTTCTCTATCCACTCCAAGAAGCAGACTTGCATCCAAGCCCATATGTCTGGAGTCACAAACAACATGGCTGAGCTTTTCAAAATCTGCAAAGAATGCGACAATCCCGCTGCAGTCTCAACCTCTCTCCTCCCTTCCCAGGCTCCCTGCACTGCCTTGGCCTCCCATTTCACATAAAAAATCTACCATCTCTACTCCTGAGCCTGCCCCCTGCCTGCCTTGGTTTCTCTCCCTCCACTCCCTTCACTCTTCTCCCACCTGCCCATAGCACCGGATGAGGTCTCTAAAGTGGTCCGCTGTAATGCTCACCTGGTATCCACAGGGACGTCACTCAGCCTGTTCTAACCTCTTACGACCTTGAACTCTTCCCTGGAGTCTACTTGACTGGAGACTGGGCCTGAAACACAGGATTGGCAGAGTTTAACTCCCTATTGTCTCTGTGTGCTTGAACCCCTTCTTCCCCGGGGGTCCAACCCCTCCCTTTGATCCACAGCTCACCTGTTTTCTTGGAAAGTGTGCTCTCCATCCTGCTTTCAGCGCAGGGGCACGTTGATTGATGCGGGCTCGTTGCTGCCTAGTTACTTCACTGGCAAGAGTCTGACAGGTAAGTATAATGAGTCTTTTGAACATTTCTCTAACTTCGTTCCTTTCCTTCTTTAGATGATGGCCGGCGTCCGAGGATGGCGACGTGCTGCTGAGATGAGTAGCGCTGAAGGTGAGTGAGAGCGCGATGCGCGATGCGACCCTTTAGTATTTGTATTGAACTGAGTTCTTTTTCTGTGTCTTTTAGGTGCCTCAACGTTTTCAGCGTGGATGCCGGTTATGAAGAAGAAATGCGGTGAGTAAGCACAGTATGCGACGCCTGTAGATGTTTCCACGCTAACCTGGAGTGTCTTTTCCCTCTTGCAGATGGATGAGAAGTTCCGGAGACAGAGTTCCCCCAGAGCGGCTGGGATTCAGGTAAGCGTTTGAAGCTCATACAGTCTTTAAAAAATAAGCGAAGATTTGCTGAATGCTTACTAATGCCTTTTTTCTGTTCTTTTCCCTTTTCCTTAGGAAGCGGCGTGCCGGGATGGGAATGACACCGCCGAAGATGCCCGCAGAACAGAAGGAGTGATGAATGATGGGCAGAAGCGCCGCAAGGTAAGGCTGTTCCTAACGGTGTTCTTGTTCTTGCAGGAGCTGAGCGCAGAAGAAAGATGCAGGCCTACTGGAGACCGATCCGAACACGGTGAGTGTCACTCTGCAGGTGCAGAAAACACAAAGCATGTTTCTCAGCCTGGGCGTGGCTTAAATAGTCTCTGGGTATCCCAGGTGTCTCTGGGCTGAACCACACCCAAAAGACTAGACTGCACATGCAGTTCTGAGAACCGAAATATGTGGGGGCATCCATCTTGTCCCCATCAATGCACAACAAGTCCAATCCCCAGTGTTTTCCTATGGGAGTGAGTGAGCCTGGTGCCACAAGCGCCAAGTCTGACTCCAAGTGGGTCTTTGGAGGGATGGAGAGGCCCTGAGGGCCATGTAGGTGATCGTGGCCTGGCTCCAGCCTGACATCTTGGAGGGCTGGGGACATGCGGGGCAGGAATCATGACATCCGCTCAATGAAGGTCTCCTCCAAACAGGTGGTCCCCTGCTCCTCCAGAACCATTGAGGACAACATCTCATCTGTTGCCCCGGCTCTTGTTGACTTCTATAACCACTCGTTTGCCACTGGCCCTTTCCCTCTGTCCCTCAAGCACTCCCTCATTCACGCTCTCCTAAAAAGGCACCTGCTGATCCCTTCTGTACGGCTAGCACCCTATTGCCACAATCCCTTCCCTGGGTAAACTCTTGGAGAAGTTGGTACTCCTCAACTGACCCGCCACACTGATCTTGTTGGTTGCCTTCATGACCATCAGTCTGGATTCCAGGCATCCAGAGCATGCAAACTGCTCTCCTGAACAGCCAAAAAAGCAATGCTCTCAAACCTCGACTCCAACTCTCCCACTGTTCTCATTCTCCTTGATTTGTCCTCTTCTTTTGACATGCTCAAACATTCCTCGCTCATAAAATGACTATGTGACACCCTTGGTATCGATCGGATGGATTGGCCGATCTCTTTTCTCACTAACCGCCCTTCCCAGTTGCAATTTGGCCCTTCCTCCTCCACCACCTAATTTTCTACCTGTGGCATCCCCCAGGGCTCTAGCCTATTGCCCTGGCTCTTCAATATCTATCTTGCACCCCCTTGCTCACCTGTATTCCTCCTTCTATCCTCATTTGCAGTTTTATGCCGATGACACACAGTTTACCTTCAAACTTCCTTCTACTACCTCCCATTCCTCCTCTCTGATCCTTGACTGTCTGTCTGCCATTCAGGCATGGTGTGCAGCTAATCATCTCTGCCTTAATGCTAGTATGTAAGACTGAGATCCTTCTTATTGGAACACCTGCACCCACCTTTCCTCCTACCCTCTGGCCACCCCCCTGGGGCCCTCTAGCCCCACCATCTTCTGAGGCCAAAAACCTCTGGATCATCTTTGATTACACTCTCTCCTTCATCCCTCACATCATGGACCTTACTAAGAAGTTCCACTTCCAGCTCCATCTCCATCTCCTCAGAGGCATTCTTCCTTTCCTCACCTTCCCCCAGAAGCTCAGTGTCTCTAGAGATCTGGTCCTCTCCAGGCTGGACTACTGCAAAAGCCTCTTTCTCAATCTCCCTCTTTCCTCCCTGTGCCCCTTCCAGCTAATCCAGAATAGGGCTGCAAGACTTATCCTTGGCCCTAAGCCCAGTGACCGTATCTCTCCAGCCCTAAAATATCTCCACTGGCTCCCGGTGACTGCAATGATCAAATTCAAGACCCTCTGAATCATCCACAAGGTCTTCTGGGGCCTGGGACCAGCTATCTCCAACTTGCCCTCCCTAAATACTCCCCTGCTAGAGCCTGACAATCCTCTAACTCTTTGACTGTCAATCGCTTCTCCAAACAGAGAGTGGGTGGCAGGTCTCTCTCCTCGGCTGGCGCCTCCCTTCGGAACAGCCTCCCTGTCCTCTCAGACTTGAGATGAACATACTCAAGTTCTGGAACTACTCAAAACTCTGCTGTTCTCTACCTCTTTCCCTGCTAATCATCTCACTGCAGCTGTCTGTGACTGGTGGCCTGATCCTCATGAATCTCGCAGGATCCCAGGCCCTTTTTCTCAGTTGATACCAGCACCCCCCTACTGCACTGCCCTTGCAGGCCCTTGCGTGGCGGCTCTGCATCCCACCCTTGGGAGTCGCCTGCACTAGCACTAAGCCTGAGGTTCTCCTCCTTGGCTCCCCTTAGCACTTCCCTGCTGGCCCCTCCACCAGTACCTGCCTACTCCTCTGCCCCCCTCTCCCTCTTTATCTCCTGCACTTCTCCTCACTGCACTTGCACGTCCGAATGTCACAAGGCCTAGTAGGATCATGAATGTATTTTACTGTTTTTTGCCTATTTTTCCCCTGTTCCCTTCCCATTTAGCCTTGTGGCACTTTGAACACTCTTCAGTTGTATAAGCAACTAACAAATGCTCAATAAAAAAAAAAAGAATTGGGGAAGAGGTCTCACCTTGCTATATTCTGCATTCTCAATCATTCAGTACATAGTCCCACATCTCAAGAACCCTGAGCCAAATGTATTGCTGCCACTGCGGGACAGAATTTTCCAGAATACACTCTGAATAATTCACTCTTATGACTACATGTCGAATAATGCCCCTGTCTGAGTGATGAGCCCTCTGAATAGCCATTGGATCCAGCAACCCTTCAGCTTGCATACCTGATTCCTGTTGGTTGGGGTAGGAGAGGGTGCTAGAGTTCAGAGACGAGAGCAATGGCGTAGCCAGGATTGTCTAACAAGAGGGTCATGATGCTAATGTGGTTGGCCCACTGCAGTGACATTACCATCTGTAAATGCCTGCTCAGGTCCTACCCTGCCTAGGCTTCTGAACGAGGGGGCTGTGAAGAAGATGACTGGGAGACATATAGCTGGGGGCAGCTACCAGTCAGTGGGTGTCAAAGGCGTGCCCTCTCTTCCTGCCTTCTTACCCTAGAACACCCACACTCTTATGAGGGAGAACCACCAGTAAAAAAGAACAGCGCACTGAAGTACCAATAAAAAAAAACAGGTGCACCTTACCGTGCTATCATCTTTAAGCACACCAAAGCACTTTTTGATATGATATGTTATTTATAATGCTCTTAATAACCAGAGGTTTCTAAGCGCAGACCAGTGATCGAACCTGTGTTGGTCTGTTTTGTCTCGCGTCCTATGCGAGCATGTTGCCCCTCGGCTATCCCCCGAGACAAGGTGTTTGAGAGCTACATCTCTCTATAGCCAGACCTAATTATTTGGTTGTTCTGTTTCTTTCAGTAGGTCTCCTACTTTTAATTATACATTCCAGCATGCTCCTGGAGGAGGAATAACAAACTTAACACATATACCAAATAATGTTGGGGCACACAAAGAACCTGACACGAGTCCAGGATGATGATTTACCAAGTTTCCATTACCTTTTTTCTTTCACCATGCTCATCAACTTGGGTTCGGCTGCCAGCACAAGTACGGCTCAGATAACCTTGGCTGCCCCTCCCTGAGATTAGTTTTATGGAAATGGCATGCAGTTCCAATCCAATCCAACGAAAGATATTTAAACTTGGTTCCCTGTGGCATAACTAAATGAATAGTGGTGGCATATTGCATATAGATCCTCTGCATAGGGAAAAGGCTATCAACAGAGTTTGAACATAACAACACTCATTATCATAGTAATATAATACAGTGTTTACTAACAGTGACATGAGTAAATTTATTTATTTATATACAGGAGGAACAATGCTCTTTGGATCACAAAAGAATGTACAATAGATAAGAAATCAGATTTGATGGGAAGCATTGAGTGAGCTTCTTAAAATGGGGCGAGTTTGAGGGACATTCTGAGCAGATTGTGGAGGGGAGTAAATGGAACAGTCACTGGTGACAATGCACGGGTTGGCATGCATAGATTGAGGACAAGGAACAATGGGCATTCTAAAGTGCAGGTAGGCGGTACGACCGGCTGTACTCGGGATGTGGCCATGATGGGTGAAGGGCTAGAGTAGAGGCAGAGGAAGTGAGGGCCAGAGGCAGGTTAGAGTCGAGCGAACATTTTTAGCCAGCAGGCAGATGAGAGGTATGTTAAGAAGGTAACTCAGAGGGTATAGAAATTGTATTTTCAATAAATCGGTAGTGCAATTTATATATGGGATAAAGTATTCCCTACTGTACTCTATAAGAATATTGTAAGTCATTGAAAATTTCTGTGACCATTTAGAACAAATGAGTTCTTTTAAAGGGAGATGGATCGCTGAGGAAACTTGCAATATCCTTTAATCGTACTGTAGGGGATATTTTATTCCTAAAGATACACGGCCAGAGACTGTCATCCCCTACAATACCCAACCTCTTTCTCAATGTATCATAAGAGAGCTTGCAGTTGCTGTTGCATATGATCAATGCATCTGTTTGCATAAAAAAGCAAATCATTTGCAGCTCCTAATGCGTCGCAGAAAAAAAAACAAATTAAGCAGTTTCATGAAATGTACCATTTTGTTCTTTAGAGTGTGTAATAACATACACATACTTGCTCTCAAGAGTTCAACTCCAGCAGTGCACCCACAAAAGATACTACGTAACCTGCTCTTTATCAAATTATGGTGGTAAAGTATCACAGAAAGTGATTTTAGAAGAAAAGAATGTGTAAAGCATGTCACTGCTTTGTTTAAGTGTTGGAATTCTGCTCTATACCAGGTCTGGAATTCTGCTCTATACTGTATGTGGAATTCTGCTCTGTACTGGGTCTGGAATTTTGCCCCATACTGGGACTGGAATTTGGCTCCATAGTGGCTCATTCAGCAGGCATTGTGATGTCACAGCTTTGAGTAAGTGCTGGAATTCTGCTGTATACCAGGTCCGGAATTCTGCTCTATGCTGTATGTGGAATTCTGCTCTATACTGGGTCTGGAGTTCTGCTCCATACTGGGACTGTAATTCGGCTCCATAGTGGCTCATTCAGCAGGCATTATGATGTCACAGCTTTGAGTAAGTGCTGGAATTCTGCTCTCTACCAGGTTTGGAATTCTTATCGATACTGTATGTGGAATTCTGATCTATATTGGGTCTGGAATTCTGCTCCATACTGGGACTGGAATTCGGCTCCATAGTGGCTCATTCAGCAGGCATTATGATGTCACAGCTTTGAGTAAGTGCTGGAATTCTGCTGTATACCAGGTCCGGAATTCTGCTCTATACTGTGTGTGGAATTCTGCTCTATACTGGGACTGGAATTCTGCTCTATACTGGGGCTGGAATTTTGCTCTATACTGGGCCATTCATCAGGCATTATGATGTCACAGCTTTGATTACGTGCTAAAATTCTGCTCTATACTGGGTCATTCATCAAGCATTATGGTATTACAGCTTTCAGTAAGTGATGGAATTCTGCTCTATGCTGGGTCCGGAAATATGATCTATACTGGGTCATTCATCAAGCATTATGATGTCACAGCTTCGATTAAGTGCTGGAATTCTGCTCTATACTGGCTCATTCAGGAGGCATTATGATGTTACAGCTTTGAGTAAGTGCTGGAATTCTGCTCAATGCTGGCTCATTGGACAGGCATTATGATGACACAGCTTTGAGTAAGTGAGTGCTGGAATTCTGCTCTATAGTGGGTCTGGAATTCTGCTCTATACTTGGCCATTCTTCAGGCATTATGATGTCAGCTTTGAATAAGTGCTGGAATTCTGCTCTTTACTGGCTCATTCGTCAGGCATTATGATGTCACAGCATCACAGATCACCCCATTCTGCTCACCCGCATGGACCAAGTTGGTATCCCCGGACAGGTGCTGACTTGGTTTGCCTCGTTCCTGGCCAATAGAACCCAAATTCTCTCTCTCTCCCTCCCTTTCGTTCTGGTCTTTTTTCTCTCTGCTGTGGTGTCCCTCCGGGATCTGCCTTGTCTCCCATTCTCTTCAACATTTACATCTGGCCTCTTGTGTGTCTCATCCGCTCCTTCGGCATCAGGTGCTATCCATATGCCGACGACACACAGATCCAGATCCGTTTAGATTGGGAATAGGTTGAAGTATTGTCGTGCTTGTCTCGGTGCCTGACTGCCGTGGGGGCATGGATGAACCACAATTGGCTGAAGTTGAATGGAGACAAGGCAGAGGTGCTGGTGGTGGGTTCTCTCTCCAATCCTTCACTTTGGGTGTCTTCCTTTTGGCCTTCTCATCTGGGCCCTCTTCTGGTTCCTACAGATAAAGTGAAGAACTTAGGTTTTGTGATGTCCGCGTCACTCTCAATCGACGCACAGGTGGCGGCAATCTGTCAGTCGGGCAACTTCCACTTAAAAATCTTAAAGAAGGTCCTGCCCTTTATTCCTTCTCATCCTTGACCGCCAGTCATGGCAGCCTTAGTGCTAAGTCATCTTGATTACTGCAAATCTGGCCCAACCTAAGGGTTTAGTCCAGCGGCTTCAGTGTCTTCAGAATATGGCTGCCCGGGTGGCTACTGGCTCCTATGGAGCTCATATCTCTCCAGTTATGCTCTCGCTCCACTGGCTGCCTGTCAAACAGCGCATTGTTTTCAAGGCCCTCTGTTTGGTGCATCGCGCTCTGGATGATCAAGAGGCAGAGTATCTCTGTGACAAGTTAATTTGCTACTGCCCCACGCGGCCTCTACGATCGGCGGCTGCTGGTCTTCTTGTAGTCCCGTCCTTCTGTCACGTTCGCATCGGACGTCAGGCTTTCTCAGTTGCCTCAGCACAATTGTGGAATAGTCTCTCGTTGGCCATGAAAACTCTTTCAAATTACTGGGTTATTAGAAAATCGCTGAAAACGTATCTGTTTGGTTAATTATCCTTCCTTTTCGGTACTGCTTCATCTCTTCTCCAGCGCCATGATGCCCTTAGGTGACCGTACGCTAAATAAGTTTAATGAACATAAAATAACAAAACAGCTTTAAGTGCTGGAATTCTGTTCTATACTAGCTCACTAAGCAGGCACTATGATGTCACAACTTTGATTAAGTGCTGGAATTCTGCTCTATACTGGGCTGGAATTCTGCTCTCTACTGGGTCTGGAATTCTGCTCTATACTGGCTCATTCATCATGCATTATGATGTCACAGCTTTGATTAAGTGCTGGAATTCTGCTGTATACTGGGTCTGGAATTCTGCTGTGTACTGGCTCATTCAGCAGGCGTTATGATATCACAGCTTCGATTCAGTTCTGGAATTCTGCTATATACTGGCTCATTCAGCAGGCATTATGATGTCACAGCTTTCAGTAAGTGCTGGAATTCTGCTGTATACTGGGTCTGGAATTCTGCTCTGTACTGGCTCATTCAGCAGGCATTATGATGTCACAGCTTTCAGTAAGTGCTGGAATTCTGCTGTATACTGGGTCTGGAATTCTGCTCTGTACTGGCTCATTCAGCAGGCATTATGATGTCACAGCTTTGAGTAAGTGCTGGAATTCTGCTCTATAGTGGGGCTGGAAATCTGCTCTAAACTGGGCCATTCGTCATGTATTAGGATGCCACAGCATCGATTAAGTGCTGGAATTCTGCTCTATACTGGCTCATTTAGAAGGCATTATGATGCCAAAGCTGAAGCGTAATGACTTATTACAGATCAGTAGGGATGTCACAACTAGCCTGTAATATATGGGATGAAGTAATAGTTCAAGCAGTTTAATAAAAGAAACTGGAACAAAACGTACATTTTGTGCTTTAAAATAAGTAATTACATGCTGCTTCTTGCTCTCATAGGTTAAACTCCAGCAGTGCACAAATGAAACATTCTACTATAAACCGTTCCTTGGCTTCAATGTGCTGTAGAAAACTACTCTGCAACCAAGGAATTTGAAAAGATTTTCACAGCTTTAATGAAGGGCTGCAGTGACAGCTGAAATTCTCTCTGCTGACTCAAACAGCAGGCATTGTGATGTCACAACAGAATCGTAATAACTGATTACAGAGGGAGGGGTTGTGATGTCATTTTCTTATTACATGTCAGTTGCGGTGTCACAGCTAGTCTGTAAAAAGAACATTTCTCCCAGGCATGTATCCAGATATTGCAGGCTGCCATGTATTATACTCATGTAGAGCACTGAAGTGTAACCAAATTACCCCATCCTTTGTGAACTACATTGGCTTCCACTCCAAGCCAGGATACTGTTCAAGACTGCATGTATCATCTACAAAGCAGTCACGAGTAGCACACCAGCGGGCCGGGTGTCTAAGCTGCACATATCTGGTGGCACGCACTCCTCGAGCAGCAAATCGACCAACTGGCTTGAATCACAACTCATCCGCAAAGGGAGGATCCGCAAACAATCCTTCTCTTGGCATGCACCCACCCTCTGAAACTCGATCCGGTGTCGGCTCAAAATGCCCCCACAATTCTCCAATTTCACAAATCGCTCAAAACATGACTCTTTCAATAACCCTTGGCCAATGGCTAATTCCAATGGATGTACATGCCGATGCACAGACCTCAGACTGTTAAAAGTTGGCAACCCAAATGCTGGCTACCCACACTCTGTACAGCGCTCCGCTGCTCTCGATCTAGGTCCGTGTTTTAAACAATAAAAATAAAGATTTAAAAAACATATATATATATATATATATATATATATATATATATATGCATAAGTGTTCCTGCATCAGTGGAGGAACAGTAAAGACCGCGACAACAGTTCTTTGTTAATTATATTAATTAAAATGACCCAAGATCACACTTAGATTAGGTATTTTTAAGAGGTTTTGCTAAAAGTGCTCTTCCCTTCCAGATCTTCAAGAAGGAGCCTGAGGGCCTGATTCACAGAGTCTTGTCCTATGGGATTGTGCCATTATAAAATACTTCTTTTTTTTTTATTGTTTGGTTGATAAATCAACCTTTCAATATCACACATCAACAGCAAATAGAAAAAAAACATGTTATAAATATTACATCAGACATTTCATTGTTTCAATACATCAAATTACACAAATGAAAGCAACTTTTAAATGTTTACATTTTAGAGTCTAAAACGTCTTAGAAGTCATAAAAATTCAACACAATTCATATATATACAGGTCCTATTCAATTTCTGTCTCTTAAATTCTTACAGAGTTTCCGCACTCGCAAAAACCCACAATTGGGAGCGCATGCTGGAGAACAAGTTAGCTCGGATCCTGTATCATTGAACAAATGATTGGATCGATTTAGACCACGTTAGTCTGTGAATCAGGCCCTACATATCGGCCAGCAGGCGGCATCAGGATGTCTATGTCAGCAGAGGTTTGCCGCACTGTCAGGTGGGGGGACAGCAAGCACGCCATTTTCTCTGACGGGGGCAGTGCTTTGAGTGCCATTTGTGCAGCCAGGACGCGCAAGTTGCACGTAAGCTGGGTGTGGGTTGAGAGCTGCCTGGATCTCGTTCACCTCGTTCCCTCTGCAGACCCAGCGCATTGGCTGTCCACCACAGCTCAGATGCAACACCCTGCTCCCTGCTCCGTCCACAAACCTGATTTCCCTCCGGCTCAGCAAGAAGCAAGCCGTGATCAGAGAGTTCGCGAGACCACAGTGAGGTCAGTAAACAGAGCGCGGATCCGGTGACCGCGGGGCAGGGCATCTAAGCAGCCATTAGTCGCCTGAAGGAGTGCTCTGACAGCTGAAGCGTGTGTTGTGGGCTCCAATCAAACGGCTCGTCATCCCATGTGCTCCTTGAGGGGAGAGTCAGACAATCTCTTTGCCAGTGGTCGAAGTGAGCAGGAATGGTCCGGAGCACCGTTCTACTGCTTTTATTTTTTATTGTTAACAGTTCCACTACTTTTTGCAACCATTTCCACTATTCCTGAGCTGTTCTTTCTGAAGTTATAACACACTTCTCTACTTCGGCACCCGATAGCAGTTACAGCTAAACTTTGATCTGTTTCAACTCAATTGACTGTCAACCAGCATGGCTGCAACCCTTTAGACGTGCTGCACTTTGCTCCTTTCCTGTCTACTCTATCCCCGCCCGGGTCACAGTTCCACTACTTTTTTAGGTACACTTCTACCATTGCTCTTTGCACTTTTCTGGTGCACATACCCCGCATTATCACAACAGCAAGACTTTCAGGTTGATTGGAGCAGGCCCTTCCTCAGCACAGGACTGCACAGCTCGAATAGGAAAACAATACATTGTACATGACTTTGTTTCATCTCAAGAAGAGAAATCTGCATTTGCCTCTTCAAATAAATGTCCCTCTTTAAAAGAAATTGCACCAAATCATGGCTAGATAGCAACACAATATTTATATATGTTTTACATGGTGCTTTCTTCTGTAGTTTTGCCACTTTAAGGAGCAGTTCTAATAGTAAATGCAATCATTTAAATTGATAAGATGTCTACCCAGACACCAACCTTCCATTTTTCCTTGAAAACAAATAAGAAAAATAAGGGAATCTCTGACCTGCGCCTCTCCAGGTATTTTTGACTACCATTTCCTGATCCCTCTAGATTGACTATGCTTTTCTGGAGCAGTTGGGAGTTGAAGTCCAAAACATCTGGAGGGCCAAAGATTGCAGGTGGGAGATTTCCAGGGACTCCCTATTTGTCAGTGATGCCTCCATAGATTTAGCCACTCAGATCATTGCCAGATATTGTTAAGCAGTGCTATGAAGACATAAAATGGGTAATCTAAACGAGCATACTAAAAGGCAGTCGTCACGGCCAATCGGCGAGCAGCACCCCATCCAACACCCTCACTCACAATATTCAATGCTGTTTCTAACTTTGTGGAATGAATTACTTTGGAAAGAAACGGATTCAAGGAATAAACAATGTGTTTTCTTCAGTACTGAGCACAGTACGACTTCTCAACCCTTTACCAATTGGTGGCTGGAACGCCAAGCATCAAAACCAAAGATGGCCATCACTATTCAAAACCAAAGACGACCATCAACATCATCTAAAACCAAAGATGGCCATCATCATCATCTAAAACCAAAGGTGCCCATCATCATCATCATCGAAAATCAAAGTTGCCCATTATTATCCGGCAAAACCCAAGATGCCCATCAACATCGTCGAAAACCAAAGATGGGCATCATTATCCAAAACCAAATATCCCCATTGACATCGTTGAAAACCAAAGATACCCATCAGTATCATCCAAACCCAAAGATGCCCATCATTCTGATCCAAAGCCAAAGATGCCCATCATTATCATCCAGGACCAAAAATGGCCATCATCATCATCTAAAACCAAAGGTGCCCATCATCATCATCATCGAAAATCAAAGTTGCCCATTATTATCTGGCAAAACCAAAGATGCCCATCATTCTCATCCAAAGCCAAAGGTGGCCATCATTATTCCAAAAACAAAGACGTCCATCAACATCATCCAAAACCAAAGTTGGCCATCTTTATCCAATACCAAAGATGCAGACTATGTGGCCTTTACACCAACTATTGGTTAACAAGGGGCTATATTCAGCCAAACAAAGAGAGGGCAGAATGTATCCGCACACCCTAAGTTACTGCTTATTGTTCAGTGGTGGATGACTTTTGGTCAAGCTGAGAGTCTTTGTGAGTTGTCAACAGCATATCAAAATCACCTGAAAATTTCTGGCAAAATGTTCCATCTCAGGGACTCAGATGAAAAGGTCACATTCACAGACAGACACAAACCATAACAACTGAGTTGTTATTGTAGAGCCTGAAATCTGGGTTGTTCTAAACTTAAGGACCTATTTCAAAGAAGCATTTTATAAAGGAGGCCCCGGGGGGAAAGCAAAGCGTTTCCCCCGGGGTAATTTTGACGCTGCACAGGCCAGCGAGGTGGCTGTGTGCAGAGCGTCCCATGGGATATTTAAGGTTCAGGGAAGGTTCGGGAAGCAGGCGACGGTTGGGGATTTTGGTTTGTGAAGCCCTGTTGCCTGCTCCCGAGCCTTCCCTGGTAGTTGGGCCTTGGTTGTGGGCGTTAGTGTTAGGGGTCATTTGTCCGCAGTTAGGTGCTGCTCAGGGGTTTAGGGTAGTTAATAATTATATAGGGACATTATTTATAACTCAGTCAGATTTTAGTGCACAATGGTGGGCCAGGGTGCCAGCAAGAAGGGTTTAGTGGATGCCAGGGCACTTACAGAGGCCCTGGAGATTATTAGCAGGGCATCTAAAGCCCAACTGGAAGGGGCAGTGGGAGAGGTTACAGGAGAAGTAGAGGTAGGTGGTAATAGGCCGCAGCGCAGAGCAGCGGCAGATGGGGCTCTAGCAGCAGTGGTGGCTTGCACCCCTGCGGCTGGCAGAGGGGAGGCCTGGGAATCCAGGGGCAGAAAGTTGAGGAGGGAGATTGATAGGAGAGCTTCCAGGGGGGAATTGCATTTAGGTGAGGAACCTGTTAGGGTTGGGGTTAATATCGACCAGGAAGAGGCGGAGGATATGAGGAGTGTACAAGAAGGGGCAGGACAAGAGAACCATTTCAGTGGGGGTGATGGTGTGCAGAGTGGGGCTTCCAGACAGAGGGGCAAGGGTGGCAAATACCTGAATAAGAGTGCAGGAGTGAGAAGGAGAGAGAGGTCCCCATCGATTAGTGAGGTTAGGGAGGGGCGCAGAACGGCTTCCCTGAAAAGGAGGACGGGTAGCGGAGTACGCTGCGCAGGCCCCGTTGTTCAATAGGATGAATATGGAGAGGGTTTAGGTACGGCCCCTCCTAGGTCAGCGTGAGGACAGTCTAGAGGGCACAGCACGGCCCCTAGCGATGAGGATCGAATTGTGGAGGAGAGCACACCTCACCTGAGAGAAGAGGACCAGGAAGGGGTTTCTGCGGCCACACCGAGAAGACGTCAAAGGAGTGACGAGGCGGACGCCCCAAGCTCACAGGAAGAGGATCTACGCGACCCGAGCCTAAGCTTTCATCAGCAAAGGTATTTCAGGGGTGATGAAGTTGGGATTGAGGAATGTGTAGGGCAGTGGGAGGTGGAAGGTACTAGGGCATTAAGGAGGAGGGGGAATGTGAGGGGGGTTTTAGATCGGATTGGGAAAGACGGGAGCAAGGGTTTTGGGTGGCAAGAGGTAGGTGGAACAATTGGCTGGGTGACACTGCTGACATGTTTTGTCCCCGCAGTAGGAGCCCAGTAAGAAAAGAGATGAGGAGCATTCGAGGGGAGGCCAGACCACAGACAGGCGATGGCAGGTCGGAAAGAGGTGAGCGGGAAAGGGATTGGTCAACTGCATGGCAGAGGGAGGATACGAGAATGGGGGTAGGGAATGAAGGATCTGTTCTGCATGGGGCAAGGAGGGAGATTGGTGTACAGGCTATTGGAGCCTCGGGGGATGAAAAAGGAAATTGCTCAGTGGAGGTACAAATGGATAAGGTGGAGCCATTGGCCTCGAGGTACAGATTTCAAAAGAAAAAGAGCTGGAAGTGAAGGGCAAGGAGAAAAAGTTACCTTACATGGGCATCACAAAACCTTTAGGGGCGCACTTGATGGTAGCAACTAAGGATAAGATTCAAGCAGGGGAATTTGTGGATGTGTTTAAACTGCTTCATAGGGAAGTGAGAGCAAAGGAGGGTTCTAAAGAAGAGGAGAGAGAGTTGGCCTCGAGCCTAAGAGTACCAGTGACAATTGAAAACAGGACGTCAGCATTTATTATTTACGCCAATGTATATTGTGAGAAATTTCTGGTGTGTGGCTCTGCTAAAATATATGGATGTGATCAGGAAGGCGTTTACAAGTTTCGGGGGCTTTGCGTGGGTGCGTTATGATGAGGAGTTCAGAGCAAGAATGGCTGAGGACAGTCAATCTGTTTGGGGGAGATAGACATGGATTTATGGCTGCAATGGATGGCGCCAACGAGGCCTGTCCCGACGTTGCACACAGCAAGTGGGCTGCACCTGCCTTTCCGGCCCTTTCTTGGTCGCCCCGCCCAGGAGGGGGTGGGGGAAGGAGGTAGAGGGCAGTCCTCAGCAGCGTGTTGGGTGTTTAACAAGGACAGCTGCACAAGGAATTTCTGTAGATTTAGACATGAATGTAGCAAATGTACAGGGAAACACTCTCTCACTCAGTGTTTCCAGCAGGGAGACAGGGGAAGTGGGCGGCAGAAGGGTTGTGGGAAAAGGCTTTTTCTCCAATTAAGTTGCACGTGCTGGAGAAGTGGTTGGAGTTTTATCCGGACAGGGAAGGGGCTAATATTTTGAGTGAATGTTTTTGTCTTGGTTTTAGGCTGGGTTATCATTTGAAGTCAGCCAAGGAAAATGTTGAGGTGGTAAGACAAAAATTGGACAAGGAAATAGCGGCAGGGAGGATAGTACGACCATTTGATGATCTGCCGGGTGATTTAGTTATAACTCCGATGGATGTTGTGCCTAAGAAAGCCTCGGGGGAATTCAGATTGATACACCATTTGTCTTGGCCGAGGGCATGTCTGTCAATGATTTCATTGCCCCTGAGGAATGCGCGGTTGTATATGCAAGTGTGGACCAGGCAGTGGAATTGGTGCGGAAAGCGGGGTGTGGGGCCTTCATGGCCAAGTGTGACATTAAGGCGGCTTTCAGGTTGTTGCCAGTGCACCCGGAGGATTTTTGGCTGTTGGGTTTGCAATTTGAGGACAGGATATACATCGACAAAGCTTTGCAACTGGGGTGTGCAATTTCTTGCGCCTTGTTTGAGTGTTTCAGTTTTTTCTTACAGTGGGTTTTTTCATACAGTTCTGGTTGTGAAAGTGTGGTACATTACCTAGATGATTTTCTGTTTATTAGCATGGCGGAAGGAGAAAAGTAGTGCGAAGAGATGCTAAAGTTGTTCCAAGCTTTGATGGGGGATCTGGGTGTACCTCTAGCGGAAAACAAAACAGAAGGGCCGGCTGTGGTGTTGACGTTTCTAGGAATTGAACTGGATTCAGTGGCGATGACCTCACGCTTGCCGCACGACAAGGTGAGCAAACTCATAGGATTGCTGGAGAAAACGGTCGGGGCAAATAAATTGATGCTGGTGGAGATGCAGAGTTTGGTAGGACATTTGAATTTTGCATGCAAGGTGTTTGCCCCAGGACAGACTTTTTGCAGAAATATGGCACGGTCTATGGCAGGAGCAAAGTGCCCACATCATCGGATAAGAGTAACAGGTGCAGTGTGAGAGGATTGTAGAATGTGGCTGCATTTTTCGGAGAGCTTTAACAG
This sequence comes from Ambystoma mexicanum, assembly GCF_040938575.1. Classification (NCBI taxonomy): domain Eukaryota; kingdom Metazoa; phylum Chordata; class Amphibia; order Caudata; family Ambystomatidae; genus Ambystoma; species Ambystoma mexicanum. The sequence goes on from NC_090938.1 coordinate 93,533,031, forward strand.
AGTGTCCATGTGGTTGCAGGGAGAATCGGTGTCTTGGGAAGTTCCGATTTTTTCAGATGCAGCAGGTGCAGGAGGTTTTGGAGTGTTTTGGGGAGGAAAATGGTGCGCGGAGAAGTGGCCCTTGGTTTGGCTAAGGGAGTGTAGGAGCATTGCATTCCTGGAATTCTCACCTTTGTTGGTAGCACTGGAGTTGTGGGGGAAGGAGTTGCAAAACAAAAAAGTGAATTTCAACATTGAGAACGAATGCGTGGTTCATGTAGTGAAACGGCAGTCAGCAAAGGATCAGAGGGTGTCGAGGCTGATGAGAGAGTTTGTTCTGCGTTGCATGGAATGTGGTGTTCAAAGCAACTCATGTGCCAGGGAAGGATAATGGCATCGCTGATGCATTATCTCATTTTCAATGGCAGAGATTCCGTGGATTGGCTCCAGATGCGGATCAGGAGGGGCAATGGATTCCGGAGGAGCTGTGGAAAATAGGAAGCCGAGAGCGCTTGCATTGGTGGAGGGTTCTCTTGCTCCAGCATCTAGAGAGGCCTACAGGAGGGCTTGGGAGGATTTTATGGGAGGGGGAGCTTGTAGTTGGAAAGGTTGGGGGGACGCGGAAGAACGGAGAAGGGACGATGTCACTCATTTCATCTTGAGGTGCATGGATAGGGGCTGGTCTAGGGCAACTATAACAGGGAAGCTGGCAGGGATTACTTTATATGGGAAGTGGTTCTGGGGTTTTCAGCTGAGCAGGGGAGAAATAGCAAACAGGATGTTGGAAGGTTGGGCAAGGGAAAGTAAGAAGGAAAAGGATAATAGGAGACCGGTATTGGCAGAATTACTAAATAGGTTGTGTAAGGCGGTGGCGGGGATTTGTTGGTCGGCCTGGGAAGGAGAATTGTTCGCAACCTGTTTTATTCGCCTATTCTTTGGGGCTTTTAGGGTTTCTGAGCTGGTGCTGGGAAAAAGTGGGGTTGGCGCCCTGCAATGGGAGGATGTCGAGTTTACTGACTTAGGTTTGGACATCAAAATCAGGAGGTCTAAGACAGATCAAAAAGGAAAGGGCTCTTGGGTTTTGCTGGGTCGTGGGAGTAAGGAGTTATGCCCGGTTCAGATAGGTTTATTGTGGAAGGAGCGTTGTGGTGTGAGGACACGCTCGGTTTTTCAGCATGAGAATGGGGAGCCAGTATCTGCGTCGCAAGTTTTGGGGGTCCTTCGTAAGGTTCTGGTAGCAGTAGGGGAAAAAGTGGAGGAGTTTGGAACTCATTCTTTTTGGATGGGGGCAGCATCTGAAGGTAGCAGGCTGGGCTATTCTAAGGAAAAAGTGAAAAGTTTGGGGCGCTGGAAGTCAGGGAGTCACAAGGGGTATGTCAGGAATTTGGGTAAAGGGGATGTTTGAAAGAATATTTTCAGAAGTTGCAGGAGTGTTGTATTTAGCAGTATGTTGTTAATTTGTAAATGATTTTGTAATTTCTTTTTCAGATGCTGCTCAGAGGCCAGGGCATATGTCACCAATATGGATAGTGTGTCATTCTATTGTTAAGTGGGTGGGGACAGAAGCTGAGAGAAGAGTTTTTGGCAGGCAATTGGGTTTCAGCTATAAAGATGTTTTGATAAAATGGTCAGGTTTAGGGGGGCTCCACTGGGATCAGCTCCTCCCAATGTTGGCTGGATTGAGGGAATGTCATGGGACTCCAGACGGGCTGATTATTCATGCTGGGAAAAACGGCCTGGTAAGGGATACTGGTGTGGCTCTACTTAGAAAAATGAAAAGGGATTTGTTATGGGTCCGAGAAATGTGGCCCCAAGCATCGGTAGTTTGGACCAAGTTGTTGCCTAGGAGAGTCTGGAGGGGAGCGAGAAGTGAAGGAGCGATAGAGCGAGCAAGGAAGGGGATAAACAGAGAGATGGTAACATTTTGTGTCTCGGCGGCAGTGCAGGTTTTAGACCACAAAGATATCATTTATGAAGGATTTATGATATTTAGAGAGGATGGTGTCCACTTGTCAAAGATTGGTAATACTTATTATCTGTCGGAATTGATCTGTTTGGTGAGAGATATGATGTTAAAGAGTTGGGAGTAGGGAGGAATGGGGGGTGGGGCAGAAAGAACACCTCGGGGGAGGGTTTTTCTGGTGGCGGGGGCATGGCCCCTTTAGATGTGGGGGGAGGGAAGCACAATGGGGGAATGGCACGGGAAAGGATGGGGGTGGTGCTGTTTGCACAAGCGGGCTACCCCGGGGGAGCAGGTATTGAACCTGAAGGGGCATGGCCCCAGGGAAAAAACAGGACGCCTTGAGAAGTGGTAAGGAGACTGTTGGGACCAAGGGATGCTTAGGGAGGAAGTTTATTTATTCATTATTTAATTGTTGAGGAAATTAAAGTTTTAATTAATTAATTGGCTGTTAAAATAGTTTGTTAGTTTGTAAGGCCAGGGAGCCAGATAAGCGGTTATTTGTAAGCTTTGACCTGTCACATTAAAGCGACCTTTTCCACTCTAATACGAGTCTGGGTTTTTGTGCAGTAAGTCAAAATGGCGCAAAATCATACGTGAATGTGCTCTAGGAATCAGGCCCTATGTTTCTAATTAACCACTTGATTACAAATAGTGTGATCGTGGGCAAATGCCTTTATCTACCTTTCTATGAACTCTAAATATGCATAACGCAAAAACCTTACAACATCCCAAATAACTGAAATGAACGCAAATACTGTTCGTGAAAAGTAGTCCATCATTTCATTCTGGAGTTGTATTTGCTAGGAAATTCTACATCTGGAAATGTTCAGAAAAATTGGGAATTCGGGTGTGGAGCAATGTAAAATGCATTTTTTTTATTTATTAGCGGGAGATAGAAAGCATAGAAAAGGAGCATGTAAACAAGGCATGTAAACAAGGCCAGAACCTGTTTACACTCGTGTAGTCTGCAATACACAGCAGCAAGCCCACACTGGCATTATGCTGACTTATCGTTGGAGAGTTATGATGGTGCAAGTAATGAATGAGATTTGTGATGGCATCTTTGATGTCATGGGTGCTAGTCCTTGCAGTGCACACTGGTGGCACGAGTTATGGTTGCTTAGTTTACCATAACTGTGGAATTTCGGGGGGGTTTCGGTTTTACCTGTAACCATAACTTCCCTATAAGATGTTTTTGCTAGTGCAACTCAACCATAATGTCCCTTTAACATTGTTTTTGTTTGTGAATTTTATAGGTTTTTAATAGGGCACTGTAAGCAGAATGTTGCTTTAGAATAGCGTTTGCTGTAAAGAGGATAGGTATTTGGTACGGCAACATAACCATACCGTCCCGTTAACAACGGTTTGTTACTGATTCCTTGGCTGCCCTCATGATGAATGTGTGGAAAGGGCAAATTGTCTGGTGCATGCATCCATTTGTGTTACCCCTTACTTTTGAGAATAGTGTTGGTGTATCGTACCAATTACAGATGTACATAGTAAATGTTGTTTAGTGTGTCAGTAGGCTCTCTTTTTGTGTTAACAGTGCATGATAAATGTGTGCTGCACACTACTGGCCCAGATGACTACAGATGAGCAATATGAATGTTTCCTAGGGAGACTGCACCTGGTTGGTATATGTGCATTCACACTGCAAGTATCCATATGCTGGTAACACCGCCCCTGTCCCCATCCCTAAGGACTAATGCAGTAGGCTACCACATTTAAAGTACTGCTGGCGACTTTGTGGGTGGCTCTGCAAACCTACCAATGTGTGGCTAAAGTACTCCTAACGGTATACCGGCCACTGTAAACAAGGTACAGCAACCTGCAGTGTCACGTCGGCATGTTAAATGTTGCATCACTTTGATTTATCTGCTGCTTGCCTTTCCATGACTCGTGAAACAGATACATTGTGTCTGCACTCAGCAGTGTGACGGAAAGTATCAAGAGGTCGCCTGCCAGTCGTACAGTTCAAGAAAACATGCAACTGCTGGTGAGACAGTTTGTAGTAAGTCTGCAAAATGGCAAAGCAGGTTCACCTTCCTCATGCACATACTAGTGCAGGTAAAGGCAAGTAAGGAAACAGCAGAATATGTAGAGTGCAAACAATCTTAGTGGTGGTTAGAAAAGCGGTGTAGCTGCATGGGTCACACATAATAAATGGCTTCCTGCTACATGTAATGAAGCTGTGTTTCGCATTGGTGTAAACATTCTTGTATTCCACAATAGATGTATATCAGGGAATGCTACCCCTAACACTAATGGTGTAGCTTAAAGTGTTTGTACTGCACGTGATGACAACTGAAATGAAAGCACATGGGACCACAGGGCAGGCTACCGCCCTTCCAACAGTTATGTAGGGTACTTTCATATGCAGCCTTTGCCACCTGTGCTGCAGTCAACAAGAGGGGCACTCCTGTAGCACAGAGGAGCTGTAAAACAACCTTTACAAACCATATTGCCGCGCTACAGACCCTTAACCGGCAAGGGGCATTGTATTGTGCATGTACTGCAACGGGCTACTGTACAGAAGGAAGATACTTGGAAGTGTGTGGGAACGGTCCTTATGGGAGCATTACAATGACGGCTGCCTATGTAGGTGAGGGCTACCCGATAATTCTGTCTCCCGGCACGTCCCCAATAGTATCCAGGCAGGTGCTGCCCCTTCTGTACGGGACCTTTCCTGCCGTTTCTTCTGTGGCATGTGTGAGAACGCCATAATAAATTAAAATTAACTAGGAAAGGAAAAAAGATAAATAAAGAAAGCACCTTTCACAGATCAACAACGGAATTGCCAAGTACGCATGCAGGACGGGAGGCATGGCAGTGTGGTAAACAGTGTAGTTCAATTGGTTAGAAAGGGGTCGCTGTACAAAGAGGTTTCTTTACGTGTTGCACAGGGTCAGTATAAAACACTTAAAAAAAAAATCACTACTTTCAAGAAGGGCACCAAGCCAAGCTATATGGGGTGTGCAGAAATCGGGATGCTGGCATAGAAAGTTGAACGTTATACCTGGGGAAAAGTGATCATGCTGTAAAATGTCATATTCCCATGGGTGAAGTATGCCATTGGCATCTGTCAAACAAAGGCACAAATACACTTCTTTGCAATGTACCGTCCTTCTGCATTCACAGCCCAAATAGAAAATGACGCTGCCACATCGGTGGCTACATAATGTGATAGAAACGTATGCAAGAAATCGGAAACAAATGCATGAACTGGGCAAGTGCATCCTTCAACGCAAACAGCACTGAAGCTCATGTAACATGCTGTGCAATTTTCCCTGCACAATGAACAATAATATCGCCATTATTGCGTCTCACTAAAGTGTCACACAGAGAAACCAAAATCAGGCACTTCATCACTTCATTGTAGCTACTCCATAGCACTACATATGCACATGATAGATGAGTAGCTACTGCACAGTGTTTTCCATTCACTTTCTGACAATGTATGTCAGAATCCCCTAAAACCCATACGCTGTGCCTCCTGAAACACACAGCCATAACCGCACCCTCTGCCTTAATGTCAACAAACACCCCATGTAGCACAGTCTGTACGTGCACACCACATCCACAAACGCAATTGCCCAATCCCGTAGCCTCTGCAGGCCTATTTCTATGGCCGTCATCTGCAAAAGGGACATATGTAACACTTGCCACCCTTTAACTATCGCGATATTCGCTGACTTTTTGTGCTCGGTGCGTGCGGGAGTGGGGGAATAACTTCCAACCAAGGGAGCGGACCATGTTACTTGTGGTGGCTCTTAAAAGAATCTTTGGTTTTTTTTTTAACCCTTTAACTGCCATGGGTATTTCCCCCCAGTGCGAAGGCCTTTTTTGGTGAATTGGGAATGTGGCTATTCAAAGCCTTGTAACTTTTTTGTTACATGAGATATCTCGGTCAAATTTGACCCTTTTTTCCCACATGTAGGCGGTCGTAACGCCACCCAGGAATCCTAGCTTGCTGTAAGGGGGGGAGGGGTGAGAGAAACTAAGCAAAAAGGGCTAAAATGTGTTTTTTCCAAAAATACCAATAAAATGATGTACAAAGAAGCCTGCGGTTCTTTCCTTGTAAGAGCTATGAACCAAATGGTTTGCTGTGCTGAATTCCCCAATTATCTGGCTTTCAAGAACAGGTTGAGAGGAAACGTAAAAAAAAAGATTTTGATGCGGTTATCAACCGTTTTGTGAGAGGTAGGCGATTTTGGCCATTTTTGCCAATTGGACATGCATGGACGGAATGGAAAAAAAGGGTAGGAAAGCCAAATTGGAGGACAGAAAGGCATCTATTTCTGAAAAGTAGACAAAATTCTAAGTTTCGGAAGGGGTGATTTGCGTAGGTCGGGCAACAACTAGGTAGGGGAAAATGCCATAGATTGGGGGGAAAGCGGGAAAATGACAGAAAAAAAGGTATGTGGTGGACATGGTTGGCTTGGCACGGCAATGGCTTCTATGAATTTTGAGAAAAGCAATACTCCGCTACATTCCCCCGACTCTTGCAGTTAGGAAAGCACACATTTTTTGCATTGTTTTACAAAACAAGCAATACCACAAGCCAAACACTGAGCCATGGTACACAGGAGTTTTATGCTTACGGCCTGAACAGACGCACTTAGAATGTCTAAATCAGGAAAACCAATGTGGTGAGGAACGGCAAGCATACATTTTTTGAAAGAGCACAGGTAGAATTTTTCAAGGGTAAGTGACTTGTGGAGGTTACAAAAGTGTATGCTGCGTAAAGCAGCGACTAAATGTAGCAACATTTGGGAAATGAAAGGGTTGTGTGACAAAGGGCATCAGCAAATGGTTCAAAACATTATAAAAACCACAAAAACACAACAAATGTTATACCTTCTCATGTTCCCACAGGTGTCCCGATGAAAACGCTATGGCACATGTGTGGTTGCACCTACCTGGACGCCAAGGGGAAAGCCTAAAACACAGGTAACCCCAAGTCTGTTTTGACACTTGAATTTCACACTCTCTCCAGACGGGTATACCATACAGATATGGGCCTTGGGTGTCCAAGCCACAAAGGAAAACAGGGAACCCCATGCATTTCCCAAAAGAGGACACCCCTGGGAATCCACAGAGGTATGATTTGCGCAAATCGGCCCAGAATGTATTACCCAGACACCCCTGCAAATTCCGAAATGTGGGGAAAAAAACACATTTTCTGCATATTTCACTCGGCTCACCAATCGAAACACACCCCCAACAACACATGGCCTACCGTCCCGCGTTCCCACAGGTGTCCCGATGGAAACGGTGTAAAGATACCGGTGGGGGGTGCCTGTTCTTCTACTCTCTATATGGTAGAGGAGAGGCACAGAGGACCCTAGCCAAGATTCTCTATTCGGTAGCAATGGACGAGCAATCAAGGCCTAGCTTCTCAGGAGGTGATGCAGGCTGGTTCTTAAGTACAGTGTAGTCCCCGAACCCCCACAAAGGAATGTCCACACACTGTATTACTTAAAACACAGTCTTTATATAATTAATATTCAAAGGTATGTGCACTATCATAATAACGCACTTTGTACTCGGAAATCAACAATGGTAAATATATACAATTCTGAAGTGGTACCACCAATATTATCAGATCTCATTAAAGTACATCAACTATACTGTTAGAATGTCACACAGATCAATAACAAGGAAACCAGCAATAGAGATAGGAGGGAAAGCAAGATGGTTGAAACAATAGGCAGAATACTGGCCTCTACCCTTAAGCACAGTTCTGTGTGGAGATCCCCCCACCTGGGCATCCTGTGAAATAAAGATATATAGCCCAAGCCCAGTCCATATATTGCTCAACAGTCTTGTTCTCTCCTATAATGGTTTTACCCCCCCCAATGTACCTGGTGGAGTAGAGTTCTTCAAAGAAGCGTCGACGGATCCTTCTTGAGTGACTCCCTTTCAAGCAGGAGCCACGGATCGTCGAGAGGCGTCGAAGATGGTGAACTTGACGTCGACGGCGTCAATGAGAAGTTCGAGGGTGCCGAGACCACGACGTCGATCCAGGCGGTGCTCGTCGGCGACGTCCTGCGAGGATGAGGTGTGGGGGGCACCTCGACGATTGATTGTTCAGGACCGCAAAGAGTTTCTGAAGAACTGTGGCCCAGCAAGGGTGTTGAGTCGTCAAAGTCTTTGTGGTCTCTTGGTGGCGGAAAACCCACCGGCGGATTCTCATCGGCGCGTCGGCAGCCTTGACTTTCTCCGGCGGGACAAAGCAGTCGAAGTTGCAGACAAGGGAGTCCTTCGATTCACATGTTCTTAGGCAAAGGAATGGGCAGCTCCGGTCGTCGGCTGCGCGACGTCAAGTGGTCCCCGCGTCTGGGCAACACAACTTTGACAGGCCTCCAGCGGTTACACAAACCTGCAAACCCTGGTCGACGGCAATGGACTTCGACGGCGGCGAAGTCCGGGTGCTGCACTTCATTCTCCTCAGCGTCCCGTCTCGGGTCGGCAGCCTTTTGAGGGTCTGACTTCCAGGGAGCTTTGTCAAAGGTTAGCGGTGCTCGATGGTCCCTCGGGGCTCAGGAAGAGGGTGCCTTACCAAATCCTCTCTCGGATCAATCCTTGACGAGTTCGGCAGCTTTCAGATCGGGTCGAAACAAATGCAACAGCAAGTCTTCTTCTTCCAGCTGGGCGTCGAGGATCAGCAGTTCCAGTTACTCTTCAAGTCTAGACACAGCTTCTGAACAATTTCCAGTAGCGCGAATTCCCCAGATATACTATCCTGTCTCTCATCCACACTGCTGGGTCGCACTCAGCAGCCAATCATACAGAAGGGCATTCATGCATTCAGTCAGCCAATCAGGCACACAGTGCATTCAGGCCACCCTCCTCCCTCTCAGACACTCACAACAAGGAATGTGGATTGGGACAAGTACCCAGCCATTCAAACTACACACTGCATTCAGGCCAGTTTCGGGCAGGGCAGTCTCAGTCTTTGCCTCTGATACCAGAAACCAGACAGCCACAACAATAAGTGCATATTGGTCACACACTTCATTCACCCAGGTCCCACCCACAGGGCGTACCCACAACATACAGTCACTGGGAAGGCTCCAGCCAGTCTGGACTGGACTTCACAACAACACCATATATGGAACTTCTACCCAACAGCCAGTCAGGGGGAGGGGATAGAGTCAGGGCGTCCCAGAACTTTGGGAAAACAAGATAACAGGCAATAGAAAGCAAGAGGCCACAGGGGCCATCTTGTTTTCCATCAGGAATCAACTGATTCCAGTGGCAGGGCCTGGGTATCCCAAAATGAAGGATACTCAGAGCACCTGTCAAATTCAGCATGGAGCTGCCACCAGCCCATACCCTGCTCTGCGGGCCACCCACAGGTGCCCAAAAGCATACACTAGGGGCACAGGGTTGTACCCCCCACCCATGGGTGCCATAAGGGTATCCCATGGGTCTGTTCACCAAACCAAAAGAGAGAGAGCTGCACCGCCAGGAGTCCCACATGAACTCCTGCGTGGAAAACACGACAGAACACACAATAAAAAGGCATTAAAGGGCAAGGATACGGAGGCCCTGTGCCTCCGATTCATTTCCAGCATCACAAACGGTACCTCACATGTGTGGGTGCACCTACCTGAGCGCCAAGGGGAAAGCCTAAAACACAGCTAACCCCAAATCTGTTTTGACACCTGAATTTCACACTCTTTCCAGACGGGCACACCATACAGATATGGACCTCGGGTGTCCAAGCCACCAAGGAAAACAGGGAACCCCATGCATTTCCGAAAAGAGGACGCCTATGGGAATCCGCAGATGTATGATTTGTGCAAATCGGCCCAGAATTTATTACCCAGACACCCCTGCAAAGCCAAAATGTGGGAAAAAAACACATTTTCCACACATTTCACGCGGCTCACCCATCGAAAAGCTCCCCCAACAACACATGGCCTACCGTCCCGTGTTCCCACAGGTGTCCTGATGAAAACGGTACCTCACATGTGTGGGTGCACTTACCTGGGTGCCAAGGGGAAAGCCTAAAACACAGCAAACCCCAAATCTGTTTTGACACCTGAGTTTCACACTCTTTCCAGACGGGCACACCATACAGATATGGGCCTGGGGTGTCCAAGCCACCAAGGAAAACAGGGAACCCCATGCATTTCCGAAAAGAGGACGCCTGTGGGAATCCGCAGATGTATGATTTGTGCAAATCGGCCCAGAATTTATTACCCAGACACCCCTGCAAAGCCAAAATGTGGGAAAAAAACACATTTTCCACACATTTCACGCGGCTCACCCATCGAAAAGCTCCCCCAACAACACATGGCCTACCGTCCCGTGTTCCCACAGGTTTCCTGATGAAAACGGTACCTCACATGTGTGGGTGCACCTACCTGGGCGCCAAGGGGAAAGCCTAAAACACAGGTAACCCCAAGTCTGTTTTGACACCTGAATTTCACACTCTCTCCAGACGGGCACACCATACATATATGGGCCTCGAGTGTCCAAGCCACCAAGGAAAACAGGGAACCCCATGCATTTCCAAAAAGAGAACACAAGTAGGAATCCGCAAGGGCTGACTTGGGCAAATCGGCCCAGAATGTATTACCCAGAAGCCCCGGCAAAGTCTAAAATGTGCCAAAAAATCCCAAATTTTTCACTTTGTCGGGGGTTCTGGGTAAAACATTCTGGTCCGCTGCACGCAAGTTGGACCTTTGTGGATTCCCATTGGTGCCCTCTTTTCAGAAATGCATGGGGTTCCCAGTTTTCGTTGGTGGCTTGGACACCTTAGGCCCAAATCTTTAGGTTATCTCCCCAAACCCTTTTGTGGTTACAGTGCGTTAGCCTTTCCCTTTGCTGCCGGATTGGTGAACCCACACATGTGAGGTACCGTTTTCATTGGGACACCTGTGGAAACGCAGGAAGGTATGACATCTGTTGTTGGCAGCGTGTTTCAGTGGGTGAGCAGAGTGAAATGTCTGGAAATTATGTTTTCTACCCCCTAATTTGGACTTTGTCGGGATTGTGGCTAACAAAAACTGGGGCAATTTGCACAAGGCAGACCTCTGTGGATTCCCACGGGTGTCCTCTTTTGGGAAATGCATGAGGTTCCATGTTTTCCTTGCTAGCTTCGACACCCTAGGCCCAAATCTGTAGGTTGCCCACATTAACAAAATGTGCTGTGGCGAAAGGCTTGGGGTTACCAGCTGGTTACCCTTTTCCTTTTGAGCCCCGGTAGGTGCACCCACAGATGTGAGGTACCGTTTTTGTCGGGACACATGTGGGAATGCGAGAAGGTATGACATCTGTTGTTGGCGACGTGTTTCGGTGAGTGGACACGGTGAAATGTCTCTGAAATTGGCTGGAAATGAAGACAATTCTCAGACATTTCGCTCTGGCCACCCACCGAAACACACCGCCAACAACACATGGCCTACCTTCCCACAACCCCACCCATGTCCCGATGAAACGGTACCTCACTTGTGTGGGTGCACCTACCGGGGGCGCAAAATGATAAGGGTAACCCACTGGTAACCCAAAGCCTTTCGGCACAGCCCATTTTGTTCATGTGGTCAACCTACAGATTTTGATTTAGGGTGTTGAAGCCAGCCAGGAAAACAGGGAACCCCATGCATTTCCCAAAAGAGGACCCCCGTGGGAATCCATAGAGGTCTGCCTTGCGCAAATTGCCCCAGTTTTTATTAGCCACAATCCCTCGACAAAGTGTGATATTTGGTGGGGGAAAAAATACAATGTTCACTTTGTCTGGGGCTCTGGGTAATAAATTCTGGGCCGCTTCGCGCAAGTCAGCCCGCTGTGCACTCCCACGGGTGCCCTCTTTTGAGAAATGCATGGGGTTCCCTGTTTTCCTTGCTGGCTTCGACACCCTAGGCCCAAATCTGTAGGTTGCCCACATGAACAAAATGTGCTGTGGCGAAAGGCTTGGGGTTACCAGCTGGTTACCCTTTTCCTTTTGCGCCCCCGGTAGGTGCACCCACAGATGTGAGGTACCATTTTCGTCGGGACACCTGTGGGAACGCGAGAAGGTATGACATCTGTTGTTGGCAACGTGTTTCGGTGAGTGGACACAGGGACATGTCTCTGAAATTGGCTGGAAATGAAGACAATTCTCAGACATTTCGCTCTGGCCACCCACCGAAACACACCGCCAACAACACATGGCCTACCTTCCCGCATACCCACACCTGTCCCGATGAAAACGGTACCTTACATGTGTGGGTGCACCTACCGGGGGCGCAAAAGGAAAAAAAGAGTAACCCACTGTTAACCCCAAGCCTTTTGGCACAGCCCATTGTGTTCATGTGGGCAACCTACAGATTTGGGCCTAGGGTGTCGAAAGCCAGCAAGGAAAACAGGGAACCCCATGCATTTCCCAAAAGAGGACACCCGTGGGAATCCACAGAGGTCTGACTTATGCAAATCGGCCCAGAATGTATTACCCAGAACCCCCGGCAAAGACCCACATGAGAGAAGGGTGCCCAAGGCCAGGGATATTACCACCGACTTTGCTGGAGCCCTGGCTACCCTGCGTTACAGCTTCTCACCATCAGGGAGTCTCAGCAGTGTGACAATACCTCCCCGAAGGGAAAAGCTGTAATACAGCCCAGCCGCAACTCCAGGACGGTTGGAGGTGATGTCCCTGGCCTTGGACATCCACGTACCATGTGGGTATACCGTCCCCTAAGCACAGCCCCAGCAGGATCCCCATTCCTCCCCGGAGGTAACATCTGTAACGTAGCACAGCCAGAGGTGGAGCCTGGGCTTGCAGACGAACAACCCCCATGGGAGGGATCCGCTCCCAGGGAAACACCAATGTTATGCTGGCATGGGGGGCAATTTGTGGCCTGCCCCTGCAATTGTGTCCCAGCCCACCAACATATCTGCCCACACGCCCCATTCCCACCCACACCACCAACAATCCAGCCCCAGTCTCACCCACCCCACTGACAGTGGGCCCTATCCATAGAATAATAAAAAACAGTACTCACATAACATTGCAGCTGCTCGCGTAGAAAAAGCTGTAAACAAAACAAATAACATGTGTTACCTACGGTCACACCAGTAAAATGTAGCCCTGCCCAGGGGCAGATAAGGGGGTGGCTGTCCTGCACTCCTCCCTGGGCTCAGGCGTCCCTTCCTAAGAGCTGATATCTGGTCCCAGGGAGGGCTGCATGACATGGCACCCACTCCATTGCGGGTGGTGGGTGGGGGGTCAACGACCCAGCCCATTAGAAAATTCCCCATCCCTACCCCCCCTAAAATGCGTTCCACCATTTTCACTTTTTTCCTTTGGTGACCCAACTCCCCTTGGTGCAGAGGGGCACATTGGTGTGCCAATCTGGGCCCGGGGTGCCAAAACCTTACTGCCCCACCCACTGGAGGGCCTGTCCCACAATTTTTGGGGGCCCTCTCCCCCCACCCCAAATGGAGGGGGGTGTACCTCACGCAGCCGTTTGTAGGAGGCCCAGGGAGGCCTGCATGAGGTGCCCCCGCCACCCATTTGGGGTGAGGGGGAGAGGGCCCCCAAACAAAAATTGTGGGATAGGCCCCCCAGTGAGTGAGGCAGTAAGGTTTGGGCACCCGGGGGCCAAATTGGCAGACCAATGTGCCCCTCTGCGCCAAGGCAAGTTTAGTAAACAAAGAAAATAATTCAAAATGGCAGGCTGCCCTTTAGCGGGGGCTAAGGGGCACCCTACACCGCTGGGGAATTTTCTAATGTGAAGGAGGGGTGCACCTCTCCACCCCCACTCCAACTGGAGGGGCGGCGCATCTCATGTAGCCCTCCCTGGGGGCAGATAAGGGGGGGCTGTCCTGCACTCCTCCCTGGGCTCAGGCATCCCTTCCTAGGAGCAGATATCTGGTTCCAGGGAGGGCTGCATGACCTGCCACCCACTCCATTGTCGCCCCATCCCATTAGAAAATTCCCTGTCCCTTTAGGGTGCCCCACAGCCCCCTCTAAAATGCGTTCCACCATTTTCACTTTTTTCCTTTGGTAACCCAACTCCCCTTGGCGCAGAGGGGCACATTGGTGTGCCAATCTGGCCCTAGGGTGCCCAACCCTTACTGCCCACCCACTGGGGGGCCTGTCCCACAATTTTTGATGGCCCTCTCCCCCCCCTCACCCTAAATGGGTTGCGGGGTCACCTCATGCAGGCCTCCCTGGGCCTCCTACAAATGGCTGTGTGAGGTACACCTCCCCCCTCGATTTGGGGTGAGGGTTGAGGGCCACCAAAAATGTGTGGGACAAGCCCCCCGGTGGGTGGGGCAGTAAGGTTTGGGCACCCTAGGGCCAGATTGGCACACCAATGTGCCCTTCTGCGCCAAGGCAAGTTTCGTAAACAAAGAAAAAAAATGGAAAATGGTACACTAAACTTTAGGGCGGGCTGAGGGGAACCTGAAACCGCCAGGTAATTTTCTAATGTAATGGGGCGTGACCCTCTACCCCCCCACACCAAATGCAGGGGGGCATCTCATTCAGCCCTCCCTGGGGGCAGATAAGAGGGGGGCATCCATGCAGCCTTCCCTGGGGTCAGATGCCCCTTCCTAGGAGCAGATATCTGCCCCCAGGGAGGGCTACAAGGGGTGCCCCCATTTCCCCTTGGGGTGCGGGGGAGAGGGCCACCCCCCTTTTCTGTAAAATAAATCCCTGGTGGCTAGTGCCCCTCCACTTCCACCCAAAATTCCCTTTTGTAATTTATTTTATTTCTTTTTTTTTCATTTTGCCCCTTCCCTTTTGGGGTCCTGCACACTTATTCCTGGTGGCCCTCACCCCCACCCCCAATTGGATGGGGGGGCCACCTCATTTGCTCCTGCCTGGGGGCATAAATCTGCCCCCAGGGAGGACTACAAGTGGTGGCCCCCCTTTCCACTTGGTGTGGGAGGGGGAGGGCCACCATCCTTTCAGGGGGGAAAAAAATCCCTGGGGTCTGGGGCCCCCCACACCCCATCCCAGTTGATATTGTTTTTTATTTTTTTTTATTTTATTTTGCCCCCTTCCCTGGGGGCAGATCATTCATCTGCCCCCAGGAGGGCCCTAACCTGTAATCCCCATCCTTTGGGGGGCCTGCACTTATTCCTGGTGCCCCCCTCCAATTGGATGGGGGGCCACCTCATGTACACCTGCCTGGGGCATACATCTGCCCCCAAGGAGGGCTGCAAGAAGTGGCTCCCCCTTTCCACTTGGTGTGGGAGGGCCACCACCCTTTCAGGGGGGGGGCAAAAAAATTCTGGGGCCCCCCACCGGGGTTGGATTACAGTTTTGTGTGATGGTTAAAGGTGCATCCCTAGAAGCACTTTTTTTTGCGGTTTCATACGTAAATGTGTATTTTCAATGTCAGCTGACATTCTTACAATAGGGTCTTCAGTGCAGTGTGTAGATTGTGAAACAACATTTCATTGCCACTGGACGACAAAGACATGCCACCTGCCTTGAAAAGGTGTATGTATCGTGAACCAATGTTCTCATTCTCACAGGAGAACATCCCAGCAGCACGCAAGAAGTCACACATGCTTCTGTTGATGAGACCCCTTTCGACTTCTGGCTGGCGAGAGGAATCATTGGAATACTTCCACACTATTCTCGGGTGTATACATGAGAAAAGCACCTTGGCAGTAGGAAAAATGCGCTGCAATGCTTTCATCATAATCTTCAGTTGACGGAACACACGGGAACAAGGCATGTAACCCAAAAAGAAGGCTCCAAAGTGCACGATCACAACATGTACAGTTGCCGAAGAGGCCATGCGTCGACATTCTACAAGCAGTCCACCAAAACAGCACGCTTCGACACTACACCACAAAGCATCCACTCCCTCCAAACCGAAATTGCCAGACAAGTCTTCTTGGAGGGCATAAATGCACAGATCTTCCACAAAGCCATCACCCACGACGAAAACTGTGCGTCTTTCCATGTTTGCCAACCGCAGTACACAAAGTAATGGCAAAAGTGAATGCCATCCTTTCCTGTGATGCACACCCAGAGCACCTAATTGGCCAAAGGTCATAGTCCCATTCCTATTGGCCACCATGGTGAGAAGCGCAAAAAGTTGCAAATGCCTTTCTCCATGTACCGCAAGGGCCGTGCCCCAGTAAAGCAGGAAGAGTCCTTCTTCCTATTAGCGTGCTTTCCTGTGATGCACACCCTAACCACCACCTGATACGACAATCGCTACAGTCCCATTTCCATAGACCAGCATGGTGAGAAGAGTCGAATGTGGCACATGCAGGTCCCCAAGTATGTTGAAGGCAGGCCCGAGTGAAGCAGGAGTCCCTCTTCCTATTGCCGCACACCCTAAGCCTCTGCTTGGACATTCCCCACAGTTCCATTTCCATAGCAGCCACCCGCAAAATCCCTGGATGTGGCTTTCGTGCTGCGTGCAGGCATGGGGGAATAACTTGCAACCATGGTAGGTGGAGTTTGTGGTAAGGGGCGGCTCTTAAAAGAGCCTGTTTTTTTAATTTACTTTTTTAGCTGCTTCTACAGAAACACCTTTTTTCAGATTTTATTAGCTTTTGTGTTTTCTTGTGCTCACATTAGTACAGTAAACTCTTCACCGCATCATGTAGACGAGCAAATAAAACTACATTGCCAATGGGTGACAACAAAATGACATTTTCTTGGGGGGGGGTGGCGAGGTAAACAATGTCAAACTGGGTAGGGGATTCAGTGTTCCATCGTAGATGTATAAAGGTTTTTTTTCTTTTTCTTTTTTTGACATGCGTGCAAGCAACTTTTTTTGTATTTTCTCTATATATATGTTTCTGTTTGCCTCTCCTCACATTTTTACCACATTCTGGTCAATGCTTCTTGGGCAGTGTAAAAGAAAATGGCATTGCCAATGGCGCTCAAATAAATACCATTTCTACAGAACCACTCCATATTTTGCAACCTCATGATCTTATTGTGGGTGGACAACATGCCAGCAGTCTGCATAAATTCACGCAGTGTTTATAGCACACCTTCCGACCTCTGGCCGGGGACAAATTACATTGTCATGGACCCATACCCTTCTTGGTGTTATGCATGAGAAAACGACCTTGGCAGTAGAAAGAATACGCATCACTGTGGTCAGCAACTTCTTCAGGTGATGGATTAATCGTCCACACGACATGTAACCCAAATGTAGACTTCCATAGGGCACCACGACAAAGTCAACGTTCGTGACGGACGCCACATATCTGCAAAGGTGAACCATCCCGCTGAAACTGCAGTCACCCTGATAGGCCCAGAGAGCGTCCACTCCTTCCAACCTGAAATTCCCAGCAATGCCTCTTTGCACACAACACCTGTGCATGTGCAGATGGCGCACTAAGGTATAACTGACGATTAGCACTGTGCGTCTCTCCATCTCGACCACCCTCACGACACAGTATTGGGACGAAATGGTACCGCAGCATTCCTGTGAACCACACTCTAAACTCCTAATTGCCTATTTCCCACTTTTCCATTTCCCTTTCCACCCTGCTCATAATGGCAGGATGTGGCACATGCGATTTCCCATCTGCAGTGAGAGCCACGGCCCAGTAAAGCACACACAATACTTCTTCCCTTTGCACTGTAATTTTTGCAGCACTACCCCGTTGGGTGCTGTAAAAATTTCAAACATGCATGCAGCAATCACATACAAAACCTCTGCATTGCACACTGTCATTCCTATACACCACTCCATATTTACCGTTAAACACTCTCAGTACACGTTCAGTTTCATTGCAAAGCCCCTCCACCAGAAACTTTTGGTAAAGAATGCACAATTGCAGCATCCACAAAGATCCTAAGATGCACCCAGCACACCATTGCCATACACACAACAGTGCAGACCTTTCCACACCCACCACAACACTATACATCCAAGCAAGCGACCATGTGGGAACCTAACATTACGCACAAACGTAACATACATAGCAGCACTTCTACCCAACTCCCCCACACCATAAAACACCCATTCACGAAAATGTGTCACACTTAGCAGAATGCACAAACATAACATGGACTGCACCAGCCCTAGCCACTGCTATTCACAAAGTATTGTGTCACTGGCAACCTATGCACAACAGCTTCACAACAATTGGCATACTTCAATAAATCTGCACACAGCAGAGTAACCAACCACATATAAGCAGCACTTCAACCATACCCACTTCCATACTCACATTACGTACACACTGCATCCTGTGGCCACACTACACAACTTCTCACTGCACCATCTCCTGCCGCACACCAAATACTGTAGCATGTTGCAACTATCACCACAATCATGGAACGCACAATACACGCTTTGCAATTCACTTGTGGTGCTGTAGCACGTCGACAATGATCTCCACACCCATTCTCCAAAGATCACCACCCTGTGCCTCATGCACTGTCAAACCTGCATTGCTCCAGTGGGTGTGCTCCATGCACACATTCCCCGCACTGTAATGGAACCATGCATGTCAGCATATCACTAACTACCACTATGTACATACACACCACTGGCACCAGCACACCTAACCAACCTCCACACCGCAATGGGCATGCACAGCATTACATGCATCAGTTACCAATATGTATACACATTACACTGTCTCTGGCACCACTAGGCCCTTTCATTCACCTACTATTGTCTTACCCACTTCCACTTAGAAAGTATTGTGTCACTGCCAAATTAACCACTAAATGTTTACATTACCCATACTGCAAGAATTGTGCACATAGCACACTAGCCAAGCACATATAAGCTGCCCTTCAACCATGCCCTCTACCATATTGACAGTATGCAAACACAGCACCAAGTGACCACACTGCATGCCTTTTCACTGCAGCATCTCCAACCACAGCGCACTGTCATGGAGCTATGCAGCAACAAATTGCAACAGGTAACATAATGTACAAACAAAACAACTCTCTCCTGCACCCCTGTGCACTTTCAATCACATACTAGGGGTGTACCCACTTCCATTCACAAAGTAGTGTGCCACTGCCAACCTACCTACATTCTGTATGCAACACTGGCCTATAATGGCTGAAATGTGCTCCACAACCATTCCTTACATGTCACCACCCTCTAACTGATGCACTGTCAAAAATGCATTACTATTGTGGGTGTCCTCAAGGTCTACGCTCTTGAATGCATGGCCTACGCCCTTTGGACTTCGGCCATGCACCCAATAGTCTAGGCCTTGAACACACCCACTGCAACGTAATGCCACCATGCATGTCCCCATGTCAGCAACTATGACAATCCACATACACACCACTGCCACCAGTACGCCTACCTAACCTGTGCACCACCATGGAGCTATGCAGCAACACATTGCAACAGTTAACATAATGCCCATGTGGGCAGGTAACATTATGCACAAACGTAACATACGTAGGTAGCGACACTTCACCCCAACTCCCCTAAACCATAAAACACTAATTCACGAAAACAGGTTGTAATTAGCAAAATCCACAAACATACCACAGCCTCCACCACCCCTTGCCACAGCCATTCACAAAGTATTGTGTCACTAACCACAACATTTTCACAACATTGGGCATACTTCAACAAATCTGCACACAGCATAGGCCTTGAACACACCTGCAGCAACGTAATGCCACCATGCATGTCACCATGTCACCAACTATAACCTTCCACATACACACCACTGACACCAGCACTCCTACCCAACCTGCGCACCGACATGGAGCTATGGAGCAACAAATTCCAACAGTTAACATAATGTTCAAACAAAGCACTTTCTCCTGCACCCCGTGCACTTACATTCACATACTATGGGCATACCCACTTCCATTCACAAAGTACTGTGTCACTGCCAACCTACCCACATTCTGTTCGTAACACTGACCCTACTGCAACCAATCTGCACAAACCACACATTGCAAGCACCACCCTCTACCGGATGCAGAGTCAAACATGCGTTCCTGCGGTGGGTATGTTGCAGCCGTACGCTCTTGAGTGCATGCCCTACAACCTATGGCCTACGACCTTCGGACATGCACCCAATAGTTTAATCCTTCCACAGACCCACTGCACCTTCATTCACCCATGCATGCAAGCATGTGCCCAACTACTGCATTCCATTCGCAGCGCAAAGCCACCCGCGCTCCCACCCAACCTATGTCATGTGCAATTCACGCCCCTTCTGCAACTGACCTGTCACCACTCACCATGAAAAGAGGTTGCCATAAAAAGGTTGCGACAGAAGCTATGAAGCCATTACGACAGCTGCCTCCAATCACCACACAAAATACTCACCTACACATGTCACATAAACCACTTCTCACTCCCTCACCCGTTCCCTCCCTTATTGCCGCCAGCACATTGCGTACAGTACATTTTCCAGACCCTTCCGCCGCCACACTGTCCTCCATTACACCAACCGGCTTTCCGAAGAAATGTGGACGCACAGCACGCTTCCCTCCAACCAACCACTGGCCGCGTCCAAACTTCTCTGACAGCATGCCCTACCGCAATCCAATGGCACTATCACTCATTTTTTGGGACGTGCATTTCAGTATTTTGCAAAAAGATTACTGGTCAGATTTCCACCAAACACACAAAAGCACACTTTCTGACCCAAGCCCCCGCTCATGCCACAAATTTGGTGAAAATCCGACTAGCCGTTCGGCCTGTAGCCGTGCGCAGTTTTTCTCCATTCAGTCTATGGGAAAAAAATAATTTTGCGTCCCCCACTGTAACTATGCCCCCCCCGCACAAAACCTCGCCCAACTTGTCGAAGAAATTAGAGCCGATATTATACAATTTTTTACAAATTTAGTGAGGATTTGTCCGGGGGGAGCGAAGTTATACGCCACCGAAAAAGTGCTCTTCCTATGAGTTTAGCAACTTAACCATAACTATGCGCCCGTTACCGCAGGCCGTGTAATATATATGCGCTGAGTTTGTTTGTGTCTGGTAGCTCTCTGACAATGTACGCATGTGCATCGTGTGGGTTTGTGTGTGTGTGAGAATGTGTTGTATGTCTCTGCGGCATGTCTCTCTATGTGGACTATCTCTCCGGGAAGCATGTGCCATGGATTAATGATGTGGATTGGATTGCCTGTCCAACCGTTAAAAGTTTGCTCCAAAAGTGCTCTTGTTGTGAAGAATTGTAGGGGTGGTGCAAAGTCCCAGGAGGGATCATCGGGGGAAAAGGACTACTAATAGAGGACAAGTATTGGGGGGCGGGCGTGTACCATCATGGGGACATTGTTAATATGAACCCCATATACATTCTGCCTCCCTTTTGCTGTTTTAAAAAAGCAGACAGAAATCCATAGGCGGTTGAAGTCTCTCCACCCACATGGAAAATCTTTGCGGCTGGAGACGCAGTTGGTTTCGACTAAAGCAGCGGGAACATTGCTGGGGCGTGTTTCCAGCCCATCTTTGACAGGGGAAACTGACCAAAACAGCACACATGTGAGAAACATGTGGACGCCTGGACTTACTGGTCTATGGCGCTTTAAAGCACCATTGAAATGAGTTGTCTATATAATGTTAGCTGTTCTCTAATACCCTAAAAGGTATACTAGTGTTAAATGTTATGTTTTATTTTTTAAGGACTCGACCCCACCATATCCATCTAGTAACCCGAATCTATGTATATACAGCGATTTGTTGCTTCACGGAGCTAGGTTTGTTCTCAATAAATATCCAAATAAAAAGAATAAAAAACATAAATAACAATACGTTCCAAAAAATTACAGATAGATCATATAGACAAACACCTATTTCTGAAGCAGCACTTCAACCATACCCACTTCCATACTCACATTACGTACACACTGCACCCTGTGGCCACACTACACAACTTCTCACTGCACCATCTCCTGCCGCACATCAAATACTGTAGCATGTTGCAACTATCACCACAATCATGGAACGCACAATTACAGCTTTGCAATTCACTTGTGGTGCTGTAGCACGTCGACAATGATCTCCACACCCATTCTCCAAAGATCACCACCCTGTGCCTCATGCACTGTCAAAACTGCATTGCTCCAGTGGGTGTGCTCCATGCACACATTCCCCGCACTGTAATGGAACCATGCATGTCAGCATATCACTAACTACCACTATGTACATACACACCACTGGCACCAGCACACCTAACCAACCTCCACACCGCAATGGGCATGCACAGCATTACATGCAACAGTTACCAATATGTATACACATTACACTGTCTCTGGCACCACTAGGCACTTTCATTCACATACTATTGTCTTACCCACTTCCACTCAGAAAGTATTGTGTCACTGCCAAATTAACCACTAAATGTTTACATTACCCATACTGCAAGAATTGTGCACATAGCACACTAGCCAAGCACATATAAGCTGCCCTTCAACCATGCCCTCTACCATACTGACAGTATGCAAACACTGCACCAAGTGACCACCCTGCATGTCTTTTCACTGCAGCATCTCCAACCACAGCGCACTGTCATGGAGCTATGCAGCAACAAATTGAAACAGGTAACATAATGTACAAACAAAACAACTCTCTCCTGCACCCCTGTGCACTTTCAATCACATACTATGGGTGTACCCACTTCCATTCACAAAGTAGTGTGCCACTGCCAACCTACCTACATTCTGTATGCAACACTGGCCTATAATGGCTGAAATGTGCTCCACAACCATTCCTTACATGTCACCACCCTCTAACTGATGCACTGTCAAAAATGCATTACTGTTGTGGGTGTCCTCAAGACCTACGCTCTTGAATGCATGGCCTACGCCCTATGGACTTCGACCATGCACCCAATAGTCTAGGCCTTGAACACACCCACTGCAACGTAATGCCACCATGCATGTCACCATGTCAGCAACTATGACAATCCACATATACACCACTGCCACCAGTACGCCTACCCAACCTGTGCACCACCATGGAGCTATGCAGCAATAAATTGCAACAGTTAACATAATGCCCATGTGGGCAGGTAACATTATGCACAAACGTAACATACGTAGGTAGCGACACTTCACCCCAACTCCCCTAAACCATAAAACACTAATTCACGAAAACAGGTTGTAATTAGCAAAATCCACAAACATACCACAGCCTCCACCACCCCTTGCCACAGCCATTCACAAAGTATTGTGTCACTAACCACAACATTTTCACAACATTGGGCATACTTCAACAAATCTGCACACAGCATAGGCCTTGAACACACCTGCAGCAACGTAATGCCACCATGCATGTCACCATGTCACCAACTATAACCTTCCACATACACACCACTGACACCAGCACTCCTACCCAACCTGCGCACCGACATGGAGCTATGGAGCAACAAATTCCAACAGTTAACATAATGTTCAAACAAAGCACTTTCTCCTGCACCCCGTGCACTTACATTCACATACTATGGGCATACCCACTTCCATTCACAAAGTACTGTGTCACTGCCAACCTACCCACATTCTGTTCGTAACACTGACCCTGCAACCAATCTGCACAAACCACACATTGCAAGCACCACCCTCTACCGGATGCAGAGTCAAACATGCGTTCCTGCGGTGGGTATGTTGCAGCCGTACGCTCTTGAGTGCATGCCCTAACCTATGGCCTACGACCTTCGGACATGCACCCAATAGTTTAATCCTTCCACAGACCCACTGCACCTTCATTCACCCATGCATGCAAGCATGTGCCCAACTACTGCATTCCATTTGCAGCGCAAAGCCACCCGCGCTCCCACCCAACCTATGTCATGTGCAATTCACGCCCCTTCTGCAACTGACCTGTCACCACTCACCACGAAAAGAGGTTGCCATAAAAAGGTTGCGACAGAAGCTATGAAGCCATTACGACATCTGCCTCCAATCACCACACAAAATACTCACCTACACATGTCACATAAACCACTTCTCACTCCCTCACCCGTTCCCTCCCTTATTGCCGCCAGCACATTGCGTACAGTACATTTTCCAGACCCTTCCGCCGCCACACTGTCCTCCATTACACCATGGCGGCTTTCTGAAGAAATGTGGACGCACAGCACGCTTCCCTCCAACCAACCACTGGCCGCGTCCAAACTTCTCCGACAGCATGCCGTACCGTGATCCAATGGCACTATCACTCATTTTTTGGGACGTGCATTTCAGTATTTTGCAAAAAGAATACTGGTCAGATTTCCACCAAACACACAAAAGCACACTTTCTGACCCAAGCCCCCGCTCATGCGCAAATTTGGTGAAAATCCGACTAGCCGTTCGGCCTGTAGCCGTGCGCAAAGTTTTTCTCCATTCAGTCTATGGGGAAAAAAATAATTTTGCGTCCCCCCCTGTTACTATGCCCCCCCCCGCACAAAACCTCGCCCAACTTGTCGAAGAAATTAGAGCCGATATTATACCATTTTTTACAAATTTAGTGAGGATTTGTCCGGGGGGAGCGAAGTTATAAGCCGCCGAAAAAGTGCTCTTCCTATGAGTTTAGCAACTTAACCATAACTACGCGCCCGTTACCGCGGGCCGTGTAATATATATGCATTGAGTTTGTTTGTGTCTGGTAGCTCTCTGACAATGTACGCATGTGCATCTTGTGGGTTTGTGTGTGTGTGAGAATGTGTTGTATGTCTGTGCGGCATGTCTCTCTATGTGGACTATCTCTCCGGGAAGCATGTGCCATGGATTAATGATGTGGATTGGATTGCCTGTCCAACCGTTAAAAGTTTGCCCCAAAAGTGCTCCTGTTGTGAAGAATTGTAGGGGTGGTGCAAAGTCCCAGGAGGGATCATCGGGGGAAAAGGACTACTAATAGAGGACAAGTATTGGGGGGCGGGCGTGTACCATCATGGGGACATTGTTATAATGAACCCCATATACATTCTGCCTCCCTTTTGCTGTTTTAAAAAAGCAGACAGAAATCCATAGGCGGTTGAAGTCTCTCCACCCACATGGAAAATCTTTGCGGCTGGAGACGCAGTTGGTTTCGACTAAAGCAGCGGGAACATTGCTGGGGCGTGTTTCCAGCCCATCTTTGACAGGGGAAACTGACCAAAACAGCACACATGTGAGAAACATGTGGACGTCTGGACTTACTGGTCTATGGCGCTTTAAAGCACCATTGAAATGAGTTGTCTATATAATGTTAGCTGTTCTCTAATACCCTAAAAGGTATACTAGTGTTAAATGTTATGTTTTATTTTTTAAGGACTCGACCCCACCATATCCATCTAGTAACCCGAATCTATGTATATACAGCGATTTGTTGCTTCACGGAGCTAGGTTTGTTCTCAATAAATATCCAAATAAAAAGAATAAAAAACATAAATAACAATACGTTCCAAAAAATTACAGATAGATCATATAGTCAAACACCTATTTCTGAAGTCTACAATTTTCCAAGCTCTAAACTGTTTTAAACAAAGACGTCACCCCAAGGAAGCACACAGCTAATAGATTCTCCATAAAGCCAAGATGTGGGAGACAGTGTTATTTGTAATGTAGTTCATATGCCCATCAGCCCTAGCCATCTTAGTCAATGGTGAGGGATCATGGGAATTGTAGTCCAAAATATCTGGAGAGACACACGTTACCGAACCGTTGTATAGAGGCAGAAGAATGCATGTTGATTCACTGGTTTTAGGTTTCTTAAGTGGAATCAGTGTTTTGAGAAGAGGCGCTCGCCCTATTTCAGTAGGAGGATTTGCTGTTTGCTGGAAAGGGAAGCAATCAATAAGTGTAATCTCTACAGATTTGCGAAAATGCCGGCAACTGCACTCATTTTTACCCAGCTCGAATTGTTTTCATTCTGCTTGGAGTGGTCCCAGAAGATTAGAGCTGATAGCGCAGAGAACACACGCAGCCCACATATGGATTTTCGTATCTAGGAGTAGGAGCCTGATGTCGAGTGGGACCCTCGCCATGCAGCGTGCTGATACTGGAAACAGCCATCACAGAAAAAATGCAGGTGAATGAATAAACACCATTCATTCCTACATATTTGATTGGCCGCTGAGAGAAGGGGGGACCCGGGGGGAACGCGAAGCGTTTCTCCCTGGGGAGGTTTTTGGCGCTGCACACAGCCAGCGAGTGGCCGTGGGGGGCAGAGCGCCTCACTAGGGTATTTAAGGGCCAGGGAAGGTTCTGGAGGCAGGCAATGGTTGGACTTGGTGATTGTGAAGTCCTGTCGCCTGCTCCCGAGCCTTCCCTGTAGCTGGGCCTAGGGTGTTGAGGAGAAGTGAGGTAGGGGATTGGTTAAGTTCTACAGTTGGGTTTGGGTGTAGCAATAGGGGGAGGAGGGTCGGCGGCGTTAGTATATAAAAAAAAAATTATAAAAAAAAAAAGTAAAATGGCAGTGCCATTTTGGGGGTAGCGTACATAAGCTACCCCCCCCCTCTCTTACCGGAGCAGCCAGGGCCAGGTGGGGGCTGTTCAGGGTGGGCAGATTGTGCAGCTGGGGCCGCGGTGTCTCTTCACGGACCTGTGTTTCCTGGGCGGAAGCCGGGGCGCCGTGCGGGGTGGTCGAAGAGGGACAACCGTCATCAGGGAGGAAGCAGGGGGGGGCCGGGAGTGTTTGAGGACCCGGCTGGCCCCTCTTTGTTCCGGGCTTTGTCGCGGGTGCGCTGGCCTGGCGCAGTGCTGAGTACGTGGGTGGCCGTTTGTCGGAGCCCGTTGTTATCGGGCTCTCCAGGCCTAGCGCGCGGTGACGTGCTTTGGCCTGTAGAGGGCAGAGCGGTCCTCTTAAAGGAACCGCTCCGTTTTCTCTCTGGGAGCGGCAGTGCACTGCGGTGCGTCGGTTGGGCCAACAGGGGGCGGGCTGCAGGGTTAGGAAGGGGCACAGGGGGGCCCAAAAAAAAAAAAGACAAAAATAAATAAATAAATAAATAAACTTAAATCAATACATAACGAGAGCATAAAGGGAACAGGAGAGAGATTAGGGGGTTTTTCTGGGGGGTTCCCAGCTCCAGGGGTGAGTTGGGAGGGGACCCTGTGTGGGGTCCCCTAGCAGGTTAGCAAGAGAGCTAGGAGGGGGGTTTCCCTCCAGGCCCAGGGGGGTGTTTGGCCAGGTGGGGGGGGGAATAAAAAATTTTTAAAAAAGAAACATTTTTGGTAAAATAACCAGGTTGTTTTGGGAGCGGGGGTTATTTTATCCCCTGTTGTATTTAGTGGTTAGAGCGTTTTGTTTGGGGGGGTTTCTTCGCGCTAGGGTTTTTTTCTGTCCTCGGGTAGGCCCCGGCTCGGGGGCTTAGGTAGCAGGGTGCGGCAAGGGGCATAGTTGGGGTGCCAGGAAGGGGGGTGCGCGATGGTGGGGCGAGGTGCAAGCAGGGAGGGGTTGGTGGATGCGAGGGCGCTGAGGGAGGCCCTGGCTATAATTAGCAGGGCAACTAAGGTCCAGCTGGAGGGGGCGGTGGGGGAGGTCCCGGGTGAAGGGGAGACAAGTGGGGTGAGGCCGCTGCGGAGAGCGGCAGCCGATGGGGCTCTCGCGGCAGTGGTGGCTTGCGCCCCCGCAGCGGGGAGAGGGGAGGTTTGGGAATACAGGGGCAGAAAGATGAGGAGGGAGATAGACAGGAGGGCATTCGGGGAAGAAACGATTTCGGGTGGACAGCCACGTGCGGAGGGAATGAGGGATAGCACTAAGGGAGCAGCGAGTGCGCAAAGGGAGGTGGCTCAAAGGAACCACGGAGGGACTATGGTGGAGGTGCAGAAGGGGGTGCAAGGGCAGCGGGGAAGAGGGGGGAAATACTTACGGGAGAGTGCGGGTGGGAGACGGAGAGGGAGGTCCCCGTCAATTGAGGTGCATAGGGCGGGGTGCGGAACGGCCCCCCTGAGGAGGGTGAGTGAGGGTGGAGGGCGCTGCGCAGCCCCCACTGGTCAAACGGAAGTAGAGGGTTTGAGAGCGGCCCCTACTCGGTCAGCGTACGGAGAGCCTAGAGGGTGCAGCACGGCCCCTAGCAATGAGGACCCCAGGGTGGAGGTCGGAGCGCCTTGCCCGAGAGAAGAGGACCAGGCAGGGGTTTCCACGGCCCCGCCGAGAAGACGTCGAAGGAGTGGCGGGGTGGACACCCCGGACTCGCAAGAGGATGAGCAACTCGAATGGGGCACGAGCTCGCAGCCGCACTGGTATTTGATGGGTGATGAAAGGGGTTTGGAGAATTATGTGGGGCAGTGGGAGGTGGATGGCGATAGGCCGGCGGGTGAAAGGGGGGAGGAGAGAAGAAGTTGGGCTTGGGATATGGAAAGACAGGTGCAGGGGGGAGGGGGGCAAGCGGGAGGGGGAAAGGTTGGCTGGGTGAGTCTGCTGATATGTTTTGTCCCCGCAGTAGGAGCCCGATAAGGAAGGAAGTGAGGAGCATTGGTGTGGACGCAAGGCAGCAGACGGCGGGGGCAGAAAGAGGTGAGCGGGAAAGGGAATGGTCATCTGCATGGCAGAGAGGGGTCCCAGGGGGAGGGACGGGAAACGAAGGGTCGGGTTTGCATGGGATGATGAAAGAAGTTGGTGTACAGGCCATTGGAGCCTTGGGGGTTGAGAAGAGCATTTGCTCAGTGGAGATTCAGACGGACAAGGTGGTGGAGCCATTGGTGCTCGAGGTGCAAGGGGGAAAAGAAAAGGAGGTTGAAGGGAAAGGAAAGGAGAAAAAATTGCCATACATGGGGATAACAAAACCGCTGGGGGCACATTTGATGGCGGCGACCAGGGAGAAGATTCAGGCGGGGGAATTTGTAGACGTTTTTAAATTGCTCCATAGGGAAGTGAGAGCTAAGGAGGGGTCTAAAGAAGAGGAGAGGGAACTGGCTGCGCGTCCAAGAGTACCGGTGACCATTGAGAATTGGACGTCGGCATTTATCATTTATGCCAGTGTTTATTGTGAAAAATTTCCTGAGCGTTGTGTGGCCCTACTAAAATATATGGACGTAATTAGGAAGACTTTCACGAGTTTTAGGGGTTTTGCTTGTGTGAGGTATGACGAGGAATTCAGAGCGAGAATGGCAGAGGACAGTCAAGCGGTCTGGGGGGAGATAGACATGGATCTTTGGCTGCAATGGATGGCTCCAACGAGGCCTGCCCCGACATTGCACACAGCAAGTGGGCTGCCTGTGCCTTACCGGCCCTTTATTGGTCGCCCCGCCCATGAGGGGGCGGGGGTAGGAGGCAGAGGATAGCCCTCGACAAAATGTTGGGCGTTCAATAAAGAAGGTTGCACGAGGTGGATGTGCAAATTTAAACACGAGTGCAGGAGGTGTGCGGGTCGGCATCCGGTTACAGATTGTTTTCGGGCAGGGGACAGTGGGTCAGGGTGAGGAGTGGGGCAAGGAGGTGGCGGGGAAGGACCGCATGACAGGTAAATTGGGGTGTGCTGGTAGGTCAGGTTTAATGAAAGGTTTTTGGGGGCGACTTGAAAGGGGTAGGAGAAGGGTGAGGAGGAAGACGCGCAGGTAGGGGAGGGCTGCAGGTGGAGGTAACTGTGGAAATTGTTAAGGGGTGGTGGCAGTCGTTTGGAGGGCATAGACGACGGTGGCGAAGCCCTCACGCTTGCCGCACGACAAGGTGAGTAAGCTTCAGGCTGCATGGACGGAGGTGCGGGAGCGCCTCTGGTGCAGCAAGGGGAAGTGATGAATGGGGTCTGCATGGAAGGGGGTGCATTAGGGCCCCTGGTGCAGCTGGGGGAAAAAAGTGGAGCAACGAAGCGAGGTGCTGGAAGAGGAATTTAGGTGGAATGGACTGCATGGACGGGGGCGCAGGTTAGGCCCCTGGTGCAGCGGTGGAGAGGAGTAAGGCAGAAAAAGAGCCTGCATGGACGGGGGTGCACTAGGGCCCCTGGTGCAGGTGAGAAACAGGTGGTAATGGACGCGAGGAGCTGGAGGAGTAGTTATACGGAAGGGACTGCATGGACAGGGGTGCAGGTTTGGCCCCTGGTGCAGTGGCGAGAGGAGTAATAATGTAAAGGGCCTGCATGGACGGGGGTGCACGTGGGCCCCCGGTGCAGGGGGGCAACGCAGGGCCAAATTAATAAGGTGATGGAAGGTGGGGGGGCTAGGGTGAGCAGGAGGGTAATAGTTTAGAGGAAAAAGAGGGGCGAAGTGGGTTTAGGTGTATTTGTTTAAAGGTTAGGTGAAAGGTGCGAAATATAGGGGGACAGGCAGGAGAGGACCGGGGGTGTTTCCGGAGAGGGATACGGAGATGACCAGGAAGGATAGGGTACTGAGGAGGTGTTACTAGTGGTGTGGGAAAGGTTAGGAGGTTGGAACTCATTCATTTAGGAGGGGTGCAGCATCTGTAGCAAGCTGGGCTATTAAGAGTAGTAGGTGCAAAGTTTGGGACGCTGGAAGTAAGGGAGATACAAAGGGTATGTCAGGGACCGGGGCAAACGGGATGTCTTTATAGAATTGTTCAGAAGGTAGCAGGAGTGTTGCATTTATAAGGATGTTGTTGATTTGTTAAGTGATTTGTAATTTCTTTTTCAGATGCTGCTAGGAGGTCCGGTCAGATGTCAAAAATTGGGTTTTTGCATTCTAGGGCTAGTGGGCGGGGAAAGAAGCTGAGAAAAGGGTTGTTGGAGGCAACTGGGGTGCAACTAGAAAGATGTTGTGGTAAGATGGTCCGGGTTTGGGGGGCTGGGCTGGGATCAGTTGCTTCCTATGTTGGCTGGGTCGAGGGAAAGTTATGGGCCTCCAGACGGGGGGATTAGTCTTTGTGGGGAAAATGATCTGGTAAGTGATTGGGGTGTGGCTCTTCTTAGGAAAATAAAAAGGTTTTTTGTTATGGGTCCAACAAGTGTGGCCTCAAGCAACGGTAGTGGGGACTAAGTGTTTGCCACAGACAGTGGGAGGGGAGCGAGAAATGAGGGTCCGATAGAGCGGGCAAGGAAGGGGATAAACAGAGAGATGGTAGAGTTTTGTACATCGGTGGCAGTACAGGTTGGACCATAAGGAGATGGTTTAGGAAGGATTGGTGAGATTTAAAGAGGATGGGTAAACTGGCCGGTTTTTGGGGAACAATCATCTGGCGGACTTGAGCTCTTGGCTGGGGGATTGGTTGAGGAGTTGGAGGTAGGAAAATTGGTGGGGGGGGTGGGGCAGAAAGAACACCTCGGTGGAGGGTTTTTCTGGTGCCGGGGGCATGGCCCCTTTTGATGTGGGGGGAGGGAAGCACAATGGGGGAATGACACGGGAAAGGATGGGGTGGCGCTGTTTGCACAATCGGGCCACCTCGGGGGAACAGGTATTGAGCCTGGAGGGGCATGGTCCCGGGGAGAAAGCGGGACGCCTGGAAAAGGGGTAAGTAGACGGTAGGGTCCAAGGGATAGTTAGGGAGCAAATGGCTTTATTTAATTATTTAATTGTTGGGTAAAAAATGATAATGTTTAATTATTTAATTGGTTGTTTGAAATATGTCTTTAGTTGGTAAGGCCATGGAGCCAGGTAAGCGTTTAATTGTAAGCTTTGGCCTGTCACATTAAAGCGACCTTTTCCACTTTTAAATGAGTCTGGGTTTTTGTGCAGTAAGCCAAAAAGGGGGCCCCGGGGGGAACGCGAAGCGTTTCCCCCAGGGGAGGTTTTTGGCACTGCACACGGCCAGCGAATGGCCGTGGGGGGCAGAGCGCCTCACTAGGGTATTTAAGGGCCAGGGAAGGTTCGGGAGGCAGGCGACGGTTGGACTTGGTGATTGTCCCACCCTCCCACCCCTTTATTTTGGGTTAGGTCTGGGATCTGGTTTTATTAGACAGGGATGGGGGACCATTGTACTTGGTTTCTGTGGGGGTTTTTTACGTCCCATGTTAAGTTCTTACGGGGTTTTGTGGTCTGTTAAGGAGCTATTATATGGTAGTTTTGTATGACAGGTTGGGGCACCAGTGAAGTTGTAATGAAAAATGTTGTTGCTGATGTGGCAGGTCAGACTGGCTGCAGGTCATAGGAAGGGGGAGTTTGGTGTGGAGACTGAGGGGTATTGAAGTGGTCCTGGGTTCCGGGGGCATGGCCCCTTTTGATGTGGGGGGAGGGAAGCACAATGGGGGAATGACACGGGAAAGGATGGGGTGGCGCTGTTTGCACAATCGGGCCACCTCAGGGGAACAGGTATTGAGCCTGGAAGGGCATGGCCCCGGGGAGATAGCGGGACGCCTGGAAAAGGGGTAAGGAGACGGTAGGGTCCAAGGAATAGTTAGGGAGGAAATGGCTTTATTTAATTATTTAATTGTTGGGTAAAAAATTATAATGTTTAATTATTTAATTGGTTGTTTGAAATATGTCTTTAGTTTGTAAGGCCATGGAGCCAGGTAAGCGTTTAATTGTAAGCTTTGGCCTGTCACATTAAAGCAACCTTTTCCACTTTTAAATGAGTCTGGGTTTTTGTGCAGTAAGCCACAAAGCATTCATTAGGGCTATTGTTTAGGACCACCTGTCCTCAGAAAAAAATCTACTGTCCTGATGAACTCTGGGCTGAATTACAGCAGCTTTCAGCTATCCCATAATAATGGTGGGTGTTGCATGCTTAAAATCAGAAGTTCAGAGCGTGACCCCCACATGCGCATATAGTAGCCTGAATCCTCCATTCTCAAGTGGAGTAGGACTTCCCTTTTCTCAAGCAGGTCATGACTCTTTCATTTCCACAAGGAGAATTACTTCTCCATTCTCCCGGGGAGCAAGATTCCTCCATTCTGACGTGGAGCATGACAACTCCATTCTCACATAAAGCAGGATTTCTCCATTCTCATGTCTAGTGTAACTCCTCCATTCTTGCATGGAGCAGGATTTCTCCGTTCTAATGTGGTGTGTGAATGACTCCTCCATTCTCGCATGGAGCAGGATTTCTCCGTTCTAATGTGGTGTGTGAATGACTCCTCCATTCTCGCATGGGGCAGGATTTCTCCATTCTAATGTGGTGTGTGAATGACTCCTCCATTCTCGCATGGAGCAGGATTTCTCCATTCTAATGTGGTGTGTGAATGACTCCTCCATTCCCGCATGGAGCAGGATTTCTCCATTCTAATGTGGTGTGTGAATGACTCCTCCATTCTCGCATGGAGCAGGATTTCTCCATTCTAATGTGGAGTGTGAATGACTCCTCCATTCTCGCATGGAGCAGGATTTCTCCATTCTAATGTGGTGTGTGAATGACTCCTCCATTCTCGCATGGAGCAGGATTTCTCCATTCTATTGTGGTGTGTGAATGACTCCTCCATTCTCGCATGGAGCAGGATTTCTCCATTCTAATGTGGTGTGTGAATGACTCCTCCATTCTCGCATGGAGCAGGATTTTTCCATCCTCATGTGTAGCATGACACCCAATTATATGTATTATGACTCCTCCATTCTCACACGAAGCAGGATTTCTCCATTCTAATGTGGTGTGTGAATGACTCCTCCATTCTCACATGGAGCAGGATTTCTCCATTCTAATGTGGTGTGTGAATGACTCCTCCATTCTCGCATGGAGCAGGATTTCTCCATTCTAATGTGGTGTGTGAATGACTCCTCCATTCTCGCATGGAGCAGGATTTATCCATTCTAATGTGGTGTGTGAATGACTCCTCCATTCTCGCATGGAGCAGGATTTCTCCATTCTAATGTGGTGTGTGAATGACTCCTCCATTCTCGCATGGAGCAGGATTTCTCCATTCTAATCTGGTGTGTGAATTACTCCTCCATTCTCGCATGGAGCAGGATTTCTCCATTCTCATGTGTAGCATGACACCCAATTATCATGTGTATTATGACTCCTCCATTCTCGCATGGAGCAGGATTTCTCCATTCTAATGTGGTGTGTGAATGACTCCTCCATTCTTGCATGAAGCAGGATTTCTCCATTCTAATGTGGTGTGTGAATGACTCCTCCATTCTCGCATGGAGCAGGATTTCTCCATTCTAATGTGGTGTGTGAATGACTCCTCCATTCTCGCATGGAGCAGGATTTCTCCATTATAATGTGGTGTGTGAATGACTCCTCCATTCTCGCATGGAGCAGGATTTCTCCATTCTAATGTGGTGTGTGAATGACTCCTCCATTCTCACATGGAGCAGGATTTCTCCATTCTAATGTGGTGTGTGAATGACTCCTCCATTCTCACATGGAGCAGGATTTCTCCATTCTAATGTGGTGTGTGAATGACTCCTCCATTCTGGCATGGAGCAGGATTTCTCCATTCTCATGTGTAGCATGACACCCGATTATGTGTATTATGACTCCTCCATTCTCACATGAAGCAGGATTTCTCCATTCTCATGTCTAGTATAACTCCTCCATTCTTGCATGGAGCAGGATTTCTCCATTCTAATGTGGTGTGTGAATGACTCCTCCATTCTTGCATGGAGCAGGATTTCTCCATTCTAATGTGGTGTGTGAATGACTCCTCCATTCTCGCATGGAGCAGGATTTCTCCATTCTCATGTGTAGCATGACACCCAATTATGTGTATTATGACTCCTCCATTCTCACATGAAGCAGGATTACTCCATTCTCATGTCTAGTATAACTCCTCATTCTTGCATGGAGCAGGATTTCTCCATTCTAATGTGGTGTGTGAATGACTCCTCCATTCTTGCATGGAGCAGGATTTCTCCATTCTAATGTGGTGTGTGAATGACTCCTCCATTCTCGCATGGAGCAGGATTTCTCCATTCTAATGTGGTGTGTGAATTACTCCTCCATTCTCGCATGGAGCAGGATTTCTCCATTCTAATGTGGTGTGTGAATGACTCCTCCATTCTTGCATGGAGCAGGATTTCTCCATTCTAATGTGGTGTGTGAATGACTCCTCCATTCTCGCATGGAGCAGGATTTCTCCATTCTCATGTGTAGCATGACACCCAATTATGTGTATTATGACTCCTCCATTCTCACATGAAGCAGGATTTCTCCATTCTCATGTCTAGTATAACTCCTCCATTCTTGCATGGAGCAGGATTTCTCCATTCTAATGTGGTGTGTGAATGACTCCTCCATTCTTGCATGGAGCAGGATTTCTCCATTCTAATGTGGTGTGTGAATGACTCCTCCATTCTTGCATGGAGCAGGATTTCGCCATTCTAATGTGGTGTGTGAATGACTCCTCCATTCTCACATGGAGCAGGATTTCTCCATTCTAATGTGGTGTGTGAATTACTCCTCCATTCTCGCATGGAGCAGGATTTCTCTATTCTCATGTGTAGCATGACACCCAATTATCATGTGTATTATGACTCCTCCATTCTCGCATGGAGCAGGATTTCTCCATTCTAATGTGGTGTGTGAATGACTCCTCCATTCTCGCATGGAGCGGGATTTCTCCATTCTAATGTGGTGTGTGAATGACTCCTCCATTCTTGCATGGAGCGGGATTTCTCCATTCTAATGTGGTGTGTGAATGACTCCTCCATTCTCGCATGGAGCAGGATTTCTCCATTCTAATGTGGTGTGTGAATGACTCCTCCATTCTCGCATGGAGCAGGATTTCTCCATTCTAATGTGGTGTGTGAATGACTCCTCCATTCGCGCATGGAGCAGGATTTCTCCATTCTAATGTGGTGTGTGAATGACTCCTCCATTACCACATGGAGCAGGATTTCTCCATTCTAATGTGGTGTGTGAATGACTCCTCCATTCTCACATGGAACAGGATTTCTCCATTCTAATGTGGTGTGCGAATGACTCCTCCATTCTCGCATGGAGCAGGATTTCTCCATTCTCATGTGTAGCATGACACCCAATTATGTGTATTATGACTCCTCCATTCTCACATGAAGCAGGATTTCTCCATTCTCATGTCTAGTATAACTCCTCCATTCTTGCATGGAGCAGGATTTCTCCATTCTAATGTGGTGTGTGAATGACTCCTCCATTCTTGCATGGAGCAGGATTTCTCCATTCTAATGTGGTGTGTGAATGACTCCTCCATTCTTGCATGGAGCAGGATTTCTCCATTCTAATGTGGTCTGTGAATGACTCCTCCATTCTCGCATGGAGCAGGATTTCTCCATTCTCATGTGTAGCATGACACCCAATTATGTGTATTATGACTCCTCCATTCTCACATGAAGCAGGATTTCTCCATTCTCATGTCTAGTATAACTCCTCCATTCTTGCATGGAGTAGGATTTCTCCATTTTAATGTGGTGTGTGAATGACTCCTCCATTCTTGCATGGAGCAGGATTTCTCCATTCTAATGTGGTGTGTGAATGACTCCTCCATTCTTGCATGGAGCAGGATTTCTCCATTCTAATGTGGTGTGTGAATGACTCCTCCATTCTCACATGGAGCAAGATTTCTCCATTCTAATGTGGTGTGTGAATGACTCCTCCATTCTCATATGGAGCAGGATTTCTCCATTCTAATGTGATGTGTGAATGACTCCTCCATTCTCGCAGGGAGCAGGATTTCTCCATTCTCATGTGTAGCATGACACCCAATTATGTGTATTATGACTCCTCCATTCTCACATGAAGCAGGATTTCTCCATTCTCATGTCTAGTGTAACTCCTCCATTCTTGCATGGAGCAGGATTTCTCCATTCTAATGTGGTGTGTGAATGACTCCTCCATTCTCGCATGGAGCAGGATTTCTCCATTCTCATGTGGTGTACGAATGACTCCTCCGTTCTCGCATGGAGCAGGATTTCTCCATTCTAATGTGGTGTGTGAATGACTCCTCCATTCTCGCATGGAGCAGGATTTCTCCATTCTAATGTGGTGTGTGAATGACTCCTCCATTCTCGCATGGAGCAGGATTTCTCCATTCTCATGTGGTGTACGAATGACTCCTCCATTCTCGCATGGAGCAGGATTTCTCCATTCTCATGTGTAGCATGACACCCAATTATGTGTATTATGACTCCTCCATTCTCACATGAAGCAGGATTTCTCCATTCTCATGTCTAGTGTAACTCCTCCATTCTTGCATGGAGCAGGATTTCTCCATTCTAATGTGGTGTGTGAATGACTCCTCCATTCTCGCATGGAGCAGGATTTCTCCATTCTCATGTGGTGTACGAATGACTCCTCCATTCTCGCATGGAGCAGGATTTCTCCATTCTAATGTGGTGTGTGAATGACTCCTCCATTCTCGCATGGAGCAGGATTTCTCCATTCTAATGTGGTGTGTGAATGACTCCTCCATTCTCGCATGGAGCAGGATTTCTCCATTCTCATGTGTAGCATGACACCCAATTATGTGTATTATGACTCCTCCATTCTCACATGAAGCAGGATTTCTCCATTCTCATGTCTAGTGTAACTCCTCCATTCTTGCATGGAGCAGGATTTCTCCATTCTAATGTGGTCTGTGAATGACTCCTCCATTCTCGCATGGAGCAGGATTTCTCCATTCTCATGTGTAGCATGACACCCAATTATGTGTATTATGACTCCTCCATTCTCACATGAAGCAGGATTTCTCCATTCTCATGTCTAGTATAACTCCTCCATTCTTGCATGGAGTAGGATTTCTCCATTTTAATGTGGTGTGTGAATGACTCCTCCATTCTTGCATGGAGCAGGATTTCTCCATTCTAATGTGGTGTGTGAATGACTCCTCCATTCTTGCATGGAGCAGGATTTCTCCATTCTAATGTGGTGTGTGAATGACTCCTCCATTCTCACATGGAGCAAGATTTCTCCATTCTAATGTGGTGTGTGAATGACTCCTCCATTCTCATATGGAGCAGGATTTCTCCATTCTAATGTGATGTGTGAATGACTCCTCCATTCTCGCAGGGAGCAGGATTTCTCCATTCTCATGTGTAGCATGACACCCAATTATGTGTATTATGACTCCTCCATTCTCACATGAAGCAGGATTTCTCCATTCTCATGTCTAGTGTAACTCCTCCATTCTTGCATGGAGCAGGATTTCTCCATTCTAATGTGGTGTGTGAATGACTCCTCCATTCTCGCATGGAGCAGGATTTCTCCATTCTCATGTGGTGTACGAATGACTCCTCCGTTCTCGCATGGAGCAGGATTTCTCCATTCTAATGTGGTGTGTGAATGACTCCTCCATTCTCGCATGGAGCAGGATTTCTCCATTCTAATGTGGTGTGTGAATGACTCCTCCATTCTCGCATGGAGCAGGATTTCTCCATTCTCATGTGGTGTACGAATGACTCCTCCATTCTCGCATGGAGCAGGATTTCTCCATTCTCATGTGTAGCATGACACCCAATTATGTGTATTATGACTCCTCCATTCTCACATGAAGCAGGATTTCTCCATTCTCATGTCTAGTGTAACTCCTCCATTCTTGCATGGAGCAGGATTTCTCCATTCTAATGTGGTGTGTGAATGACTCCTCCATTCTCGCATGGAGCAGGATTTCTCCATTCTCATGTGGTGTACGAATGACTCCTCCATTCTCGCATGGAGCAGGATTTCTCCATTCTAATGTGGTGTGTGAATGACTCCTCCATTCTCGCATGGAGCAGGATTTCTCCATTCTAATGTGGTGTGTGAATGACTCCTCCATTCTCGCATGGAGCAGGATTTCTCCATTCTCATGTGTAGCATGACACCCAATTATGTGTATTATGACTCCTCCATTCTCACATGAAGCAGGATTTCTCCATTCTCATGTCTAGTGTAACTCCTCCATTCTTGCATGGAGCAGGATTTCTCCATTCTCATGTGGTGTACGAATGACTCCTCCATTCTCGCATGGAGCAGGA
This sequence comes from Ambystoma mexicanum, assembly GCF_040938575.1. Lineage (NCBI taxonomy): Eukaryota > Metazoa > Chordata > Amphibia > Caudata > Ambystomatidae > Ambystoma > Ambystoma mexicanum. The sequence goes on from NC_090938.1 coordinate 93,571,550, forward strand.
TTTCTCCATTCTCATGTGTAGCATGACACCCAATTATCATGTGTATTATGACTCCTCCATTCTCACATGAAGCAGGATTCCTCCATTCTCATGTCTAGTATAACTCCTCCATTCTTGCATGGAGCAGGATTTCTCTATTCAAATGTGGTGTGTGAATGACTCCTCCATTCTTGCATGGAGCAGGATTTCTCCATTCTAATGTGGTGTGTGAATGACTCCTCCATTCTTGCATGGAGCAGGATTTCTCCATTCTAATGTGGTGTGTGAATGACTCCTCCATTCTCGCATGGAGCAGGATTTCTCCATTCTAATGTGGTGTGTGAATGACTCCTCCATTCTCGCATGGAGCAGGATTTCTCCATTCTCATGTGTAGCATGACACCCAATTATCATGTGTATTATGACTCCTCCATTCTCACATGAAGCAGGATTTCTCCATTCTCATGTCTAGTATAACTCCTCCATTCTTGCATGGAGCATGATTTCTCTATTCTAATGTGGTGTGTGAATGACTCCTCCATTCTTGCATGGAGCAGGATTTCTCCATTCTAATGTGGTGTGTGAATGACTCCTCCATTCTTGCATGGAGCAGGATTTCTCCATTCTAATGTGGTGTGTGAATGACTCCTCCATTCTTGCATGGAGCAGGATTTCTCCATTCTAATGTGGTGTGTGAATGACTCCTCCATTCTCGCATGGAGCAGGATTTCTCCATTCTCATGTGGTGTACGAATGACTCCTCCATTCTCGCATGGAGCAGGATTTCTCCATTCTAATGTGGTGTGTGAATGACTCCTCCATTCTCGCATGGAGCAGGATTTCTCCATTCTCATGTGGTGTACGAATGACTCCTCCATTCTCGCATGGAGCAGGATTTCTCCATTCTAATGTGGTGTGTGAATGACTCCTCCATTCTCGCATGGAGCAGGATTTCTCCATTCTAATGTGGTGTGTGAATGACTCCTCCATTCTCGCATGGAGCAGGATTTCTCCATTCTAATGTGGTGTGTGAATGACTCCTCCATTCTCGCATGGAGCAGGATTTCTCCATTCTAATGTGGTGTGTGAATGACTCCTCCATTCTCGCATGGAGCAGGATTTCTCCATTCTAATGTGGTGTGTGAATGACTCCTCCATTCTCGCATGGAGCAGGATTTCTCCATTCTCATGTGGTGTACGAATGACTCCTCCATTCTCGCATGGAGCAGGATTTCTCCATTCTCATGTGTAGCATGACACCCAATTATGTGTATTATGACTCCTCCATTCTCACATGAAGCAGGATTTCTCCATTCTCATGTCTAGTGTAACTCCTCCATTCTTGCATGGAGCAGGATTTCTCCATTCTAATGTGGTGTGTGAATGACTCCTCCATTCTCGCATGGAGCAGGATTTCTCCATTCTCATGTGGTGTACGAATGACTCCTCCGTTCTCGCATGGAGCAGGATTTCTCCATTCTAATGTGGTGTGTGAATGACTCCTCCATTCTCGCATGGAGCAGGATTTCTCCATTCTAATGTGGTGTGTGAATGACTCCTCCATTCTCGCATGGAGCAGGATTTCTCCATTCTCATGTGGTGTACGAATGACTCCTCCATTCTCGCATGGAGCAGGATTTCTCCATTCTCATGTGTAGCATGACACCCAATTATGTGTATTATGACTCCTCCATTCTCACATGAAGCAGGATTTCTCCATTCTCATGTCTAGTGTAACTCCTCCATTCTTGCATGGAGCAGGATTTCTCCATTCTAATGTGGTGTGTGAATGACTCCTCCATTCTCGCATGGAGCAGGATTTCTCCATTCTCATGTGGTGTACGAATGACTCCTCCATTCTCGCATGGAGCAGGATTTCTCCATTCTAATGTGGTGTGTGAATGACTCCTCCATTCTCGCATGGAGCAGGATTTCTCCATTCTAATGTGGTGTGTGAATGACTCCTCCATTCTCGCATGGAGCAGGATTTCTCCATTCTCATGTGTAGCATGACACCCAATTATGTGTATTATGACTCCTCCATTCTCACATGAAGCAGGATTTCTCCATTCTCATGTCTAGTGTAACTCCTCCATTCTTGCATGGAGCAGGATTTCTCCATTCTCATGTGGTGTACGAATGACTCCTCCATTCTCGCATGGAGCAGGATTTCTCCATTCTCATGTGTAGCATGACACCCAATTATCATGTGTATTATGACTCCTCCATTCTCACATGAAGCAGGATTCCTCCATTCTCATGTCTAGTATAACTCCTCCATTCTTGCATGGAGCAGGATTTCTCTATTCAAATGTGGTGTGTGAATGACTCCTCCATTCTTGCATGGAGCAGGATTTCTCCATTCTAATGTGGTGTGTGAATGACTCCTCCATTCTTGCATGGAGCAGGATTTCTCCATTCTAATGTGGTGTGTGAATGACTCCTCCATTCTCGCATGGAGCAGGATTTCTCCATTCTAATGTGGTGTGTGAATGACTCCTCCATTCTCGCATGGAGCAGGATTTCTCCATTCTCATGTGTAGCATGACACCCAATTATCATGTGTATTATGACTCCTCCATTCTCACATGAAGCAGGATTTCTCCATTCTCATGTCTAGTATAACTCCTCCATTCTTGCATGGAGCAGGATTTCTCTATTCTAATGTGGTGTGTGAATGACTCCTCCATTCTTGCATGGAGCAGGATTTCTCCATTCTAATGTGGTGTGTGAATGACTCCTCCATTCTTGCATGGAGCAGGATTTCTCCATTCTAATGTGGTGTGTGAATGACTCCTCCATTCTCGCATGGAGCAGGATTTCTCCATTCTCATGTGGTGTACGAATGACTCCTCCATTCTCGCATGGAGCAGGATTTCTCCATTCTAATGTGGTGTACGAATGACTCCTCCATTCTCGCATGGAGCAGGATTTCTCCATTCTCATGTGGTGTACGAATGACTCCTCCATTCTCGCATGGAGCAGGATTTCTCCATTCTAATGTGGTGTGTGAATGACTCCTCCATTCTCGCATGGAGCAGGATTTCTCCATTCTAATGTGGTGTGTGAATGACTCCTCCATTCTCGCATGGAGCAGGATTTCTCCATTCTAATGTGGTGTGTGAATGACTCCTCCATTCTCGCATGGAGCAGGATTTCTCCATTCTAATGTGGTGTGTGAATGACTCCTCCATTCTCGCATGGAGCAGGATTTCTCCATTCTAATGTGGTGTGTGAATGACTCCTCCATTCTCGCATGGAGCAGGATTTCTCCATTCTCATGTGGTGTGTGAATGACTCCTCCATTCTCGCATGGAGCAGGATTTCTCCATTCTCATGTGGTGTACGAATGACACCTCCATTCTCTCAGGAAGCACGACTTCTCCATTCTCATGTGTAGCATGACACCCAATTATCATTTGTATTATGACTCCTCCATTCTCACATGAAGCAGGATTTCTCCATTCTCATGTCTAGTATAACTCCTCCATTCTTGCATGGAGCAGGATTTCTCCATTCTAATGTGGTGTGTGAATGACTCCTCCATTCTTGCATGGAGCAGGATTTCTCCATTCTAATGTGGTGTGTGAATGACTCCTCCATTCTTGCATGGAGCAGGATTTCTCCTTTCTAATGTGGTGTGTGAATGACTCCTCCATTCTCGCATGGAGCAGGATTTCTCCATTCTCATGTGTAGCATGACACCCAATTATCATGTGTATTATGACTCCTCCATTCTCACATGAAGCAGGATTTCTCCATTCTCATGTCTAGTATAACTCCTCCATTCTTGCATGGAGCAGGATTTCTCCATTCTAATGTGGTGTGTGAATGACTCCTCCATTCTTGCATGGAGCAGGATTTCTCCATTCTAATGTGGTGTGTGAATGACTCCTCCATTCTTGCATGGAGCAGGATTTCTCCATGCTAATGTGGTGTGTGAATGACTCCTCCATTCTCGCATGGAGCAGGATTTCTTATTCTCACGTGTAGCATGACACCCAATTATGTGTATTATGACTCCTCCATTCTCACATGAAGCAGGATTTCTCCATTCTCATGTCTAGTATAACTCCTCCATTCTCACATGAAGCAGGATTTCTCCATTCTCATGTCTAGTATAACTCCTCCATTCTTGCATGGAGCAGGATTTCTCCATTCTAATGTGGTGTGTGAATGACTCCTCCATTCTTGCATGGAGCAGGATTTCTCCATTCTAATGTGGTGTGTGAATGACTCCTCCATTCTCGCATGGAGCAGAATTTCTCCATTCTAATGTGGTGTGTGAATGACTCCTCCATTCTCGCATGGAGCAGGATTTCTCCATTCTAATGTGGTGTGTGAATGACTCCTCCATTCTCGCATGGAGCAGGATTTCTCCATTCTAATGTGGTGTGTGAATGACTCCTCCATTCTCGCATGGAGCAGGATTTCTCCATCCTAATGTGGTGTGTGAATGACTCCTCCATTCTCGCATGGAGCAGGATTTCTCCATTCTCATGTGGTGTGTGAATGACTCCTCCATTCTCGCATGGAGCAGGATTTCCCCATTCTCATGTGGTGTACGAATGACACCTCCATTCTCTCAGGAAGCACGACTTCTCCATTCTCATGTGTAGCATGACACCCAATTATCATGTGATTTATGACTCCTCCATTCTCACATGAAGCAGGATTTCTCCATTCTAATGTGGTGTACGAATGACTCCTCCATTCTCTCAAGGAGCATGACTTCTCAATAATCAGGTGGAGTATGACAACCCCAATCTCATGTGTAGTATAACTCCTCCTTTCTGGCACGGAGCAAGATTTCACCATTCTAATGTGAAGTATGAATGACTCCTCATTCTCTCAAGAAGCACAACTTCTCTATTCTCATGTGGAGTATGACAACTCCATTCTGATGTTTAATATGACTCCTCCATTCCCACATGGAGCAGGATTTCTCCATTCTGATGTGTAGTATAACTCCTCCTTCTCTCATGGAGCAGGATTTCTCCATTCTCATGTGGAGTATCACTCCTCCATTCTTTCATGCAGCACGACTTCTCCATTCTTACGTGGAATATGGCCTCAATTCTGACATGGAGTATGATTCCCACCATCTCGCATGGAGCAAGACTTCTTCTTTCTCATGTGGAACATGACTTCTCCATTCTCGTGTGGAGAATGACTCCTCCTTCTTCACGTGGGGTATGACCCCCTCAAGCTCATGTGGTCCCACTGGCCCCAAAAGCAACACAGAGACCTCTTTGCCATAAGCTGTGCACCTCAATGAACAGGGGGAATATTCAGTGTATGACAAACAACATGGACACAGTTTAAGAATATGTGACATATTGATTTCTCCATCAGATTTAGTGGTGCTATCCCGGTTGAAGGTGCATGACACACCTATGATAAACTAGCCCTGCCAGGGCAGTCATAGGACTTCTCCCCAGAAATCCTCTAAGATCATGATGGAAATAATGTCTATGAAGTCTGCACAGATTTTGGCCTTTATGCTGTTTATTTGTAATGTGGGGCTTTAGTATTTAATGAAGTGTAATAGGGTCTCTCAGGTTACGGCCAGACGTTATGTACCTAGGCTGAAGAAAGGTTATTGGCAACATGCGAATATATTAGAATATTAAGAAGCCGCCTGCGTCCTAACCTCCCTAAACCTTTTTGAATGTTAGGATCACTAGGAATTTACACATCATCTGGCTCAGACAGAGCCCAGGTGTGTGTGTTTCTTATATACCGTGTTTTGCTCTGGTCAGCTGCCTCTGCAAGATAGACTCTGTAGTGGTCAGGTGTGAGGAATTGCCATCTGGCATGGGTGCAAAGCTCTGGCTGATTTAATTTGTATTAGTACATGAAATGATCTGGGTGATTCTTTCTCCAAATGGGTAATCTGCTAACCAGATCCCTGTTATCGAAACTCCAGGGCAAAAGCATGGTGCACTTGTGCACTGCTGTATAAGTAGCCTGATCAGCAGTACCTGCTCTGCTCGTGGCGCAGAGCATGTTCAAAGGTCACAAGATGCCCACTCGCCTGGCACAGTGATGGCAAAGTCGCTGCAGCACAGGGGCAACATTTTAGAGACAGGGTTCTCTAAGAATAAACTATGCCTGAGTTTAGGCATAGTGCCTGGTGATGCTCATGATCATGGCTGCCACATCCCAAGTGGCGCTGCACATGTGCACGGTACTGTGAGTCAGCTCTGCTGTGGAAGGGACTGTGTATTTGGGTCAGATGGGCACAGCAGGACAGAAACCCAGAGGATACAGCCTCTATTTGATTCTCTTTATGTCCCACAGAGACAGCCACACAGCAGTCACTTGTCCTGGGCCCAGGTATCAGGGGCACACGCATTCAGGAGGAGTAGCCTCACACCAGGGTGCTGCATATCCAAAGGTCTTTGTTGCCAGCAGGAAGGATGGGGGGGCGGAATAGGATAGGCAGGAGTGCTCAGGTGCTCAGGACACTGGAAGAAGGCCTCCACTATTTTGTCTCTCACTGTCTTTCTTTCCCTTTCATGTCTCCTCCATTTTCACTGGAGCTACCCACTTTGGGTGCAAGATAAAAGGGGCAAAGCCCTCTCCAGCCAGAAGCAGGGATTGGTCCCCTAAAGCAGGCTGCATTTAGACCAATCACCTGAGGACTTGTGCTTTTAAAGGAAGGGGTCTCGCACTCCTTCAACAGAATTCCCTCAGTTCCTTGAGGATCCTTTAAGGTAGAAGAAATGCTCTGAAGGTTCTCGCCTGGACTTCCTTTGGATCGGTTGCACTGTCCAAAGCCCTCTGCTGGAGGTGAAGAAGGAGCCATCCAAGCCAGAAGGAATATCTGCCCCCTAACCACTAGAAGGGGACAACAGGAGTGACCAGTGCTTTGGGCCAGGGTCTGACATTCTGCGACGGATCTTCTGTGCCAGAAAAGCAGCCCCTGAACTGGAGTACCCTGTCCTCGAGTCCTTTGCAAAGGTCTCACAGCAACCGGATGGCCAGATCAGCCGAAGCTCCCTGTTCTCTCACACTGAACCAGTCACTCTGTGTTCCCCACATCCTCAACAAAATGGAAGGCACTGGTGCTGGTGTCTGCGCTCCTCCAACTAGCCAAACAATTGCACTGCATCTAAACCAGCTCAACACTGAATTGTGTCCTAGAAAAACACATCACTTGTTAGTCTCAAAGCTTCTGCTGAATGCAGGATACCTGAATCAAATCTCTGAAGGGTCACTCAGTGACTCTAACCAGGGGTTACAACCCTGACTCGACCCAGCTATTCTCAGATCTAATGCCTCATTGACCGCACATCGATGCACGCTCGATAACCACTTCACCACCATTGACTTGCGACTCGAACCGCTGAGCGTCACTCACCAACCTCTCCCAGCGGCCAATGCCTGACTCGGCTGATCCACTGTGAAGCGTTCTTGGGACTGCCCCGATCTGCCTCATTGAACTACTGCTGTTCGACCATGCAGAGCACCCGCATTTGCCCCTACTCGACGCCTACTTTCTGCCAGGGCCTCCACGACCCTACTTGCCCAACTGAGCCTGATCAGCTGGTATCAAAGTTCAAACTGGTTCTGATGCTTCAGCCCATCAAGAAATGAATACAGGTGCTGTGATACTGAACCGTCCCCACGGTACACTTGGACCCTAGACACTGGTTTGTTTGTTTGTTTGTTTATTTATTTATTTATATGGCGCACCCGACCCAGGGGCATCCGGGCGCCTTGCACAGTGAAAGTTACAGGGATGCTTTGGGCTTAGTTACAGCAGTTAAAGAGATAGAATAATAACAATAGGAAAATTATACAGTGATAGATGCCCAATCAAAGCAGATACAAGAGACTATATACATATGTAGGCCACAATCGCGCCTGTTTGCAACCCAATATCCTTTTTATGGTAGTACCTTACCTACATCCCTGGAATTACAATCAGAGTGCTACTTCCTCCAGTCTGTTGTATCACCTCTGTTCTTTCCTTTGTGGTGGGGTTTTGTATAGTAATCTCTTTTCATTTTACTTGCAGATTGAGGGTTATATCAAAGTGGTCATATTTGTTTAGAAGCTTGATTGGCCATTCCCGATATTTTGGACTGTGATACTGTGTTGTTTGGGTCACTACTGGTTCACCTTCACACCCCTCTTGATAGTATGGCCTTCCCTGGGCCCACTTTACAACAAAAGGTGAAGGAGGTATAGCTCTTGTTTGTGCCTGTTTACCTTCATGATTGTGTTGTTTTTTGGTTTGTACAAGTATGAAGGCGGAGTGGGCTCTTTTTCCCATGCTCCTCCTTGTATTCCTGCAACGCAGAATCCAATTTCTCACATCAGGGAAGTGCAGCATGCTTTTGTATATGCGAACAGTTTGTCTTTGAGACAGACATTCATTTTTTATTTTCTTGCCCTGCTACTCAGGTCTTGAAACAAGTTGGCTAAATAAGTGAATATGTTTGGTTGGTAAACGAAAGGTGCAGCAGGCACATGCCTAGAAGAAATCTCTGAAACACTTGTGTACGAGCGAGATACAAATAAAATATCATATTATATCATATCACAGCAAGCCCGGCAATAGTCATTGTCGTTTCAATGCTTGAGGCTAGAATTGGAACCAGAAAACCTATAGTGTGGCTTGGCTAGACATGACCAAACAAGATTTATATTATTATGTTACTGCCATTGAGACATTTTATGGTTTTACTGTAGTTTTTAAAATGTATCTGAAATGAATGATTCATTCTATTCCATTGTGCCAATGTGTACCTGTGATTGTGTTTTATATAATGGTGTGCTCTGCAAGTACTCCGGAGGAAAAAGTCCTATTATTATAATAATTATTATTGTTAGTATCAGTAGAAGGGGTAGTGGTAGTATTTATAGCAGTATACAATTCAATATATATGTTCCAGTTTGATGCTACATTACACTCAGGGATCTCATCGGGGTATGCTACAGCCAATTAAATCATTGGAATGATATATTGCACTCAGGGGATTCACTGAACCCTTAAAATGTAGGACAGCAGAATTGCTTGTCAATTAAAGGCCACCTCTCTGAATCAGCTCGACTCATTATTCAGATGGGGAAGGCATTTAATCTATGAAGAAATTAGCCAAAGGAATGTACACTGGAATCCCATTCAAAGTACAAATGTAGATATCCTGTGTGCCCAGCTGTGTCATTAAGGCGTACATATGACACTCCTTCACTGCTATGGAGAAGGAACGAGCACAATATCCAAGGCTTTGCTTTCCAGCTCAGCAGAGAAAATGACCTTCACTTCAGATCAAATTAGCTCCTTTAAACCAACAATCAAAGTTAATTTTGGCAATCCCTTCCGGTTCTTTGCGGTCTTCCCTTTTAAAATGGCCACAGAGTAACTTGTTAAATGGCCACCAATAATGTGTTCAGGCAAGCACTGCTTTTATGATAAAATATCTAAATACTAACCCCTTTTGGCTGTGTGTATGATTTAAATGATCTATCTGTTGACACAATAATTTTCCTAAACAGCTTATTGCAGTTTCAAACACAGTGTTAAAGGCAAAGAGGGAGACCAACTCTTCAATGTGCTATGCTTTATCACTGGGTATTGCATTTCTGGCTGAAGCTATTTAGTATAACAGCTGCTCTGCTTCTAGTGAATGCTTTTTTCCTGCAGTAGTAACATGAATGCACTAAAATTAACATATTGTTTAGAGAATCTACCGAGAGAGCATGGTCTCAACCGAGTGATTCAATCTAAAAAACTATCTGTGAGCTGGAATTAACTGACATTTAAAGATGGCCGTAATACGTTTGAATTTGGCAGTTTGGGCAGATAGCCCACTTTTATCATTAAATACTACCTTCATGGGAGTACATTTGACCAGAGGAAGACCACCAAGTACTGAATTACCAGTGTTGATATGTGGGATAAATAGATTTGATCTAAAAGACATACAATTTGAGTTTCAGCCTAAATTACCCTTGTACTCATCTCATGCCCTGCCACTGCCATGGAAATGGAAAGAAGGCTCTGCATAGAACCTCTGGTTGCCATTTCCATGGAAGACAAATTATTATTAGTTTTTCTTTGAAGGGAGAAAACCTGCTGCAAGCTTTCCATGGTCCATTTCTATTTATTTATTTGTTTGCTTTACTGTGTAAACTTTGGACAAATATATATTACATTTAATAAGATTAACAATTATGCAATTAATTAACAGTAGAGCATACTGTAAAATAAATATGTATGTACACCAATGTCGTTATTACATGAATCCAGCAGACACTCTTGTCTCAGGAGGATAATTCAGGAGCAACGCGCTCGCATTGGAAGTCCCTGTTTAAGCACACTCCAGAATGAATTGTCAACAGAATGAATACATCCCTCTAGGGAAATAAGCCAGGAGATAGCTTTCAAGGATAACAAGGTTTAATTGTACAGAATACAAAATATCAGCAAAGGACTCTGCTGCTCGAGAACGTTCTGCCTTCAGAATACATGTCAGTGCTATTGAGAGGCCACAGCATCATGGATGACATCACATCTAGGGTCCAAACCCTCACAGTTGATTGGAAAAGACAGCATACATGGTCCTGCTCCACATGGGATGCCAGGCTACAATTAGTTGGTTCTTTACGCCGTCAGTCAAGCCCCACGTGGGTCAGCTGGGCTCATCTCTCAGTGGAGTGAAGATCAGGTCTCTCATAATTTACATTTTGAAAACTATGCTAGCATGCTAAGCCTACCACTACATCACTGTGGATTGCACCTGGGAGGCTTGGGGTTTGGTGCCAGGGGGAAAGGAGGAAGAAAAACAGTAACACTGACCCACTCATTCTGGGCTTTGTTGATCGCACCTCTCGCACTCAAGGCTTCCTTTTGATCCATAATGCATCCCTCCCTGTACCTTGTGTAACAAAGGATGTATTTTATGCTGAGGAGTGAAACAGTCATGCATGCTTAGATCTTTTATGGTCTCTTGGTTTATACTAGAGGCTGTGGGGGTCGCTCGTTATCATGGAATGCAGAGGTGAGGGGGTCGGGTCAGTGGTGTGGGCTCTGGATCTTGGTGGGCGGGTGGCGGTTAGAGGCCTGCTGGGAGCTTGGTTATGTTGAATGGACACTGCAAGGAGCCTGGTGTTGTCTCAGGGCCTTGCAGGGTGCATTCCTTTCAATGATACTAAGTATTTGCAACAGTGAAGGGATAAGGGGAAAGTGAACTTCTGTGAGAACTGGTGGTACAGACTCATTCTGTCTTAATGATCTGGACCTAGCCAAATCCTTCCATGGAGCCTGACTGGTGCAGTAGGGCCATGCAAGCCTGTGCATGCATCTGCTGTTCACGCTATATTATATCTGCAATGAGTTTCATAGTGTGCTTCATTCCCCCTTATATACTCCACTATTTCATAGTGCCTTAAAGTGCCTCTGGGGTGGATTATACTCATTTCCATCCCAACACTCCACAACATAGAGAACTGTATTACATGTCCCTACTGCAACTTTTTAAACATTGCAGAAAAGAAGATGAATTATTAGATAACTGTGACTCATTTGAAGTTGCAAATGAAAGCAGTATAACAAATGACAATGTCAAACAATACAAACAAATGTTGGACAAGGAACGCCAACAAGAGGAAGAAATTGAAGCTCTACTAGACAAAGACACTCCTGAGGGCAGTCAACCTTCCCTTACAGGAAACCAATAACCACTCATTCTAAATGAAGCAGAAATAGCTGACTGAGGTAGAAAATCCCATATGTCAATATAAACAATCTGAGAAAGACTTGTCAGTGCTCAAATCACAGTTAAATCATGAACAACTCACTATTTATCTAGGTCTAGGTCACTCAAGAAATTGAACATGGGTTAAAACATGAAACTAAAAGCTGTAATTGTACAAATTATAAACCTCCTGCTCCTGTACGTAAGTGGAGAAGCTGGTTCAGGTAAAACATTCTTAATAAAAATAATCAGCAAATTTCTACAAAACTTTAAAAAAAAAACATTTCAGCTGTAGTAACAGCCCCCACACGTTTAGCTACCTGCAACATAGGGGGTGTAACTTTACACCAGCTACTGCTCCTCCCCGTAGAACACCAAAACAAATTAGAATACTAGAAAATATCAGCAGAAGCTGCTACTGAAGTACACAGAATTCTGAAACAAATGAAAGTGCTTCTGGTAGATGAAGTAAGCATGGTTTCCAACCTCATGTCGGCTTTTATTCATCTCAGAATGCAAGACATCCTAAAAACCAACTATGAAGAACTGTTTGGAGGAAATCATGTTGTTGTTTTCGGAAACATCCTACAGTTAGCATAAGTAAAAGGTCACCTACTTTCAAAACATTAGGACACCAACAATGCCACAATACTCTTGGCAGAATTGAACATATACATCTCTGGCTAAATTTTCACAACAAAGAACTAACTCAGAACATGCATCAGTCTGCAGACCACAACTATGCTAACATTTTAAAAAGCATTAGAACTGGTCTGCTTAATATAGATGCAGAATCCATCTCAACTAGTAGACTGATCCATGAGCTATGTGGACGGAACACATCTGCTCCTGATGTCATGGAACAATTAACTCAAGAAAATCTAAAATGTATGCCCTTAATGCCAACCCTTGCAAGCTGTAGTCAATTCAAAGAGACAATGTTAAAAACAGAAATGCAACCCATCAGCTTAACAGACAAACTAGAAGTACATGCCATGACACTTCCTATGTTTCAACACGCGACAGCATGACTAAATATCTTAGAAAAATGTATCTCCAACACAGTTGGATTGGAGAAAATGTTGACTTTGTGTCTAGACTGCAGAGTAATTCTAAAACATAACCTTGAAGTCAAACAAGGTTAAGTCAATGGAGCAATTGGTACAGTTGTTGGCTTTCAAACATATCCACATGACAACAACATTCAGTTTGTCAACATCCACTTTGACAAACTTGCAGAAGTTAGAAAAAATGGCCAGACAATGGCATATTTCCTTCTTTTCAAAGATATGTATGTACGCAGATAGCAATTTTCTCTATTTCTTAAATATGCTGCCACTATTCATAAATCACAAGGTCTAACCCTAGATCAACCATTGATTGACATTGGCAGCACAGTATTTAAAGAAGGTATGAGCTACAAAGCATGTTCACGTCTCCATACACCCAATGGTCTATTCCTAGCTAACTTTGATGCAAACAAAGTCAACGCTGACATTCCTTGCATCCTGGAATACAACAGGCTATGGGCACTATACACCCCATCTAGATATGTACCATGTACCTCAAAAAAGAAACCTTTAAAAAGACAACTAATGCAAACAGAATCTATAACAGATCTCCCAACACTACCGCTAAAGAAACAACAACCAACTTCTTCTGCATCAATAAATACAACCACAAAACTGCCTACTTCAAATTCAACTGCACGTTCATCAGAAAACAAAGACATTAATGTCTCTTCTCCAGGAAAAACTGCAGACCCATCAAACAATCCACAAACAGAACTCTCTGGTCCATTTACATTTAGCAACACAACTGGAGTAAATTGTTATGCTAATGTACCAATTAATCTTCTCCTTCAATTGCCACCGATTGTTCACAACATTTACTTAAATGGCTCAGACCAGTTGTGTTTGCAAATGGTCGTCCTTCATAGAAATGCTATAAATAATCCTAACAACACTAACAGTGTCTCAGATATAAGGCAAAACTTGGACTACTATGCAGAAATCGTAAAATGTACCATTAAGAATTCCTAATGTACTTACTAAAAGCACTGGAAACCAAAAACATCCCTATGCATGAAATCTTCCAAATTTCATACATGTGGAAACATACAAGCACTGTCTGCAACCATGTTTCACAAGAGCAGATTCCTAATGAACGATTTGTATATATATCCCTACCAAATTCTGAATCCATTGCATTTCACCAGCTTCTGCAGAATGCAAATCATGGCATATTATGCCCTTTTTGCAATTCAGGCAATCGTTCCACCATACAAATGAACTCACATAGCCAATATGTCATACTGATGCTTCTAAGGTACAAGGCAGATGGTACCAAAATAACTGTAAGCTTACAGGCTTCACACATGGCCAAGTATCTCTTGGAAAGAAAACCTTCACAACAGTAGGTATAATATACCACACTGGTGCCACAACCACTTCAGAGCACTACACTGCATATGTCAAAAAAGAAGTGGTTGGTTTGAATTTAATGATACCTCTGTCACTCCAAACATAGGTTACCAGCAAATTTAACAAATGCCTACTTAATATTCCTTCAACCCAGATTTAGTCACTAACCTGTAGCACAATCAACAGTTAGAATACGCCAACATGTATCTAACTATATCCATAATACTACGATAGTACTTTTCAAGGTCAATCTAGTTAGAATACGCCAACAGGTATCTAACTACCTAAAAAATGCCCTTCGTTGTAATACACTTCAAATACGCCATTTCAATTCTTATACGACAAAATATCTTCTAACATCTTATGTTGTTAGAATATACCAACAGGTATCTAATAATTTTAAGCATTCCCTTAATCACAACAAACATACCATTAGACTTACACATAATTGTAATCAGTTATATTTTATCCAGTATGGATTTTTTTTCTCCCAATGACCCAATGATTATTTAATGTCAATACAACAGCAGTGTGTCATACACTAATGTTGTAACAAACATAGTACTTAGAATGTACTGCTTATGAGGGTCTAAAAAAGAAAATGTGTATGTAAAATTGTATACAACTAAATCTTTTGAACTATCCTGCTTTACTAATTACTGTTGTTTTTTCACAGAAAATAAACCAGAGATTCCAGCTTCATAATCCTATTGAAATAAGTAACCATACCAAGTATAATCAAATGCATATTCTATAAGCAGTATCCTCAATTGTACTACAATCAGTAGTAACATATACAGTTCAATTGCATCATTCCTTTATATTACAAACACTTTGTACTCCCACTACATTACCTATAATTACTATACACATATTACTACTGTGGTGATGATTCTGGCCATACTCTACTACATTACCTATAATTACCACACACATATTACTACTGTGGTGGTTGTGGCCAGTCAATATATTCTTGGGGCCATGGCCTACACAACACACTGCCAAATAATAAAACTCACCCTAAACCCCCTGCAATCAAAATGATGTATGCAGCCACCGAAATAGACCGCACACTCAGTGGTATTTCCAAACCCTTTTTCACCTATAAAAACAGCTCCTTATCACCTTCATTCCACTCCCCTAATATTTCTACACCCTCTTTCAGCCATCAAATAACCTCAAATGTCTTTTCCAAGATAATAATTCGCACTTCGGTCCGCGGACTACCGTGGTGTCTGGGGAGTGAAGGGCACGCACATCCACTTTTTTCACTTAGAAAAACAGCCCCACATCATCTCTATTCCACTCTTCCACCCTTTTCAGTCCCTCTTTCCACCACCAAATAACCCAAAATGTCTCCCCATACCCCTTCCCTATGGGTTTTCACCTCTGTCTCTCTCTCTCTACTTGTAGGTTGTCACAGTCTCTCTCTCTCTCGCTCTCTCTCCCCCTCACTCTTCCTCTGCCCCTCACCTATGGGTTTTCACGCTCTCTCTCTCTCCTTGTGGGTTGTCACGCTCTCTCTCTCTCTCCTTGAGGGTTGTCACGCTCTCACCTTGTGGATTGTCAGTCACTCTCTCTCCCAATGGGTTGTCACTCTCTCTCTCCCCTCCTGGGTTGTCATGCGCTCTCACCCCATCCCTGTCGATTGTCATGCTCTCTCTCCTCCCATGGATTGTCATGCTCTCTAACCCCACCCCCCATGGGTTGTTATGCTCTCTACCCCTCTGAGTTGTCACGCTCTCTCCATTGATTGTCACAGTCTCTCTCCCCTCGTGGGTTGTCACACTCTCCCCCGTTGTTTGTCATGCTCTGTCTCCTATCCCCCGTGTATTGTCATACTCTCTCCCCCCGGCCACCCATGGGTTGTTAGGCTCTCTGTACCGTCGTGGGTTGTCATGCTCTCTCTCCCCCAGAGGCTTGTCATGCTCTCTCTATCGCCCCTCATGAATTGTCATGCTCTCTCTCGCTCGCTCTCTCTCTCTCCCTCCCAATGGGTTGTCACGCGCTCTCTCTGATGGTATTATTAGGATATTTCAATCTTGTATTGTCATATTACAGTGGCTCCTACACATGTGGATTTATACCTACCAAAGTGGGCAATACCCTGGTGTCTGCTAAGCTTGGAAATGTTGCAGTCATATTACCAAATGTACTGCACTTCACGGATGGTCTTTCTTCTATGTTTACTAAAGGGTAAGACAAGTCGTTCCAGAAGATGAACTAGCAAAACAGTCCAAGTCGATTATACAATGCCAGCTTGAATGATTGTTGGTAGTTTGCTCTTTTCCTGGAGATCTCCACCCCCAGGCACGCGGGGGGGGGGTAGGGCCTGGAGACAGTGGACTTCATAACCGAACTGTTTGAATGAAATCAGCGTGAATGATACTTGTGAAGTTTCAGACAGAGCACAACAAGGTCAGAGCAGTAAGGAAGAACCTAGGGACAGTCTGACACTGCCTCAGCATCATAGACTGCACAGATCTGTCAGTCAAGAGTGAAACTGATTTCACCATTGGCCAGGGCTTTAAATGGGGAAAGAAATGAGGGGACAGGGCTCATTTGGGGGCGTGGCTTGTGGAATGGGCGTGGCCTAAAAAAGTACACAAACCATAGTAAGGTAGGCTATTAGTGTTGTAACAATCCCTCTGTCACTTTGTTAGGCCTTTGCAGCAGCTTCTTCAGCAGTCTGAGTTTCTCTGGAGATCTCATGCCAGGATGAGGCGGGGCCCTAAAGTTAAAAAAAAGGGCACAACAACAACATATCCTAGTTCCCCATGTGCTTTCCTCTGTTAAAACAACCAAATGATTAATGGAGCTTACCAGACCCTCGAAAAAGACAAACCACACGTGCCGAACTGGATTAATTTATAGAATATCCTGTAATCATTTTGTGATCATAAACACAACTCCATAAGTCATTCTGGCATCACTGGAGAACACCAAGGCCTTAAAGCAAATTCTACAAATGTTGTCTGATGAGTTGGGGATGATTTTAAAATGATTTGTTGGTTACACAAAAAGCATTACAAGTTTGAAGTTCAGTTAGGTTACATTGTTGCAGGTGATTTGGGAATTAATTGCTGATTACTTCACTTTTATGTCACCATTATTTTCTGTATTTGTCAGTAAAATAGGAAGTGTGCTGGTTGATGTAAAAATAATGTGTCTGTTTTCTTCGCAATGGCATCATTTTGGCATTACGTCTGCTTTTGACCCATGCGCACAGAGATGTGTGTACATACTGAAGGTGACATGGACAAAACACATTGAAATAGAGCAGAAGCCAAGGCAGACTTTGCTGAGATAAGAGTTGTGGGCTGTGCGCCATGGGGTAAAATCACAGTGTAGTTTAGGGACACGGCCCAAGATTCAGAGCTCTGTCTGTAACCTGGCCGTCAGAGGTTAAAATCGCACTGTAGCTCAGGGGTCACGTGTTCCAATTCCAGTGAGATAGCTTAGTGGGCTACATCACCTGCAGCCTATGCATGTCAGCCAACATGTTTAATTCCATGAAGCTAGTGCGCTGATTCACCACCGGCACCTGCAAAGAGCAAGGTCTGGGTCTAACAGGAAGTTTGCAGAGTCTCTGGGAGGCAATGCACCCCTTGCAGTATTCTTTATGGTACAAGCCCACTGAGAAAGTTCAATGAACCAATCAATCCAGTGCCAAGATGGGTGTCATCTGCAAGCAAATTCTGACCCCACCAAGATAGCTCAATGGGTTGATTGCCTGCCGTAGAGACCTGTTTATAAAGTGCATATCACTGGTTCGACACCCAATAGGATGGCTCTGTGGGTTAATGAACAAGATGCAGAGATGTGATGACCAGCAAGTCAAACCCACAGTCGTAGCACTCCAGCAATGAAGCCCCGCTTAGACAAGCCGAAGACAATAATGGAGGGTGTTGGGGGTTACTGGTGCCCCCCCAGAGCTGTCCGCAAGCCCCGACTCCCCCAAGGACTCAGCCGCACACGTCCTTGTGGTTCGGGCTTCCCGGTCACTCTGCACGGCCGGGAAACGCCCCGTTTATTTATACTGCACGTGGCGGCGTGCAACATCATGCCGCCGCGTGCGCGCCCCGTCATCGGGCAGCGCCACACTCCTCCTTTTTCGGGAGGACAAACAACAAACATTAAACAACTATACTCTGCAAACCAAAACACTATGGGCCTCATTACACGGAAGGCGGTAATGGTTAACGGCCACCGTTAATGGTAACGGTGACCGTTAACCATTACCGCCTTACTACGAGGTCCCTTAGCGGGTTGGTGCTTTCATGCCTGCTTTTTGCAGGCGTTAAAAACCAACCCGCTAAGGGACCTCAGAGCTAATTACGGCACCGCAAAATTGCGGTGCCGTAATTAGCGCCTTCCCCATTCCCATAGAGCCCTATGGGGCAGAAATGGGAATGGGGAAGGGCAATGGCGGAAGGGGGATTTACCGCCCCACCAACCTTGAAATGGGGCGGTAAATCCCGATTCCGCAAAGGCGGTGACGGTAATTTACCAGCATGGTCCAGGGTGCTAGTAGCACCCTGGATCACCGCCTTCCGTGTAATGAGGCCCTATGTCTATAACACTTCACATGTCCCGTTCTGAAAACCCCTTTATTAACATCCACCCAGGTCCCCTTACTTAACCGTTCCCATTGTCAGGATGATCAGATACCTGTCCCAAAACGTAATCGTTGAGGTGAGGGAATCGCCCCATTTATTTATACTGCACGCGGCGGCGTGCAACGTCACACCGCACCGTGCGCGCCCCGTCATCGGGCAGCGCCACAGAGGGGACTTCTCTTAACTTGGAATAATGCAGCAGAAATGCAAATGCCGGGAGGCACAGAAGGGAGACCTCAGTAGACTGCAATGGCTAAAAAAATAGATCCAGCAGATGCCATGTCGATCAATGTGCAGTCCTCTATGGCCTGTTTTTGTCTTGTATTTTGGGACTTGTAGTCTTCATTTACAAAGCAAAGAAGAAAGTGACTCAGATTGGATACACCGGCCTGACAAGGTTGCAGTTGATAGCTTAGTGTGATACCTGCGTACTTCCTAACAGCACATACTTATTGTTGTGAAATATTTCTACACTCCTGACTTGATGCAACAAATTGCCCTTTGATACCATTCGTGTCCCAATTCAACCAGGAGATGATTGTCCTTGCAGTTCTGAATGTATGATGGGAAAGGCAGAACAACCGGATGTAAAATGCAAAATAAAATAAAAACAAAACTAGTTAAGCTTCTTCTGCATGGAAGGAGGGACATAGGTACCTGCATCTGTTTTGTCAACAGCCTGTACAAGAAATGTTTGATGGCTCTGAGAGGAGAAATTAAAACTTAAAATATCTGGCTTCTGTGATAAAGAAACATCTGTAAAGGTGAAGAGACAGCGCCATCTTTTACTCAGCATCGGCAGAAAGGTGTCCTTTGTGTGAGTAAAATGTTACCACTTGCATGTTATTTTGCTAGCAGACAAGTAAAAGAAAAGTCAGGGCACCAGTTGCAAGCAAAGGATGATTTATTTTCAGCAGAGGAGGAATGAAGAAAGGGAGAAGAGTGGGGAGGAGCCATGAGGGACGGGAAACGAGAGGGGAAGTGGCCTGGGGTACAGGATAAGAGTGGGGGATGGGATAAGAACGGGGAGGACGGATGGTGGATGGGAGAAGAGTGGGGAGGACGGATGGGGGATGGGTTACAAGTGGGGAGGTGGGATGGTGGATCGGAGAGAAGAGTGGGGAGGTGGCATGGGAGACGGGATAAGAGTGGAGAGGTGGGATGGGGACGGGAGAAGAGTGGGGAGGTGGTTAGGGCTGTGGGACAAGAGTGGAGAGGTGGGATGGGGACGGGAGAAGAGTGGAGAGGTGGCTAGGGCTGTGGGACAAGCGTGGAGAGGTGGGATGGGGACGGGAGAAGAATGGGGAGGTGGCTAGTGGTATGGGATAAGAGTGGGGAGGTGGGATGGGAGAAGAGTGGAGAGGTGGCTAGGGGTATGGGATAAAAGTGGGGAGGTGGGATAGGGAGATAAGAGTGGGGAGGTGGGATGGGGATGGGAGAAGAGTGGAGATGTGGCTAGGGGTATGGGATAAGAGTGGCGGGTGGGATGGGAGAAGAGTTGGGAGGACGGATGGGGATGGGTTGAACGTGGGGAGGTGGGATGGTGGTTTGGAGAGGAGTGGGGAGGACTGATGGGGGTTGGGATAGAGTGGGGATGTGGCTATGGGTATGGGATAAGAGTGGGGAGGTGGGATGGGGATGGGAGAAGAGTGGGAGGTGGCTAGGGGTATGGGATAAGAGTGTGGAGGTGGGATAGGGACAGGAGAAGAGTGGGGAGGTGGCTTGGGGTATGAGATAAGAGTGGGGAGGTGGGATAGGGATGGCAGAAGAGTAGGGCGGTGGCTAGGGGTATGGGATAAGAGTGGGGAGGTAAGAGGGGGATATGAGAAGAGTGGGGAGGTAGGTAGGGGTATGGGATAAGAGTGGGGAGGTAGGATGGGGATAGGAGAAGAGTGGGGGGGTGGCGAGGGGTATGGGATACGAGTGGGGAGGTGTGATGGGGATGGGATAAGAGTGGGGAGGTGGGATGGGGAACAGGAGAAGAGTGGGGAGAAGGGATGGTATGAGGAACGGGAGAAGAGTGGGGAGGTAGGACGGGGATGGGAGAAGAGTGGGGAGGTGAGTAGGGGTATGGGATATGAGTGGGTAGGTGGGATGGGGATGGGAGAAGAGTGGGGAGGTGGGATGGGTAACAGGAGAAGAGTGGGGAGGTAGGATGGGGATGGGAGAAGAGTGGGGAGGTGGGGAGGGGTATTGAATAAGAGTGGGGAAGTGGGATGGGGATGGGAGAAGAGTGGGGATGTGGGATGGGGAACAGAAGAAGAGTGAAGAGAAGGGTTGGGATGGGGAACGGGAGAAGAGTGGGGAGGTAGGATGGGGGTAGGGGACGAAGGAGAGGTAAGATGGGGAGTAAGGGGAGCATCACTTCCTGATCATAGAGTCATTCCAACTGATGTCAGCATCGGTTACATGGCGCCAACCATCCTGCACATGAACTGGGGCTTTTCTGCCCTCACACACCTACAACTGCCTACACGTGAGCGAGTTGGGCATCTAGTGCGCGATGCCCAACGGGAGACCACTTGTGCCACCACCCTAGTCTGCTCCTGGGCGTCCTCTGCACACACGAGCCTCGCTGCATTAGGAGCAGCAGATGAGCAGCCGCCATGTTTTCAGCTGGGCACATTCTTCACAACAGTTGCAGATTGTCGATGGAGAGGGCCTGCTCACGGCACCACCCGAATCTGCCTGTGGGACATCTCTGCACACACGCTTCCCACTGGAGCAGGCCGACCAGATGATTGCTACAAGCAGGCTATTCAGAAGAACACATTACTTGGCTCTGCTAGACTATAACATATTGGCAAAGTGGGCAGGAGTGTAGCTATTATTTACAAACAACCCTTGCAGGTCATGTATTTCCCCTTCCATTTCTCCAAAGAAGCATGATTTATTAGACTAATGCCCATTAACTATAATCGGTCAGACATTATTACTTATCTATTGACCCCAATAACTAAGAAATGATTTGTGGGTCAGCTACTACTGTCTAATGCTCACCTACTGATTCAAAGAATTAAACTTCTGGACTGAAGAGAGCGTGAAACCTGTTGAAAAGTGCAGATTTGTATGTTTTTCACATCAGCACTGACCGAGCAGCTATAACGGGAAGAGTATCACGGCAGCCATGTTTAATGATATGATACGCTGGAGCTCTGAGTTAACATGATTGGCTGGCAGAAGCCAGGAAGCCCATAAGGCTGTGAAACTGTGACATTAGTCTCTGCCCTGTACATATGCACGCTCAGTGGTGTGTGGGATACGTCACAGATCACGAATTAGGGTGGGTCAAATGGGTACCGGTCACCAGATCCTGGCTCATTACCTGTAATGGAGAGACCTTCTGCAGGCGGATACTGGGTCACATGGTAGCCGAGAGGAATTGTACGAGCATAGCATGGTGCTATTGAACCCATTTCCCCCTGAAGGTCAGAAGATTCTATCGTCTGGAGCTCAATGTTAATTTAAGCGACTAAATGTATTTTACTGGATGATTTTGTAGAAGAACAAAACGTGCACTGAAGTGGCACCAATCTCTCGATCAGCTGCGTGAGGAGTCTACGTTGGTGGTGCCAGCGCATTGTTCCTGGTTGAACTGTCCGCGGGTTGTGACACCACGGACCTTCACATGCTTATGGACAGCCTAGAATCGGAGGTGTAGAGGGCATCATCACTAGATAGATTTGTTAATTTCTTATTAATGGATCTTGTTGGTTCAAATATTTACATTGGGTTTATCACCTAAAGCAATGACCTGTGGACTACTAAAAAAGCAAAAGAAGGAAAATAGAAGGAGTTTGGTGGAGTGCCCACATTGGCACGCAGACATGGTAATATGGCTGGAATGCGGGACACAAAGGAGAAAGAGTGGGAGTACTATGGCATGGCTAGGGTTGTAGCACACCAGAAGGAGGATGAGGTCATCCTAGAGCATGGAGGGATGAGGATGACATGCACGCCGAGGTGGAGAGAGTTGGAGAGACAAAGACAAGGTAAGGTGCATCATGGATGCTAGCAACATGAACCTTCTGATCGGCCCCAGCAGGTCTGTGGGGAGAAATTGTGAGCAAATTGACTTGGAATGCATGTTCCGAATTGCCTGAGCTGTTCAGAACATTTGATAAAGGGCCCGATTCATGGAATGAACTGGGCAGGAAAAAGGGGACTTGTATGTGAAATTGCAAATCCCTGTTTGTCGATTCATGGAACCGAATGTGCAGTACTTGCATGGAGTTCGCACAGGCCTGGCGCGCATGTGTGAGCCATCAAGGGCCTTGGTCGAGACTTCCTGCAGGTCATGGGTGAGGCCTGCGTAGAGGGCAGATACTTGGACGGAACACGGAAAATGGGGAAGAACTTGCTCAAAAGTGGCCGTGCCGAGGGACAGCCTGCAGGCAGCAAAATCATGGATTTGATTGCGCATCCGCCTGCCTGTGAAAAACCCACGCACAGCCCTCGAACTATATGCCAGCCAAAAGCAAGCATAAGTACTCGCCCAGTGGATGCGTAAATATGGAGTTTGCATGTCGGATTAGGGGATGCGTGCGAGTAGACGGGGTTACTGTCGTACTTTGGGGGTGTACACAGTGTAGCGGGTTGCACAAATGGTTTACGGCATTCGCACGCAGGTTTTCACGAGTTATGATATATGCTGCGCATGTTGTTGGGGTGCCGGTGATAGTCACGGGGGACTCTGCGCAGGCCTGCTTCCGGGGGACCCCTAGCACTGATTTCAGGGAGCATGTATTTGCGCGTGGAGTGTGCGCAAATGTGACAATTTCTGGCTGTTTGGCTGTTTTGTCTCTCCGTGTGGGCGTTTCAGCCACGACTTGTGCATGGGGCATATTGGGCATGGTATTCCATGAATATGCATCACGCACAGATTTTTATCTGAGCGCTGGCTCGCGCCGGTTCATTCTCGGCGTGCAGGACTTGCGGGATAAATGCACACGATTCCATGAATCGGGCCCGAAGTGTTTTGAGCTTTGGACTGTCATACATGTCTAATAAATTAATCTTTGCAAGCCAGCAGTGTTGGCCTTCAGCACAAAGTTCAACTCTTGGAACTTCCTGTTCTGGCATGTTGAAGTGTAGCTTTTTTTATTATTATTATTATTTTTTTTTTTGGGTTGGCTGAAAGAAATCAACCTTACAAAATTATTCACAAAGATTATTCACATAACAGTGATCATTCATCAGTTTTAACAAGTAAAATTTAGAAGAAAATTTAAATTTAAATGTAAAAGAAAGTTCATCAATACATATTTCGAAGCACACTACCAAAATCAATTTCTTAATGGAAACTAAACCTGCAAAAGTATATACAGCAAGAAACACTATGAATGGCAATTTATAACTCACAATATGCAAGGAGGAATAACTGCATTGACAAATTGGACTAGTGCAATTTGAATAGAGATTTAAGCATTAGACAAAAGATAAGCCCAGATTTCCTCACTGGGTCGAGGCAGAGCAAGAGGACTATACATCTTAAACAGTTGTTTCCGAATTTCCCTCAAAGCTTGACAATGAACAACCAAATGCTGCAATGTTTCAATCTGTCCAACATCCTTACAATACCGACAATATATTTAATCTTTGGAAATTACCTGTCTTCTTCCCAAGATCTGTCTGGTCGCACAGAGATTCAAACGAATGCGTAACAATTGGGGTCTAATTTTTTTTTTTTTTTATTTGTTTTTTAATCTAAAAGATTTTTTAACAAACGGCGGCTGAGACCTATCCGTCAAATTTGGTGGTCAATGTAATTGGACGGACATTTCACTAAATACGGTTCCATAATGCGTAGTTTTTTGTGAGGCCTCACTAGGGAATCACTGTCCACATAATCCAGGCATTGACTGCGGGTGTGAATCCAATCTGTCTGGTAAAGATTTTGTCTAGCTTTGGTTGGATTCATTAATAGAAGATTAAGCGAGATGTCAGCGCTAGATAATGCATCCAACACATAGTTATTCCATTTTTTCGCAAAAACAATGCAAGGGATGAGTAAGTGATTTGCAAGAATACCCAAAACATTTGGAACATTGGCACTTATGATACATTTTCTGTACAACAAGCAAAACTTCCAAATTACTTGATTATACAAAGACACAGTTCCCAATTCATTCCTAATCATCAGTAAAGGAGTACATTTAGGGAGCTTTAAGACAGCTTTCCAAAAACTGGATTCAAAATGATCCCAAAAGGCTCTCTCCTTAGGTGTTCTTGTTTCAGCTCCATAACTAATAATGGGGACTGTTTTTTGTTGGTAAAACCTTAAGACATGGTTTAACGTAAATTTCCCATATCTATACAGTAGTATGTTTGCTTGAGATGTTAATGAGCGAACTTTCGCATCTAAAAGTGCAAAATAAATTTGCTCATTTTGCCACCTAGTGAAAGGGAGGCCCATATATTTATATTGAGGGACTTTGACTACCTCCTGATCTTGTAATGTCCACTTATATCTAAACGACTTATTTTTACCGTTAGGTACACAAGTTACTACTTGAGTCTTGGCAAGATTAATAGTGAGATGATTTTCACTCACATAGATTTGAAGTTTGTCCAACAAATTTTGCAACCCACCAGGAGAGCATGACAATAAAATGAGATCATCTGCATATAAGAGCCAGATGATTTTCTGTATACCCAATTTAGGTGCATCAGAAATGGCATCTGCAAAATTTGCGTCCATATCAAGCAAGAACAAATTGAATATTGTTGAGGCCAGGATACACCCCTGTTTAAGTCCTCGATAAGTTGGAATCGATGCAGACAGTGTTCCATCCAAGGACAATCTGACTTGGAGAGACGTGTCTGTATGCAACAATTTAATAATGGCAAGTATGGATCTGGGACAACCATTATGCTCTAGCTTCTTAAACAGCAACTGACGGTCAACAGAGTCGAAGGTATTGCTGAAATCAACGAACGCTATATATACGTTTTGTCCACGTTCAGCATACTTGCTCTTAATCAGATTAAGAAGAAGCATATTAGGGGAAGTACCCAAACCCGAGACAAAACCCACCTGAAAAGGATCTCGTTTACCTGCGAGCTTTTTCCATTCATTCAATTATTGTAACACAATACGCCTATAAAGTTTTCCTGGAGCATCCAACAAAGCAATTGGTCTATAACTTTGTGGTAAGCTACTATCACCCTTTTGAAACAAGGGAATAATAATAGAATGCTTCCAGGAATTGGGGATCATCTGCGTAGCATTAATGTGTTGAAAAATTTGGAACAACATCTCAGTCCACAAATCAATGTTAAGTTTAAAGGTCTTATTAGATAACTCATCAGGGCCTGGCGCTCTGGATTGGCTTATTGAAGAGATATGTCCATTCTTAGTATCTCAAGATGGAATTCTGAAACCCGGACCTCCTCCTGTGTTGTAAAGACAGGAGCAGGAGAGGCCTATATTGCCCTAAAGTACTCAATCCATGCCAATTCTGATACATTATGACCCTGGATTAACGTTTGAGGAGTGCTAACAGCTTCATTGAGAGTTGGCCAAATGTGTGCGGTATTTTGATTACACATTAGTTTAAGCATATTCTCCCCATCCTTTTGCCATAATGTTGCACGATGTTTACGCAACCAATTTCTGTAGTGTGTTTTTATTGTAACCAAGGCAGCTGTTCTGAGCTCAGCTGGCAACTGAGCAGCTTTCCGTTTCAGTGCACGATATTCGTTTTTTTTATTTTTGACCTGTGCGTCAAATGAATGTCTTTTCACTACTGTAGGTATAGAAGATTTTCGCTGGCTTACTAAGTGCTTCTGCATAAGATCAAAATAGCACACATTGGGTTTTTCCCCAGCTAGTCAGGAATGGGTAAACGCAGATGTAAGCGAAGAGGAGTATTGTGTAAGACTTTCTTCAGACCATCTTACCTGATTAACCTGAGTGTTAGACCTCACAGTCCCAGGGTACTTTGTCACTACATTTACCAAACCTTTCGGGGGAACAAGCCACGAACTGGCTAATATAAAGTGGTCACTAGCTGAGACTGGAACTGTCTGAAATTGACTTACCAATGACATCAACTTAGGATCCACATACACATAGGCCCTCATTCTGACCCTGGCGGAATTCGAAAAACGATGGCGGAAATGTAATACCGCCATCGAATACCGCTCGTTGCGATTATGACCCGTCACCGTAAAGTACGATGCCATTAGCGACACCGTAGTGAACGCCAACGCTAACTGCACCAAGTACGCGCACGCGCGCCTTGCAAAACCGTAATTTCCGCCATGGCGCAACGGTACGCGAATTCTGACCCTAGCGGACATTTACTTAACGCCATCAAGCATGGCGGAAAGTACCATTCCGCCATGGTGAGAATTACGGCATCGCGAACCAACCGTAAATGGCCCTACTGAGTGCCTGTACTCCACTCCCTGCCCACATTGCACAACTCCTCGTAGGCGCAATGTAGTCACACTATGCAACCAGTGAAATGTACAAGTCACCCATGCATGCCAACGAACAAATGCATGCAGGGGCTCCAAGTGCCTTGTGAGTGGCCATCCATATTTGGCATGTCACCATTGCCGTACTGATGCAGCACAGGCATGTGAAGGTTCAAGTACACCAAAATGAACTGAAATATTCCATGAGACAAAACAACAATAGTCCCCCATCGCTTGCAACCAGTGTAAATCAACATTCAAAGCAGTATCCTGAGGGAGACTGCACCAGCCCTGTACTCTTGCCAGTAGACAAACCAACCATCAGCATAAGCATGTACCACACAAGTTGGCAGAGTGACTGAGCAGCCAGGCTCATCTCAAGAGGGGCCAATGGGAGCTATAGGGCACAGATGGCACGAATACAGAAGCAATTCCAATGGACCTGACCTCAGTCTCCCTCCAAGAAACGCACGCAAACACAGGCACCTGTGACCAGCCATTTTCTGATAATCCCATCATTCCACCAATCCACCTGGCTGACCGGCATCTGTTGCACAAAAGCTAATCCCCCGCCCCTGAGCATGACATCATAAAAACAGTCATAATGGCAGCCCCTATCCCTGACCTTACTGGGCTTCGTAGGCAAACGCGGCCAGTACAGTACCACACAACTCTACTCAGAAGCCGGAACCCAATGCAGATCATCTCACAATACATCGCGCCACAAATCGGAATATGCTACATCACTAGCAAAGAATAACGCTACACGGTTAATATCTGAATATAAATTTAATGCACATCAAAATCACCAAGCCCATACAGCTATTTGCTCATAAACTCCCAAATAATTTTCATTACTGTGGGCTGCATCCGCAATAAATGACCAGCTTCTTCCTGTGTGACGCCCTGTTCCTTCATGGTACACAGGGGCTACATTTACGTTCAAAAAGGCAACATGTAAGCGCCTAGAACCGCAGGGCCGTCCCATGAAGTAGGCACTAGTCCAGCTGAAAGGTTGATATGTTGCTCCTAGCCACTAGTACTGCGTAAGGGCATGTGGCCCTTTGGCGATCGTCCCATAAGATCGTAATGGTGCTCCACTGATTAACTCGAAGCTGCAGGTGTCGACTGTAAAAGCCATCTGCAGGAGTGGCGTACAGATGGCAGCGGCAAAAGGGGAGGAGATACCTGTCACCCAAATGAAAAAAAAATAATAGTATGGGCATCCGAACTTCATATGTATTACTCACTTCATTCAACACACTAAATCTACAACCATATGCATGCTAGCCCACTCAAAAGGATTAATTTCACCGAAAAATCACTTGCGAATCATAACGATATAAATCGAGGTGAATACACTATTACAAACGAGTGTTTGTGTGCATGCGTCTGTTAAAACAGAATCCATTAGATGGAATTAGTAACGTGCATAGACACAAGTGTTTGAAGGCGCGTCAAGACAGGGAGGGTTCAACAAGGGCACATAGACGATGGTCCCACTATGGCAGCTTTGCATCACATAGCGCAGGGGAAGGGGATAGATTCCAAAAAGCCATGTACATGGCAAACTCTCAATTAAATCATCTGTCCATGCATCCATT
Organism: Ambystoma mexicanum; assembly: GCF_040938575.1. Taxonomy (NCBI): domain Eukaryota; kingdom Metazoa; phylum Chordata; class Amphibia; order Caudata; family Ambystomatidae; genus Ambystoma; species Ambystoma mexicanum. Next base: position 93,600,310 of record NC_090938.1, read on the forward strand.
CATCATTCCCTCATCCCGGTATAAAAACGCCTGAATATTTACTCACATAACATTTGAAATTTCCATTGAGTCTGTGCGTAATGCAGTCTGCAAAATCCACTGTGCTCCTGCCCGGATTTCTAGTGTAGTGAAGTAACATGTATTTGGGAACGTCCTGCCTTATCGTCCACTACGCTATTGCGCATCCCATTCAATTCATATCAATCATTGCATTCTCGTCATGGGCCCTGTCCCAAGGACATTCAACAATAGAAAGTTATATTTCCAGTCAGACCTGTGGGCGTCTCCTCGCCGCTAGTTGAAAACCAAAAGTGCTGTCCTTCGAATTCCTCATTTGCAACATCACGTCGAAAAGGCATCTGTGAACGCTTGAATTCACAAATACATCTATGTAGTGCGGCTGTGTGTGAAAATGGTAACTGGCTTCAATCACTAATGGGACTCCCCGCCCGTCGGTGAACGTCGGTACAGTGCTGCATGAGGGTCCACCGTTGATCGAGTACTACATTCCACTGACCCTTCACAAGTTTGTTCGCGACTGCAAATATACTATGTGAAACAATGGGACCATAGCAGAATTAATATATAAACCAATATTTCACTGCCATCGGGATTAAATACATGATTGTAATTGCAAGATGCCATGCGTCAAATTGCAGCGTTGTGTGCGGGACCTGCTCGCCCAAAAGTTATTGCAGCTGGCACAGGTGGAATGAATCACCACAGGTGGAGGCTATACAGCCTGAAAACACATAAATTGCACACCCAAACCCCTCCCACAACCACACCCACTCCAAAATGCTACCGACAGGACTAGCGATGTTGGGCCTGGGGGACCTGATAGCACTGCAAGTACTCCAACTTCAAGAAGAAGACGAACACCAACTACTACAACAACCGGCCGCACAGAGGAGACGCAGGAGGAGGAGGAGGAGGGCAAGGCAGGGGCAGCAAGGCCCACCAGCACAGCCACTACCACCACGCAGGCAGCCCGCAATCCCACGCCTCCGAGCTAATCCGTTCAACCTCACTGCTGAGCAGATCCACACCCTCTACCGTTTGGACCGGGACACCATAACCGCCATTGTCAACATGACACACGCTGACCTTGTCAGCATGATAGATAGCCCAACCGCCATCCCACCCCTACTGAAGGTGGTGTCTGTACTCCACTTCCTGGCCACAGGCACCTACCAGCACACAGTCGGACAGTTGCATGGCATTTCACAGCCACTATTGTCACGGACACTATTCCAAGTGCTCGATGCCCTCCTGAAGCACACAGACGACTACATCTCTTTACCACGCTCGGAGCAGGAGCTTACAAACACAAAAGTGGGATTCCATGCACTTGGCGGCATACCGGGTTGCATTGGTGCCATCGACTGCACCCATGTGGAATTGGTTGTCCCACATGCCATGGAGGTCCAGTACCGCAACCGGAAACAATATCATTCTATCAATGTACAAATGGTGTGTGACTCCAACAGGATCTTTACACATTGTTGTGCCCGATTTCCAGGATCAACCCATGATTCTATGGTCTTTAGGAACTCTACAATACCACGCTACATGGAGCGACACGCAGGGCACCGATCCTGGCTACTCGGTGAGTCTCATTTAATGCATGAGAATGTGGGGTAGGTGATGCGTCAATGACCTGGCAGGAAGGGGGTGGGGATGCGTACGTAGCAATGTCATTCCACAAACATCCTTCATTGTCCACATACAGGTGATGCCGGGTATCCACTGAAGAGATGGCTCCTTACACCAATCCGGAACCCACAGAACCAGCATGAGGAGGACTACAACCATGCCCACTCACGTACCCGTGTAGTCATAGAACAGGCATTCGGCCTACTGAAGGCTCGTTTCCGCTGCCTCAGCAGGTCTGGCGGGGCACTCCTGTACCGCCATGAGAAGGTTGCAAAGATGGTCATGGCATGTGTCATGCTACACAACATGTGCGTACGTAGAAATGTGGCCATGCCCCCTGACGCAGAACTGCAAGCACCTGAAGATGGTCATGATGAGGGTGGGGATGTGGCAGCACCTCAAGGAGTCCGCGAGGCACAGGAGGCCCGTGAAATTCGTCAGAATCTCATAGATGCATGCTTCTAGCACTCACGCCTGGTGGCTGTTACATGGACACGGGACTTGTGGCACTGTGTGTGTCTGGAACATGCACAATGTGGACTGTACGCCAAGAAAGGCCTCGTACACAAAGATCAATGTCCACACATCTCATTGGATGAATATGAAGATATGTATAGCAAATGTGAAATGATATTACACACCCAATCGACCCGCCACCCAAAAAAGCCCAACACACCCCCTCCACCCTCCTACCTCCCCCCCGAACACCAGTGTCCAAAGTTGCTCATTGTCAGTGGGCAGACGCTATTGCAAGCCCCCTCTCCGGGTATCAGGGGCACCCCTGCCCGTGGAGCGCAGGTTCCTCCCAGATCTACGTTGGGGGCTGCCCTGGACGGAACTTGCAACGGATGATGTCTCTGCCTGCTCACGTCCATGCATGTCCCTAAGGGTTTGTGAGAGCTCAGTGAGAACACGGCGCACAGCGGCAAGTTCACCACATACGTCTTTGGACGTCGCATGCAGTTCCCCCCTCAGGCTCTCGGTGCTTCTCTCCATTTGTCCCCTCAGGCTCTCGGTGCTTCTCTCCATTTGTCCCCTCAGGCTCTCGGTGCTTCTCTCCATTTGTCCCCTCAGGCTCTCGGTGCTTCCCTCCATTTGTGCCCTTAGTGTCTCTGTACTTCGCTCCATTTCTGCCCTAAGTGTCTCAGTAGATGTTTCAATGGCTGCCTTAGAACCCCCACATTCAGCAGCATGCTCCTTGAGGAGCGTGGCCAGTTGCTGCTGTTGCACAATCATCTGCTCGAGGGACTGTTGCCTCTGCTGGGCCATGCCCATTTGCGGTGGTGTCACAGAGGGGCTGATCACCTCATGTTGCCTTGCCACAGGCCTTGTGGGGGTTGGCCAGTCGTCGTCTTGTGGGTGCCCCTGCGTGGTTTCCTCATGGTGTACGGGATGAAACAAACAGGGGGATTGAGACAGGTCATGGATGGGTCCTACATCGACAGCACCGTTTTCTGTGTCGGAGCATGCTGGCATGAAAGCAGTGTCACCTATGGTGCTGCTGCCACCAGAAGCAGTGCCTTCTGTGGCATCCATTGGGGGGACCTGTGGTGCTGCTGTTGTGGACATGCTGGCTGCCGGGGTGCCTGTTGAAGTCCCCTCCAGTGTGCTGCCACTTGATTTGTGCTGCTGCTGTGTCTTGATCCGTGCAGCTGAGGTGGAGGGTCTTTGGCCGTTGGTCTTGGCCCTCTTTGCAGGTGTGCTGGTAGGGGTGTCCTGAAGCTCGTCGTTTGAATCGGACCCTGTGGTGGAGTAAAGGAGGGCGAGCGTTATTTATGGGTCTGTGGAAATTGGAATGGCAATGTATCACATGCATTGGGGTGGTACCTGAGGGTGATCTGGGTCAGGGCCTTGGAGGTGGTCTCATTTTTGTGTGGATTGAGGATGCAGTTATTTTGCAGCCTGCAGTTAGGGTGTGCATGCTGCACATGTAGAGGGTGTTTTTAGGATTTTTACTTATTTATGTATTTAATCTGACTTTTAAAGGGCGCTATCATGGCAATGTATGTGGACGTTCTCCTGGACATGTGTTTCTATTGCACTATGGGGACACATGGTACTTCACATGATTGGACATTGTGGATTTAGCATTGTTTTATTTGGGCCACCTACCTGATTCTTCGGATGTCTGCACTCCTTTCTCCATCCCTCCGACTCCCTCTATGCTCTCCATTCCAATGGTGGAGGCACAGATTTCTTCCCAGGGGGTCAACTTGATGGGTGATTCCGATCCTCCCCCGGTAGCTGTGGCAATGTTTCGGTTGGCAGAAAGTATGCTCCGGACGCGTATCCGCAAGTCGTCCCATCGCTTTCTGCATTGCTGTGGGTTGGGGGTGCGGTCCCCACCGCACTTACCCGCTGTGCCACCAAGGCCCATATGGCCTTCTTGTTCGCAAGTGCCGTCCTGGTCATTTGCGTCGAGAAGACGACGGCAGCATTCTCCTAGAGGGTTTCTGTGAGCACGGTGAGTTCCTCATGGGAGAAGTGGACCTGCCGCTTGCGATCGCACGCTTTTTTTGCAACTTTTCCCATATTTATTTTTTTAACTGGGGTGGCTAACGGGTTGGGATGTGTCTCAGGGTCGGATTTTTAATGGTTGTGTTGGGATTCTGATTTTATAGGTGTACGGCGTGCTGTTTCCCGTTCCGGCCCCATGTTTTTACTTCCGTTTCCGTATATTTACGGTGACCGTAATTTGCACTGACCGCTCATTACGGTAACCGCTAAGATGGGTGGCGGAATTGCACCTAGGGCGGCGTACGACGGCGGTAAGGGGCGTTTTGGGGTCATTTCCGCCATCGCGGACTTTGCACTTCCGCCATGGCGTAATGCTCGTGCCCGATGGGTCAGAATTAGCCGCACTTTGCTCCATCGTGCAATGGCGGAAACGCTATTTACGCTATGGCGGTCATGTCAGTTACTTTCCGCCAGGGTCGTAATGAGGGCCATAGTCAATAATGGCTTGAGACTGCCCACGATGCCAGGTGAAATTTGGCAGATTATCATCCATGCATGAACCATTAAGCATTATTAGGCCACGTGAAGACATTATGTGATTCCATTGAGTTTGTCGAACAGATTCCCCAGCTTTCCCAGGTGAAAACAGATGCAAGTTAAGATCCCCAGCCAACGCCGTGTGGGCCACATCTGGGAGCAAGGTAACATAGTCCAGCAAGCAGTCAAGATCATTAAAAAGTTTTGAATCCTCAATGGCCTGCCAGTTCCAGTAAATGTTAACTAACGCATACAGCGATGTTCTGATGGAAATTATGGTCAATTGCAAAAAGGGATTCGGTGAAAAGGTGGAAATCATTTTAAGCTCTGAACTGGTTTTAATGCACGTGATCAAACCAGCCATAGGATGGCCTTTATCCCCACACATGGCAGGGGAAAAATGCATAATGTGGTCATGCCAAATTGGGGACATAGTCAGCCATGTTTCTTGCAGCAAAATGAACTCGTAATTATTTAGATCTGAGTTTTGATTGTTAAACAAATGAGAATGCCCACGTGTATTCCACGAGGCAAACTTTATCACATCATTCTCACACTGTTGCGTTACTTAACTTTTTGTCATGCAATTACAAACACATTGAGATTGCATAGACTGAGCACAATCCATGGCGTTACTTGAAACTGACTTAGGGATGGAACCTTTCTCAGGGTCTTCGCTCTCAGCAGGACCCAATAATAAGATAAAACCCGGCTCAAATAGTTTGCTCTTAGCTGCCCAAATGATGTTACGTACCAACCTTGATCGCAATTTCAAACAAATGGTGGTTAACACATTCTCATTCAAAAATTCGATTTGTTCAATATCTGCTGATCCTATGTCCTCAAGTTGATGAACATCGGAGAATATTTCCAATATACTATGCCTATTTAGCAGATATTGAGGATGGGGATCAGGTCTACACCCCAAAATTAATGTGTTTGCATGTGTGTTTTGTTTGAAGTTCGGCATTGGTTTTTTAAAAGGCTGCTTGCGAGGTTGTAATTTCGGTTCCGCAGGCATTGAAGCTTTTGGTGTTGGTTTGGGAAGAAGGGCTTCAAGTAATTGGGCTATTTCGTCGCCCCTCCCCTCAAAGGAATCAGATAAAGGCTTCACCCGCACCGAACAACCTTCTTGATTTTGGGTGCGGCAATGCTCATTTTGTACAGCTTAATGGAGGCTTTGCCTCAACGCCACTTTTGGCTGAGTCTCAATCACGTTTGAACATGATGCTTTTGGTTTAAGACCTGTAGCACTTGATCCCACTGGCACCAAAAGTCACATTTTTAAGCGAGGTTTTGGGGCACCTATATTGGGCAATTGCACATACATATAGGCGTCCACTTCCCTTCTGATTTCTTCCCGCCTGTCACCTGAGCCTGTAAGCGTATTGGAGTGCTTAGAGGCTGGAAAGACAGTCTGGGACCCTTCTGCCAAACTTGGAGTCATTATAGGATTAGGTTCAATCTGTAACGCCTCTACAAGATTATTCAATGGAGCATACAGCTCTTGAATAACTTTTTGGTTAGCCACCCCTGCTTTAATCCTTTTTAGATGATTTAGTTCCTTATATTATTTTTTCACAACTTCTGCTGTAACTACAGAAGCGCTTTTAGATGGAATATTCAAAGCATTGATAAACTGTTTAGTGGAACCAGATTTTAAATTCTTCTTAGATTTAACATTCTTAGATTTTTGCATAGGGTCAGCACCAATTTCACTGCAGAATTCTTCAAACCCACATTTATTTTCAGGGGACATCCAGAAGCTCCTTTAAAGGGTTTTGCAAAGATGGTATACATTTGTCTTTCAGGCTGAGTTGGTGAATGAATAGAAGGATTAACCTCATCATTATCAGACACAAAGAGATCAGTGATAACTTCTGTAAATAAAGGGACAGCAGAATTCTCTGCCGAAGTGGAACAAGGCCATAGAGAATGGGTGGAAAAGGTTTGCCTTATAGGAGAAGTGGCGCGATCAGTAACTGGGGCCCTGATTGGAGAAAGAGCTACTGTTTTTTGCTCACCACAATCATTTCCCCTCAGAGCTCTGGGCATGGCCTGCCAAGCCACAACAGAAGCCATCTGCGCACTCTGCTCTGAAATCTTGTCGTTTAAAGATTCAAATAGTTTAACTAAGGTGTTCATGGTAGTGTTCATAGCTTCCAAGGCTAAATTCACCACTCTGCTTCCTCTAGGAGAAAGTGACCCATCTTCTCCTTGCCTATTTTGCCTGGGAGTAGGAACTAAGAAGGAAGCAGAGAGGCTAGACCTAGTCGGACTAACCACAGGACACATATGTGGTGAAAACGATAGTTTTTCAAACAAAGTTTGGGAAGAGTAATCTGTATGCATGGAGTCCAAATTAATTACAGCAACATGGTTGGAAGCCATGACAAAACTCTCACCAATTGAAGTGGCAACTGATGTCACGGAAACCCCCCGTAACACCGTACAATCTGGTAGTGCTCCCGCCATTGGTTTCACCCATTTGCACAATCCACCCCCACTCTCCCACTGGCAGTTCGCACTACATTTAAGCAAACCGTGGGGAGGGGGGGTATCAGGCACCTTTACTACATTCACTGGGAAAAAACCACGAATGTCTGAGACACCTGACCCCTTTGATGGATTCGCAGCAGCTTTAAAGGCTACCGCCAAAAAGCGCTTCGAGGTAGAGCAATTATTTGCATGATAAAAACTTTTGTGTGAGGTAGTATTTTTTTTATATCAAGCCTTGAATTCTCACTCACGTTGGGCGATGGTATTGGCATGCCCTTCCGCAGAGTGTAAATGGACAGATTCATGGTAAACAAGAACAAAAGAAAACACACACTAGAAAGCACCAGCTAGTTCAGCTTCCACCCCCACAGAGCGGGCGCTTCGAGAAATGTAAACAAAGAAAGACACTTACTCGGGAGCACTGGTTAGTTCAGCATCCAACCCCACAGAGCAGGCACATCGAGAAATGGAAACAGGAAGGACAGAAATGATGGACAAGCACCGGTGCCGCACCGCTTGACGCCGCAGCGAAGCGGCAAAGCGGTGCTTCACCGGTGCTTCTTCCTGGTGCGCGCGCGCTGGTGCACGCGACTTCCTCAATTTGTAGCGACCCCTCAGAGGGGGCGGGGCTTCCCAGTTAAAGTGACTAAAATAAATGTATAAAAAGGGAATATAAGTCGTAGTATATACTATATGTGATAAATAATATATAGACTGTCACAGGGGCAATGAGGTTATAATACCAGCAGGATTAAAGCACAAAGTCAAGTGAGCAGCATTCAGGGTCCAGTGCAAAGCGGTGCTTCACCGATGCTTCTTCCTGGTGCGCGTGCGCTGGTGCACGCGGCTTCCTCAATTTGTAGCGACACCTCAGAGGAGGTGGGGCTTCCCAGTTAAAGTGACAGCAGGATTAAAGCACAAAGTCCACAAAGTCCAGTGAGCAGCGTTCAGGATCCGGTGCAAAGCGGTGCTTCACCAGTGTTTCTTCCTGGTGCGACTGGTTTGGAGAACCATAGACATCTCCCTTTCCTTTGGTCACTTTTCTTCAAGGTTTTGGTGGATAACGATGACATGGGGTCTTCAAAGCTGGATTTTGATAAGACCATCAATTTAGATAAACCAGAAACATCTAAGAATCCTCTGCACTGGTTGCAGAATGCAGCAGTCATATGAACCTATTACTACTGGAATAGAACCACTGCACGGGCTGCCTGTGAGAGCTATTTTTCAACCAATGTGGTTAGTGCACATTGGTTATGATGAAAATAAATATACAATTTGAAGCAAACAGCTGTCAACTGATGGCCCTACCAGACTGCTAAGATCGTATTGCACTTGCTAACTGACTGTCCCCATGTACAAGGAAGCTAAAGTGGATGGCAGACAATGTCACGCGCAGTAGATTTCTCGCACAGACAAGTTCTCGCTCAGAGGAATTCTCGCGATAGGAATCTCATGCGCATAACACACTTGTGCTTTTTATGTTCACACGCAGACGAATTCTCACGCTAAGAAACACACGCGCAGGTAACACACGAGCAGTAGAGTTCTCGCGCAGACAAGTTCACGCGCAGATGAATTCTCGCGATAGAAAGCTCACGTGCATAACGCACGTTAAACCTCGCGCTTACTTTCAAATGAACACCAAAGTGCGCACCCGCGCTGAAGAATACCCGCGCTAAAATCACACGCACTGAAATGTCCATGTGAGGCGCACCTGCGCTGAAGAATACCCGCGCTCAAATCACACGCGCTGAAAAGTCCACGTGTTGAGGCGCACCCGCGCTGAACAATACCCGCACTAAAATCCCATGCGCTGAAGAGTCCACGCACTGCAGAGTTCACGCGCTAGAACACACGCGCTTGAAAACACACGCACAGCAGAGTTCACACGCAGAAACACACGCGCTTGAAAACACACGCACAGCAGAGTTCACGAGCAGAAGAATTCTCATGCTAGGAAACACACGCGCTGGTAAACACACGCGCAGTAGAGTTCTCGCGCGGACAAGTTCTCGCTCAGAGGAATTCTCGCGATAGGAATCTCACGCGCATAACACACTTGTGCTTTTTATGTTCACACGCAGACAAATTCTCACGCTAAGAAACACACGCACAGGTAACACACGAGCAGTAGAGTTCTCGCGCAGACAAGTTCACGCGCAGATGAATTCTCGCGATAGAAAGCTCACGTGCATAACGCACGTTAAACCTCGCGCTTACTTTCAAATGAACACCAAAGTGCGCACCCGCGCTGAAGAATACCCACGCTAAAATCACACGCACTGAAATGTCCACGTGAGGCGCACCTGCGCTGAAGAATACCCGCGCTCAAATCACACGCGCTGAAAAGTCCACGTGTTGAGGCGCACCCGCGCTGAACAATACCCGCGCTAAAATCCCATGCGCTGAAGAGTCCACGCACTGCAGAGTTCACGCGCTAGAACACACGCGCTTGAAAACACACGCACAGCAGAGTTCACGCGCAGAAACACACGCGCTTGAAAACACACGCACAGCAGAGTTCACGAGCAGAAGAATTCTCATGCTAGGAAACACACGCGCTGGTAAACACACGCGCAGTAGAGTTCTCGCGCGGACAAGTTCTCGCTCAGAGGAATTCTCGCGATAGGAATCTCACGCGCATAACACACTTGTGCTTTTTATGTTCATGCGCAGATGAATTCTCGCGCTAAGAAACACACGCGCAGGTAACACAAGAGCAGTAGAGTTCTCGCGCAGATGAATTCTCATGATAGAAAGCTCACGCACATAACACACGTTAAACCTCGCGCTTACTTTCAAACGAACACCAAAGTTCACGCACTTAAACAATTCAAAGTTACAGGCTCCAAGAAAACATTTTACGAGTTCTCTCTCAAACGACTTCAAGATGAAGGCAAAGCAGTAGATTTAAAATCTCAAAGATCGTCACTTATCTCCAAAATGATTTCTAAATATCTTCAGGGTTTCCTGTCTTCAGATCACTTTCCTGGCAAACAAAGATCTTCTCCTGACACCCCCTAGAGAGTAGCCATTCAACTGCTAGCGCCTGAAGGATAAAATCCACCAGGCCCAAGACTAAAGCAGGAGCAGCCACTACACACGTCCTCTCAGCTTGGGGTTAGATGATGAAAGGCAAAGAGTGACAGTTTAGAATGTTCATTGTTGTTCTGCGGGGTTCTCTGGCCAATCAGAGCAGTCACTGAGAAACTCCATCTTGCCTTGGGTCAGAATCAGGATTCTGTATTAAGAAGTTAAGGACAAACCAACTACAATAGAAAATTTCCCACCCAGATAAGGCCAATCTAAAAGGGATAATAATAATAAAGAGATAAAGGAAAAGAAACCTGACAGAACCATAGACATCTCCCTTTCCTTTAGTCACTTTTTTTCAAGGTTTTGGTGGATAACGATGACATGGGGTCTTCAAAGCTGGACTTTGATAAGTCCATCAATTTAGATAAACCAGAAACATCTAAGAATCCTCTGCACTGGTTGCAGAATGCAGAGGTCATATGAACCTATTACTACTAGAATAGCACCACTGCACGGGCTGCCTGTGAGAGCTATTTTTCAACCAATGTGGTTAGTGCACATTGGTAATATGAAAAGAAATATACAATTTGAAGCAAACAGCTGTCAACTGATGGCTCTACCAGACTGCTAAGATCGTATTGCACTTGCTACCTGACTGTCCCCATATACAAGGAAACTAAAGTGGATGGCAGACAATGTTCATTGCAGGCGGCTAAAATCTGGGACACTTGCCCAAGACAGATCTAACTGGAAAGAAGCTCCCTAATCTATAGCTGAAAATGTGAACCTTTGACTATCCTAACCTCTCCTGCTGTCTCTTGCCATTCCATTTACAATTCTACAGCGCCAAGATGCTCACGGAAGAATGGCAGCACTTTAACGAAAACTAACCATTACACATGCAAACTCTACTGCTGATGCTGCTTGTCAATGGAGAGGGTCAGGATTGACCCGCCACCCCCAATCCGCTTGTCGGCATTCTGTGCACACACAACCCCCAATGGTTCTATCTACAGTGAAGGCCTACACGTGGAGAGGTTACAGTGGTAGTGGCGGTGTCTCCATTGACCAGGTGCACCAACACCGTTTGTGGGTAATATGTGCAGCTGAAAGCCAGCTGGGGACAGTCATTCGGGGCACCTGTTCCAGTGACTGTACAGAGGACACACAAGCAGGTTAGGGTGATGCTGCGAGCAGACCATGTCCATTGACAAACTGTACCAAGGGCGTTGGTAGTTATGTTCCCTGCTGAAAAAGCAGGAAGGTGGCGAGCTGGTGCTCCGGATCCAGAGAGGGTCTGTGCACAGAGGAGGCCTGCAAGCAGACTAGGGTGACAGCATGGGTGGCCCCCCGTCAGGTGCCGCGTGCTAGACGCCCACCCTGCTCATGTGCAAGCAGGTGCAGGTGCGCGAGACCCGGGACTGCATCCAGGCCATGCCCATGGGGAAAGGCGCCAATTCACCGATGCTGACCTACCTCTGAATGACCTTCATCTCAGTTAGTGATGCTGGGGCAGGGGACACTAATAAAGGGGGTGGGGAGGTGGTGGAGAAGGAAGGGGGAAGGTAGGGGGAAGGTACAGGGGGAAGGTAGGGGAGAAGATAGGGGGAAGGTACAGGGGGAAGGTACGGGGAAAGGTAGGGGAAGGCACGGGGGAAGATAGGGGAGGAAGGTGGGAGAAGGTACAGGGGAAGGTGGGCGGAAGGTGGGGAAAGGTACAGGGGGAAGGTACGGGGGAAAGTAGGGGAGAAGGTAGGGGAAAGGTACAGGGGGAAGGTACAGGGGGAAGGTATGGGGGAAAGTAGGGGGAAGGTACAGGGGGGAGGTACGGGGGAAGGTAGGGGGAAGGTACAGGGGGAAGGTACAGGGGGAAGGTAGGGGGAAGATGGATGAAGGCACGGGGGAAGGTAGGGGGAAGGTGGGGGATGGTACGGGGAAGGTAGGGTGAAGGCACAGGGGAAGGTAAGGGTAAGCTGGGGGAAGGTATGGGGGCATGGCAGGAGGGGTCAAGCCACCAGGGAATGCAGGGGGAAGGTACAGGGGCTTGGGGGGAGGGGACTAGCCACCGGGGAAGGTAGGGGGAAGGTACAGGGGGAAGGTACAGGGAAGGTACAGGGGCATGATGGTCGACGGGAGGGATCTAGCAACCAGGGAATGCAGGGGGAAGGTATAGGGGAAGGTAGGGCGAAGGTATGGGGGAACATAGGGAAAGGTACAGGGGAAGGTACAGGGGCATGGTGGTCGGCGGGAGGGGTCTAGCCACCAAGGAATGTAGGGGGAAGGTACGGGGGCATGGTGGGAGGGGTCTATCCACCAGGAAATGTAGGGGGGAAGGTACAGTGGCATGGCGGGAAGGTTCTATCCACCAGGGAATGTAGGGGGAGGTACGGGGGCATGGCAGGAGGGGTCTAGCCACCAGGGAATGAAGGGGGAAGGTACAGAGGCATGGCGGGAAGGTTCTAGCCACCAGGGAATGTAGGGGGAAGGTACAGGGGCATGGCGGTTGAAAAACCACTGGAGCGGCCCCCAGTGTTATGGAACGCTCAATACTCTTCGTTGTTTTCTTGCTTGGGTAAGCAACACCATTTTCCCCAAATGGTGTTGTTTCTCCTCTTCTGGCCTTTTTCTTCCGGCTGCTTTTTCTCCTACAAAAACAGAGCAATAAAGACAGACATTGATATGGTCTTCTGCAAAGCAAAGCGTGCATTTTCATTTCCGGTTCAGAATCGTTTATATCTTGACAGTTCCTAAAGTAAGCGTACCACTATGGCAGAGGGCAATAATAGAGAACAGTGAGAAGGCTCAGTGTTTGCAAAGCTTTACCTCTGATTATGTGTCCATAATTACAGGATGTGCATTGATTGTGAAAATACCCAAGCTCCATTGCTCCTTATTTCCTGGGGAAGAGTGGGTTCTTAGGATGGCAGGCCGGATCACCCTAACTATCTGGAGCAAAATACCTATTTCTGAAGAAATAAGAGTTGAAGTCTCAGTTGTACCTCTTGCATGCATTAAGGCAGCCATCTTTACCCGCGTGGTGCGCGATACGCAGGCAGATTCTATATGATTCCATTGGTTTTACACTAGCATGAAAATGTTAGACCAAGTGATTTCCACTGAAAAAGTCACTGCATAAAAGCCGTGTTTACGAAAAGCTGCCGAAAAAAGGCTGTGGAGTGACCTAGTAAAAGTTTCTCATTATACCGAAAAAGGGGAGCGGGGCTTGCAGGGGTTGCAGGGGCTTCATCTTCAAGTGTTCTGTAAGACACCTAAAGCTGTCTTAGCTAGACCTAAAATGGAAGATGTAATCTACCTAATTTGACCATGACATTGCCAACAAGCATGTGCTTCTGCCTCGCATCTCTATATGCTCACTAAAGTCCCTGGTTGTTTGCAATATCTTTGTGATACACGGCAAACATATTTTACGCCAAATAAAATGTTTTTTGTCTAAGTCATAATAAAGCAACCTTAACTCTTTGCATAAACATTTCTGATATGAGTCGACAATCTGCTTACCTCAATATATATGTTCCAGGGATCTGAAGTTAATGTAAACGTTGTGACTATTGACATATATTCGCAGGGCTTTGTGTATTTTTTCAACTGTAAGAAAGCACACAATTAACTACATCTGAAACGCATGTACATAAAAGCAAAACGTTCTAAAATTATCATACCCCGGATTACTTTAGAGCTAAATGGGGGCTCTTCCAGGATAGCCTAATATACCACCACAGACTTGTCTGAATAGGGTAATAATGAAAACGTATTATAATTACATTGCCTCACAATCAAAAACATCCATTTAGATGTCACACCTTTAGAGGACTATGTGGGACAGGCATGGTATCAAGAGAGATACAGGGCCTCATTATGAGGTGGGCGGTAAGGGATTACCAGAACCGGTAAGGGTAACGGTGCCGGTAATCCCTTACCGCCCTACTACGAGGTCCCTTAGCGGGTCCCAACCTTAATGCCTGGTTTTACCAGGCGGTATGGAAGGGACCCGTTAAGGGACTTCAGAACTAATAAGGGTACCGCACTTTGCAGTACCGTTATTAGCACCTTACCCCTTCCCATTGAGCCCTATGGGGGCTGAAATGGGAATGGGGAATGGCTATTTCAATGGGGATTTACCGGTCCCGTAAAGGTCGTAATAGACAGTAAATCCCCATTGAACGGGACCGGACACAGTGCCGGTATTGGAGGTAGTCATGGCGCTATTAACACCATGACTACCTCCAACCTCATAATGAGGCCCACAGACTCAAAAGTAACCGTTTGAAAACCTTTATTTAGAAACGTGTTGGGTTGGGGTAATACCTAACTGGCCCTAACTCTAAAGGGGTTGTTTTATCAACTGATGTTTCTAAGGGACGTCAATGTCTGTAAGTCCAAAACCAAAGTCTGTCTGTGTCCAAACCTACGCTTGCCCTCCCTCTTAGATAACATGTAATCAGGGGTCTTCTTATTGAAAACTGGTGGCTTAAAAAGAAATGTAAACCAAGACTGGTTTCAGGCTGCCTTCCCATCAGGTGACCCTTCTGCATAGGGCTTATTGCTGTAAGTCATTAAAGGTTCCAATGTTTCTGGGTCACTTGGGGGCCCCTTCCCCAAGCTCCAATCATTCCAGTTTCAAACAAAAATACACAGTTCTTGTCAGGTCTTCAGGGTTCCCTTCCCTAAATCTAGGCCCCTATGGTCTCAAACAAAAGTTCACCTTGTCAGGATTTTCCTTTTTTAACACATAGTTCTTTCCATGGGGCAGTGTCAGAGACTTTTGAAAATGCTGGGCTTTTGCTCCTCTTCTGCGTGACCACTCTGACTTCTGACCCCTCTCCTTACACTTTATATCTTCCTTCTGGCTCCATTTTCTCTGGTGCCCTTTCCACTTGGTTCTGGTTTCACGTTCATCTTTCTATCCTTTTGCTGTGCTCACCTGCACCTTATTCTCACTCTTCTGTGCCTCTTGTACACACCTCTTGGCTTTAGCGTGCGCTTGGCACACTCCTTTCACTTGGTCGTGCACCCTTTCACTTTCCTTGCTGTATTAATTGTGTCTCTTGCACTTTCCTTTTCCTGCTTTTGGGCCACTCACACCCTCTCTTTGCCTTCTCTTACTTTAATTCCACTCTTTCAGTCTTGCGGGTCGCTCGTACCCTCTCTTAGCTTTCTCTTGCTTTAATTTAACTCTTTCAGTGATTTGAGTCGCTCGTACCCTCTCTTTGCTTTCTCTTGCTTTAATTTCACTCTTTCAGTCTTTAGGATTACTCAAACCCTCTCTTTGCTTTCGGGTGGCTTGCACCATCTCTTTGCTTTCCTTCTTGCACTCTATCAGCTTTCAGTTTACCATGCTGCTTGCATCTTTATAGCTTTTACTCCCACTCCAGCCACCTGCATGCTAGTGAATTTCTATCTCTCTTTCTGTGAAACTCACCAAGTAGCGTGACGCTGGCGTGCGCCTGGTTAGGTTGTGTCGGTTGAGGTCAGGGTCTCACCATCTGCCCCTCAGACACTCCTGGGACCGGCACACATCCCAGGGGAATGAGCACTGGCTTGGACACGGCCAGCAACCTGCAATTCGCCTTCCTCCAGCTCCTTGGAGACATGGCCCCCTCGCTACGCTGCGCTCTTTCTGACACACAGGGTCAATGTCCTGGTGTCTCGCTCTCCCCTGGATTCTCCACCGTGCTGAACTCAAGGTGGCTTCTGAAGAGGTGAGCTTCCGATTGTGCTCACTACATCAGAGGGCTGGAGGAGTCCCATCACATCGTGCACGGAGCAGGCATAGGACCACCCAGTGCCCCACCCTCTTCAGTTTGCCGTCAATACCCCTGTCAGCTGTCTGGTGCCCCATGGCTCCACAAGAGACCGGAGACCTACGGGGCCGTCTGCTGGAAATCAGTGGTTGAGGAATAGTAACATATATCTGTGCCTGGCCCGAGGTGCTGGCACAGGGATGACTTGGCTGAAAGCTGATCGCATGAAGGGCTAGCCACGACACGGACGCCAGACCTAGACTTCGGGTAGCGAGACGTGAGGTGGTATCGCAGGATTGCTTTGCCATATCTTACTGCTGCTGCCATGGTGAAGAGTCAGCACCAACAGCAGAAGCTAGAACAATGCCTGGACAGAAAAGGCAGTCGTCCCAAACAAGGCCCATATCAGAAGAGTAATACAGGGCTGAACAGTGAAATCACCAGGGAGAAATTAATAGAGACGATGTAAGACTTGCGAGCCTCTCTAGAAGCCAAGATGCACATTTTGGGGGTCGCAGTATCTTTGGTCCGAGCTGACCTCCAAAAACTCAATGAGAGAGTGAGGGAGGTTGAAAAGAGGCTGGACGGCACGAAAGATGAGGTGATTGTACTGCGAGCCATGGTCAATGCTCTTGCTTCGGCTATAAGGTACTTGGAGGGTAGAGCTGAGAACACAGAAGGCCGCTCCCGCATGAACAACATCCGAATTCTTGGAGTGGCGGAGGGGGTCGAGGGCCCTGGCATGGAATTGTTTTGGGAAGATTTCCTTGCAAATACATTGAAGATATAGGGGAAATGGGTTTCGGTTGAAAGGGCACACAGGGTGCAGTGTAAGAAACCCAGTAGGTTCACCAGCAAGCCGACTAATGCCAAACTCCTACATTTTTAAGACAGGGACTCTATCCTGTAGGATGCATGTAAGAATTCTACCTACAGAGTGGCCAATGTTAAAATTATGATATTCCCCGACTTAACCCAAGATGTCCAGAAGATGGGCACATTCTACAACGCTATACATAAGAAACTGAGAGATAACGCTTATAAATATATTATGTTCTATTCTGCCAATGGGGACAGGCGTCTAGGTGGGTCAGGCATGTATTTATCAACTGCGCCTTCTCCGTCCCCCCACCGGCCGAGTTCAGGTGAGGCCGGATGGTGATTTGCAGTTGGAGTGGGATGGCACTGACAGTCTCCCAGGACTCCCTGGTCCTCAGGTTTCGAGCAGTTGTTTTGTTGTGCAAGAGTGGGGAGAGGAAGTTGAAGTCCAGAGGGAGATAGTAACTTTGTGCGCCTGAGCGACGTGGACGAGGGGCAGGGTTATGGGGAATTTGGGCAGGGGCTAGTGCTTTTTTATATATTCAGCCCTTGCTGTCACAAGTGGGGTTTGGGGAGGTCTGGGGGTGGTGGCACACTGTTGTTCCTTGCTAGGGCTGTGGGGCAGTGCTCTTGGTTCTGATACAGGGGCACCACTGCGCTTGCTTCAACATAGTTTTCACAAGTTTATCGTTGATGTTCGGTCACAGATACACAGTGTTCTTAGGTTGTATGGGATTAGGGCTAAGGTTGGCGTTTACGGTGGTTAATGTTGTTTTGTTTTATGTTCTTCACAGCATGGTCGCGCACTGGTCAAGCAATGAGCTCCATAATGAGTTTGACCCACAATCGCTTGGCATATTTGTTGGTTGCAATTCTCCTCTAGACCAGCGGAATATCTGACGCTCAGCCACAAAAGATAGTTTGCATGTTGTGGAATGTGAACGGCCCATGTAATAAAATCAGGAGGGAAACATGTTGGAAATGTTGAACAGGCATACGGCAACATTTGTTTTCCTTCAAGAAATGCATCTCATTGGTATGGACTGCTCCAACTACACAACTCAGGTGTATACGGGATTCACAAGGGGATCCAGAGGGGTCATGATACTTATCCGGAAACAGGTTACCTTTACAATCTCAAAGGTGGTCTGTGACACAGGGGAGAGGTATATTTTAGTAATGGCGACACTCAGCGAGATGACTAAAGGGCTCTAAAATGTGTATGCCCCACCACCATTGAAGATTGAGCTCTTGCACAAGCTACAGGGACGACTGTTTGTAAAATATCATGTGGACCATTAGCTCGTGGGGGGTGACTTTAATGAGGGGATGGATTACAAATGAGATAGGTTTGCGATACCTGGGGGGGTGAGACCGTAGTCACTCAAAGCTTCACGACTTTGCGCTAGCACTGGGACTGATGGATACATGGCCGATGCACATCTGCAGAAGCGGGGGTATTCCTTTCACTCAGGGGCTCACCTCTCCCTCTCAAGTATTGATTATTTCTTCGTCCCACACTCAGAGGTGCACCAGTTTACTGACGCCAAGCTACTCCTGAGAGGTATCTTGGATCACCCCCCGTTGTTGGTAATAATGGGCTCGGAGAGCAGGTTGGGCCATATCTCATGGAGAATGAAAAGATATTTCATGTTTTTCCCTAGGTGTTTAGCAAATTACAGGAAAAACGTTGGAGTATTTTGACCTAAACACAGCCTGGGCGTGGAGTCCTGGGACGCTCTGGGAAGACTCCAAGGTGGTTATCCAAGGGGAAGCAATCTCTGTGCTTACTGCAAGAAAAAAAAGAGAGAGTGGGTAGGGTATCTGAGTTGGAGCTGCAGATATTACAGCTGGAGCAGCAATTCCTGATGGACCGATCTCAAGCCAAGCAGCAGCAGTTGCTCCAGGCTGGAGACGTATATCGCACCCTTGCAACAGATACTGTATGACAGACCTATCTAGCTTCCAGGGCAAGGGTATATGAGGCCGGCTCTAGGGCAGGTAAGCTGCTGGCATGGCTGGAATGGTGTGACGTGCCATCCAGACATGTAGGTAAAATCACAAAGTATTTGAGGCATTCACCTAGTACTAGGAGAAACTATACGTGATGTCCGAGGTACACCAATCGGGTAAGACACCGGGGCTGAACGGTTTCCCGGCAGAACTGTGGAAAATACTGTGTGATTCTATAGCGGGATGATTCTATCTATATTTCTACAAAGTAAGAATGAAGGAGTTTTGCTCCCCGATCTACGGCAGTCAACGGTTATCGTGATACCAAAGAAAGACAAGCCACCAGACAAATGTGCTTTGTATCAGCCCATTTTGCTCCTTATCATGGAGGCTAACGTATTGGCCAAAATCCTGGTGACCAGGTTGCACACGGTCTTGCCATTGCTCATCCATCGCAATCAGAAAAGTTTTATACCAGGCAAAGAGACCCACTGTAATATCCATAGGCTCCAAGTGGCTCTCTAGATGGTCAGACAAATCCCAGGGACGTTGGCAGTGGTGGCCATCGACTTTAAGAAGGCCTTTTACTAAGTACACTGGGATTTCATTAGTCTATGCTGATGGCCATGGGTTTTGGACTGTTTTTTCTTCAGTGGATCCAACTGCTCTATGTGAACCCCCCTGGCAAATGTACGAGTGAAGGGGTGACCACAAGAGGTTTTCCTTGGAGAGGGGGACGAGACAGAGCTGCCTGTTCTCCCCAGCATTGTTTATTTTGGCGATGGAGCCTTTGGAAATATGGTTCAGAGGTGAACGAACCTTTAATGAAGGGAATTAGGTGGCCTGCAGGACACGAAGATCGATATCGCTATATGCAGATGATCTGCTTGAGTTTGTAGGGAAACCCTGTAGGTCGATCCCAAGAATCATGGAAATTCTAGGGATATATTGTTGACAAAGTGGCCGTAAGGTTAATTGGGATAGGTCCATTCGTTACCAAGTACAGGGAGGCAAAGACAGTCTCCAAGTCAACTGTGAAATCAAGGTTGCAGTCAGCTCATTTAAATACCTGGGCATTGTGAGGTTGGCCTCATGGAAGGAGACACAGACAACACATTCAATTTACAAAACAAGGTTTTTATTAATGTGAGGATGGTGTAACACCTAACTGGCCCTTTGCTAAAATGGGATTGCCCTACCTAACCAAACTATGAATAGTCTGTGTCGCTAAGTTCAACTGAAAAGTCTGTGTCCAAAACCTATGCTGGCCCTCACAACTAAGGTAAAACAATGTGGGGGGGATGTTGCTTCTCTTCTCTTGGACTTAAAGTCATAAAGTTGCACACTTTTGTAAAGGTTTGTATGCCCTTCCCCAAAGTCAATATAGTTCCAGGGCAGCAAGCCTCTGGGTTCCCTTCCCCAACTTCAAGGTCGAAAAAATGTCCCAAAGGAAGGACCTTGAAGCGTTATCATGAAATTGAACTTCACCAATTCTTCACAGCTCTGGGTTCCCTTCCACAAGTCTCATATGCACCCCTGACTATCTGTCCGCAATTCAGTCCTGGTGTGCTGCAAACTATCTCTGCCTCAATGCCAGCAAGACAGAGATTGTCCTCATTGGGACCCCTGCTCCCGCTTTCACACGTTCACTATGGTCGGACTACCTTGGCCCTGCGCGCTCACCCACTATTGAGGAAAAATCCTAGGGGTCATTTTCGATTCCACTCTCTCTTTCTCGTCCCACATCTCGAACATCTCTAAAAAATCCCACTACCAGCTGCACCTCCTCAGAGTTATTCGACATATTCTCACCTTCTCCCAGAGGCTTACCATCTCAATCTTCCTACTTCCACTCTCCGACCTCTACAACTCATCCAGAACAAAACCGCAAGACTTATCCTTGGCCTCAGTCCTAGGGACCACATATCTCGGGCACTGAAATCCCTCCACTGTCTCCCTGTGGCTGCAAGGTTCAAGTTCAAGACCCTCAGGATAGTCCACAAGGCTTTCTTGGGCTGGGGCCCGCACTACCTACATCTCTCTCTCCCTAAATACTCTCCTTCTAGAGCCCTCCACTCGTACGACTGCAACTCTCTCCGGGTGAGGCGATTCTCAAAACAGAGATTTGAGGCTAGATCTCTTTCCTCTGCAGGTGCTTCCCCCTGGAACAGCCTCCCTGCCTCTCTGCATCTTGAGCCTGATCGCCTTAAGTTCTGGAAACTCCTCAAGACTTTCCTCTTCTCATCCTCCTTCTCTCTCACTCGCCCTTGTTAACCCCCTCTCTATTCTTGCCTACAGCCTCCCTCTCTACCTAATTCAGCTCTGTTTGCTGACTGGTCGGCTGCTGCATCTGCAGAATCACACAGGTCTCAGACTCCTCCGCAAGTCCTTGCACTAGCCCCCTGGCCTCTGCACTCCACCCACCACTTCTGCACTTCTTTACTCATTCCTTGAGAATGATAACCTCTCGGCACTTAACCTAGGATCTTGGCCTGGGCGCACTTGTTCCCTTCTCCCTCCCTTTCATTCCATGTCTGGCACTTATGTTACCTAGAATGTACTGGGCCTAGTCCACCAGGCTTAGTATGATAGTTTTTTGTTTCTGTATGTCCTTCTCCTCCCCTCCCCTCCCCCTTATCGCCGTACCATCTGTAACGCACTTTCACTGAAACATTGTTGGCCGAGTATGGTAGCTTAAGGACAGTATGTTCTTCTCCCTATCCTCCCCCTTCACTCCTTCCTTTTTGTCTTAAACCTACTCTTGTAGTAAGGCCATCAGGCCAGGTTTGCTAGTCATTTTTGAAAGATCGTTCGGAAATATCAAGGCCTAAGAATGACTCTGTATTCCCCTGTTCCCCTCCCGTCTTGAAGCACTTTGAAGCACTTCACCTGTGTATAAGTGCTCTATAAATAAACAATTACAATTACAATGGTGGTTTTCCTTTTGACACAATGGCAGGTTTTCTTGTTAGCATATAGGGGTTCTCTGGTCTTAGCGGAGCAGTTGTCAGACCACACGGTCCACCGATTACAGGTCATGCAACCAGGGACCTTGCATTCACTTCCAGCACTTAATTATTCAACATATAACAGTTCTCTGTGTGTAATTCAATATTCAACAAACAAGGGTTTCTTAAATGCAGCTCTCAAAGCAAATGGTTTCTTCAGTCTTGACTTCAATCCTGCAGTCAGAGTCCTTTATTCACTTTAGCTTCCTGTTTTCTTCCAGTTCATAATTATATTTAAGTTTAGCAGTTTTGCTGTTTTCATTTAATTCAGTATTCAATAGTAGAGGTTGGCTGAGAGTACAATATTCAATGTTAGCAATTTACTTAATTTCACTCAGTTCACTGTTCAATGTAGCAGTTTGCGTATTTTCATTCAGTTTGACATTCAATATTAGTATTTTTCTTGATTTCATCTCCCGTGAAGCTTCCCTTTCGTGAAATGCTATTTTGCTCACACTCTGATATTTCGTATCGCAGGCCTTTTTGTAGCAGGCTTGGTTTTCTTTTCTTAAAACAAAGGCTTTTGAGAATGTATATTGTGATACACGACTACTCTGTTACATAGTATTCCCCCACTTCCCTTCTGATCATCATTCATTCTGAAGCATTGCTCGGGGATCGGGAACACGTATTTGTTCACACGTGAGTTACTTTGTATTCACTCACGCCTTTCATATGCCAGGTTTCTTATTGTTTGAAACTCACCAGTTATGTTCTAGGCTTTCCGCTAGATACAATGAGAACGTCTTTTTCCTCCCTGTTCAGGGCCTCTCCACCGGCCCCTCCAACACTCCTGGGCTTCCTTCCTGGCCCAGGGTAACAAGCTTTCCTAATTCAGGACTGGCTCCCTTCTGTGGACTTCTCCGGCTCCCTGCAGTCAGGGCTCCCTTTGCCACGCTTCTCGCAGCTTGTAATCTCATTCTCCAACGGCTGGTCCTAGGCCAATATAGCATTTTAACTGCTCTCTCAACTCACTCTCGGACTCGCTCTTGAACTCGCTCTTGAACTCGCTCCCGAACTTGCTCTTGAACTCGCTCCCGACCTCGTTCTCTTTCCTTGCTGCTGATGCTCTTTTCATACTCTCCTGGGACTTCAGTCGGTTGCAGGTGGGCATAGTTAGATTCAATTGCCTGACTTTGCCTGAACTTATTAGTGGGACATATCTGTTCAGTATACTGGTGTGTCGCTCTAGTCACCTTCTTTGTCTCAGTACCAAAGTGGTGAAAATAAGTGGTGTTCACTACTCTCAGTTGCTTCTTCCTCATCTCAGTACCAGAGTGGGGGGGGGGGGTGGAGTGTTTATTACTTTCAGTTGTTTCTTCCTCGTCTGAGTACTGTCAGGTACATTAAGGTGGCAACAAAGGGGATCTGATCTACAGTAACACATAAAAGTCGGGGGAGGGTTAAACTATTTGTCAATAGGATAAGGGGACACCATGTCTCACTTAAAGGTACCTTACTCCCCAGTCCTTCCTCTCCTCTTTCAATTACATCTGGGTTGACCACATCTCCTGTCTTTTCCAAGGATAAGGGGATATTAGGAACAATATCCCATAACCACCTCTGGGGAGAGGTTCCTTTCTGAATGGAGAATGGGGAATACCCTGTATCACCTAAGTGCATCCCACCTCCAATCCCCAAGGACCCTCCACCCAGATGACCCTCCCTTGCTCGTCCAACCTCATGGTTAGGATCTGGCAGCCTTGCTTCTTCGTGGTTATCTGAGGGGGGGTTCTTGGAGGATTAAATGTGAGAATACCTTCAGATTTCTTACGGCATATATATATATATATATATGCCAAGACCCAACATGCTTTCACCCACTTAATCTGATACTCATATCGGAAAGAGTTAATGCTGACCTTAAATTATGGTTGGCTCTACCTCTGTCATTACTGGGTAGAACAGCAATGTTTTAAATGATAACATTATCCAGGTACTTGTATCTCCTCTCCAACACCCCTGTCAAGTTCCCGGATAGGGTGTTTAAAATTATCGAAAGCGCTTTGAGGAAGCTGATGTGGCGAGATGCCCGGCCAAGGATTGCTCTGTGGCTCCTGTAAAATTCAGTGTGAAAGGGAGGGATTGGTATTTTGAACCTCCAGAAACACTACTGAGCCACCCAACTTGGGGTAGCCAATGAGAGGTTGCTGGTTGACTTGCTCACCCACGCATTAGACTGGAGCGGGCCAGCATGGCATTAACAGACCCACTACAGACACTTCATGGGGGAAACAAAATGGCTGGTCTCCCCTCGATCTCGCAACAAGTGGTAGGGGCCAGGTAAAGAGCAAAAACTGCAATGCGCAGGAGGGTGGTAGTGACCCTCTGTGCCCGGTGTGGAACAATTGAGATCTGCTGAAATTGGGAAAGCTGTGCTTTGCGCTTCTCTGGTTTGGTAAAAATATACGTGTCATGGGAGATGTGCTTACAGAAGGGCGCCTACAGGGCTGCTGTACTGACAAAGCCGGATGCTTATCGCTATACTCATTTCAAACACGCTATGTGGACACTGTCCCACAGGAAATATTTCTGCCTGGTGCAGACTCCTATGGAAGCCAACGCATATGCTGACCTGTTAGTCAAGTAGGCGGTTTCCTCCTTATACCTGAACATTTGTAGCTTCACCACATAACCCTTGACCAAACTTTTGGAAAAATGGGGGTGCGATATTAATGATAATGATGTGTTATTTATATAGCGCCTTAATCCAAAGTGCTTTACAGAGCACATATTTACATACAATATCACCCAGCCGAAGTTGGTACTCATTTATCCACTTCGGAAGGATGAAATGCTGAGTTGGCCTTGCCGGGATTCGAACATTTCACCATATCATCTGGGCATGTCAGAAAATTGTGAGGTTCTTGAACAGGGTTATTGATAAAATCTCATTGATGGTGTCTGACTCAGTACCTGCGGTACCAGCGTTGACGTTGTTGGGCATATGGGGAGACCTAGCCTATTTTTGTTATGAGAAACAGTTTATCGCAAATGCCCCAATAGTGGCCAAGCCGAATATCGCTATGTATTGGGGAAATGGTGGTTTCCAAATTCTCCAAATGTGTGGTGGAGTTATGTTATGTTACTTTGCATTTATATAGCACCTTATGTACCATTGGTATAGTCTCAAGGCGCTGGTAGGTTGAACGCCCTCGTGAACCGAAGTTCAAGTCAGTAGAGAGAATAGAGAGAGTCAAAAGGTGCGTGTGAGCACCGTATATGTGTGCAGCTGGTGTGGCAATCAAGTGATAGCTGCTTCATAGCGGTAGGTGTGGTGGTTGAGAGATCAAGCGTATGTGTTTGTTCTGGCTGGTTGTTATCCAGACCGATTCTGGCTGCGTTAGGCCTGAGGAGGACGTAGGCTGGAGGGTGTGTAACCAGCAGCGTTTAGTTAGGGTGATGGGCGGTATGGAACAAGTGATGGTATGAGAACAGTTATACCGAATGGTGTCATAGTATTGCTGTGTTCTATTTGAGTGGTGGTGTAAAAAAGTGAGTAAGCGCGGGGTGTGCAATGGTGGTTCATTTTAGGTGGTTGAGATCGCGCCCATTCCAATAGTTCCATGGACTCAGACTGTTCCATCCACATGTTTCACCTTTCATCCACATATTTCACCCGTTCCATCCACATACTCCACCTGTTCCGTCCACATACTCCACCCGTTCCATCCATAAACTTCACCCGTTCCATCCATATACTTCACCTGTTCCATCCATATACTTCACCCGTTCCATTCACATGCATCTTTCCTTCTCTATACTACACTCTTTCCTTCCACAATATTTCACCCGTTCATCAAGATCGTCCGTTCCATCCAGATCGTCCGTTCCCCCCAGATCGTCCGGATAATTATATGGATAATTGCAGAGCGCTAGAAGACCGAGTATACGTGTCCACCAAGTTTGGTAAGACATGGGACAGATGGTGATACATAGATTGATGCCGATTTAAATGGGTAGGTTTGTCTTCTTTAGTTCTTTACCGGGTCTCACATTATAGGGAGTGTGGGATTATCCGTACCACGGTCGGGGAGGCGAATGTTGTGCAGGGTCATGGGCCTTTCTCCTTATGTGGTATTTAACTGTGCTGTGAGCATTGTATAATTTATTTTAATGTTATGCTGTGTTGTTATGTTAAAATCAATTAAAACATATTTTAAAGTCACTTCTGGGGTGTTTATTGGCAAGTATTTATCTCCCTAGAGTTGTAAAAGAGACTCATTATGGCTAATGTATGTCCCTGTAGCAGCCCTGATGTGAGAAACATCTTGGAAGAGACAAACATCTGTTTTTTTTTATTTTTATTTCAAGGGTGGTGCCACAAAGAATTTTGAAAATAAGTGTTATTAACTGTCAATTCCTGCCTTGAAGTGGTGATGCAAACAGGCAAAGCCTGTTCAACCAGTATCTGGCACTCCTTGCCCACCGCATCGCTGCTCTCTGCCCTAATTTCCAGTGCTATGCGGACGATACCCAGCTCATTTTCAGGCTACCCTCAGCCTCCCCCTCTCCTTCCCTCATCTCTGACTGTCTGACTGCTATCCAGGAATGGTGTGCCACCAACGACCTCTGCCTTAATGCCAGTAAGACTGAGATTCTACTCATCGGTACACCCACTCCCTCCTTCCCTGCAGCTCTCTGGCCTGCCTCCCTTGGCCCCCTCCCTGCTCCTACCTGCAAGGCAAAAAACCTTGGGGTCATCTTCGACTCCACACTCTCCTTCTCTCCTCATATTTCTGACGTCGCTAAGAAGTCACACTACCAGCTGCACCTCCTCAGAGGTATTCTTCCCTTCCTCTCCTTCCCCCAGAAGCTCGCTGTCTCCCGAGCCCTGGTTCTGTCTAGGCTGGACTACTGTAACAGCCTCTATCTTAATTTGCCTGCCTCCACTCTCCGCCCTCTGCAACTCATCCAGAACAGAACTGCGAGACTTGTCCTTGGCCTCAAGCCCAGGGACCGTATCTCTCCAGGACTGAAATCTCTACACTGGCTCCCAGTGGCTGCGAGGATAATGTTCAAAACCCTCTGCATTGTCCACAAGGCCTTCTGGGGCCTGGGTCCTAAATACCTTCAACTCTCTCTTCCCAAATATCTTCCTTCCCGAGCCCTTCGCTCATCCGCCTCCAACTCCCTCAGGATCAGCCGCTTCTCGAAGCAACGAGCTGGGGGTAGATCTCTCTCCGCGGCAGGGGCCTCCCTCTGTAACAGCCTTCCTGCCTCCCTGAAACTTGAGGAGAACCATCTCCGGTTCCGGAAGCACCTCAAAACCTTCCTCTTTGCTTCTGCTTTCTCTCTCCCTCTCCCCTGCTGAACAGCTAATATCCTTCACTGAAACTGCACTGATTCTGCAACTGGACCACTCTTAACGGCCTCGGTCCTGGGCCCAGCCACTCTCCACTTGCACTGATGCACTGGAACCCCTCTGCACTGCGGGACTGTCTCTGTATCCCTACAGCCCCCCCCTTTCACAGCACTTGTTCTGCACTTACCTTGCACTTGCCACCAGCTGGCCCTATTTATTTATTACTTTACGCCACTTACCTTGTACTGCACTTCCCCCTTCCTCTTCCCCAGCACTTTTCCCCCTCCCCCACCCCTGCACTTGCGCGATCTGAATGACACCTGGCCTAATAGGATCGTTGTCTGTCTCCCCTTGTTCCTCCCCTCCCTGCCTCGTCGCGCCTTGAAACACCTGTGTATAGGCGCGTTACAAATGCCATATCATATCATATCATATCATAAGAAGTGAAGCTTGACAGATCAATCGCACAGTTCACGAAGTTGGGGCGTGGGGATTATTTGAAGCACTGTTACATGTACACGCTTGTGTAACACAGTATCCCATAAGTCTCCAAGCACTGTTGTGCTGTTCCCCCTCCCTGCCCCTTTCTCCTCTTCCGTGATGCAAACATAGCACTCCAACCGGTTCCCAACACACACACACACACACACACACACACTCTCCTGCAACCGCACCAATACTTGTCTGCCTTCCGGGCCATGCTTTCTGTTCCAGTATTCGGTCATTTAGGCGTCATATCCTGGGCCGCCATTTTATGAGCCAGCCTGGGAAATGTGGTCTAAAGACCCCATACTGATTATCAAAGTCTAAAAGCAGCGTAACTCTGGAGATGAGTAGAGCAGCTTTGAGAGGTCCAAGTGCAGATATGATTTAGAAATATTTGCTGAAGGACCCCTCAGAGATGCTCCCGACTTCTCCAGAATTGCTCCAGCTTTAGGCTTTTTGAATCAGAAGCGAGCAACCGGTCCAAACCTAACCTGCTCGTGGGCTATATCCTGATTCACTCCAGTGCAGAACATTGTGAATCAGGCTCACAGTCGCCTCCAAAATAAATGCTATTTTCTCTCAGACAGAAGAACAGGTGCACCTGTATTTCAACACAGATGAACCCTGCCTTCTTTTTTGAAGAACCAATATCTGTAAAATGGCATAATAAACAGTCCTTTTCTCGATGGGTTTTTTCCTGATGATTTTATTTCGAAAAAAACGAATTGAAAAATATATGGGGGGCGGGTGAATCAGTCTGAAGCTTGGAAATGGCTATTCTCGACCACTAAACTATCGGTACAAATTGCTACTATTCAATTTCTGAATAAATTGTTTAAATCTGAAGATGATTGAATCATATTATGAAAAATAGACACTGATATTGAACGAAAAAGTGACTGCATATATGGTGTATATTTGGTGTGGCAAGTATATATTAGATATGGGTTTCCGTTAAGGAAATGCTAAAATGAATTAAGAGATTATAATGAACTAATTTACTATATTGTATATATATATCGTTTTTAAGATGTTTAAGAATATGTATAATGTGATGATGATTATGTGATTTTATTGTAATATTTGAAAGGTTCAATGAATTGAACTAACCAAATAAAAAAATAAAAAAATATAAGGGGTGGGGTGTGTAAGGAATGCTATTAAATAAATAGGGGTAGGGGGTTTGGGGGCGTAACTCCCCCCCAAAAAACAAAATACGAAATTCAAGCTTTTTCGGAAACAAATCATTAGAAAAAAACATTTAAAAAAACATCAGAAAAAAGACAGGCGGTGAAGAAACATAGAACCCTGTAAAATAAAGGTGATATGCTTGAGGGCTCCCCCATACAGACATCCATATTTCAATACCACTTCTTATGACCATTTTTAACTTAACACCACTACTTTAAAAACCCACAGATTCTACAGTACCTCTTTATATTGTCGTGTTTTTCTGAGACGATCGACCTGTAGATTGAAATCAAGCAAAGCTGTGAGGTTTACAGTCAAATTTGTGTTAATACAACTTTTCCTTTCCTATTCTAAATGCTAGAATGTCTTGCAAAATCTTTCATTCTATCTGTCGTAAAGGGTTAAAAATCAAAGCCTTTTTATTTTTTATAAAAATGGAAGGGTTTGATGGAAACCTACAAATGAGAGACATATTCTCAGTATAACAGGACAGCCACACTTGCTTAAAAGAGAAAAACAAAGGGGACTTGGGGGGCAGGTCAAATTCGCGTCTGACCTTGCGTGTCAATATGGCAGGAGGACTTGAGTTTGGTGAGACTATCAGAACTGCATCTGCATCAAAATTCGATACAGGCAGAGAAGATGGTGTATTTTCAGCCTGGCGCTGGTTTGGGAGGCAGGGCAGCCATTACACTCTGTGCCCACTCTTTGCTGCACACGCAAAATGCACGCCTAACACAATTCAATAACACAGAACTTAATTTACATGCAATGGATGCCACTACCTGCAAAATACATTCTGGAGATTTCAAAATGGCCATGAAATTGAGCCTGGAGAGTATTAAAGCTCAATAAGGAATCACACGTGTGCTCCAGTATGTTATGCCCTGCCAGTTAATGATGTTTTGTTCTAAGGATAGATTGTAGAGGGGCATTCCATCTAAGCACATGGCCCCAAAATAAAAGATCAAATAAAACATTAGGGTGCAGGTAAGGGGCATGGCGTATAGAGGTTTCCACCCAAGAATGTGCATCAAAAGTACAGCACGGTGCTTCCCTCGAAACCAGCAGGCCTGGTGTTGGGGTTCAGCCCAATAAGTAATCAATCTCGTTTTCCCAGAATCCTCCATCGATCAAGCAGTGAAAAAGGTGTCTCAATAGCTGTCCTGTTCAGGCTGTTTAGCAGCAGGAGGCAGGGATGGTGTGGCAGTGACGGGGCAGCTATGGATTCTAGCAGCTGAAGAAGAGAAGGCTCTAGGGTAGGTAGTGTGCGTGTGTGCTTGTGCCTCTGTGTGCATGTGTGTGTGAAATGCATGTACTACCTGGCTCCACCCCAGTGGCATCTAGACCCAGACTATGCTAGTGTTGATAGTGATGTCACCGGAACCTATATGCCATAAACTGTGGCAGCCAGTTTATTCCCAAAGGGTGTAACAGCTGTAGGGAAGGGTAGGTCAATAGGACCCCCCTCTCACTACATGTCCCACCCTGGTTAAGACCCATGACTCGTCAGCAGCCCCTGGCCTCCCAGGCCCAGGCGGCGGGGCGGCTGCAGGCCGACACGTGGGGCTGCACCACCACGTTATGTGGCAGAGAATAGACGCCATCTTGTATTAAGCCATCCCCACCTTGCTAGCAACATGCATATCTAACCCAAGGCAGAAACATTGAATGTTGCAGAGTGACCCCCACTTGACCGCGCTCACAGAGGCCCACACTTCCCCCATCTCCCACTGCATGGCAGATCCGCTGAAGACTAGTTCTCACGAGTCACCAGACGCGAGCGAACAACGAAATAAAACACTGTAGCTGTTAACCTTCCGCTGTACATCATTGCACCAGCTATGAACGAGAACACTAGGATGTAACTGAGATCAGCCCAAACCCTGCAGGCACTGACCTCTGTACCAAGCCCCACAGCTATAGACGGCATGGCACCTCGCACCCATACCCACCCCGAAAGCCCTTGCAACGTGTAGAAACCATTTATGTAATATGTGCCTTGTTGACTAATGTTCGCTGCTAATGTAAAGGAGAATGGGTAAAGAGAAAACTGTGCAACCGATATTACATGTAATGAAGAGATATACAAAGACTGGACAGCTGATAACTGTGAACAATAACTTGTGTTGCTCTCTTTATACACTCTTTATACACACCTGCCTGACACTACCTCATGTTCGTATGTCAACTGTAGATGTGAAATGCTATGTAAAAAAGTATGATCCTCAGCTAGTATCCCATGTAAATACAAATACATATGAGTGGTTTTAGAAACCCCATGCATTGTTAGTCGCCCCTCACCCATACTACAGTAAAACCGCCTCGTGCAAGATGCCACGCACGGAGCTGCAAGGCCATTTCCCCCTCCTCCTACCTCGAGATAGACGGTGTTCAAACGGCACAGCCCTGCCTTCCCTCCCGACCCTGCTGGACCCGTTTCAAGCATCCGCCACCCTCCCCCGTGTCAGGGGCCGCCACAGCCTGACTCCATAACTTACGAGCTACCTGGTCCTAAATCCCACCGCCTTTCAGGCACCAGTCACATGCCCCCCACGGGTCAGTCGTACCTCCATCGACCCCGAGTTCATGACCCTAGAAAGGGGGGCGCCCACACGTGTACCAACAGATCATAATACCATCCCTCACCGAAATTGCCAAGGATGGTTAGTCAAACACCCCCGCCCATGCCCCTGACTACGCCCATGGGACCTGATTGCTTGAACCTAAGGTGCCTCCCAAACTGATGTATTAAGACAATCCAGATCGCATATCAATGTCCTGGCCATGTATTGATCTAAGGTCAGCGCTTCTAAGAGTTGCAACTCAACAGGACACATGAAGTGTGATGAATGGGTGGGAATGTGTGGCCAAAAGGGCAAATGTTAGTTTAACTATCAATCGTTGTTACAAGGCATGTCCGGCCCAGCGCTACACCCCGATGAGCCCAGCTGACCTCCCCCCCACATGGCGCAGCACCAACGTCCGCCAATCCTGGAGAAGCAACTGTATACATTGTATACCACCTAGCCATCACCACCCAATCCCTGAGACTCTGTGGCCCCTATAGCTTACCTCATGCATGACGTGTATTTGTAATATAACTGGCTGTCTTTGCTATTATCAGACAGAGCGCTCTCGGGGTTTGCAGAGTCCTTTGCATGCCCTATATTGAATTATATAAAGCTCTTTTGATTTCACCCGCACTTGGTCCTGGCCTCATTCCCATTCTGGGGTGTTTCCATTATTGCCTCTCACTAAGGGGGGTGCGTTTCTGGGGACACTTGCATTCAGTGGTGACCCCATAGACGTGATTTGTTTTGTTTACTTTAAAACTGTCCCCTTGGCACGAGACGACCCCGGCTGCAGTGGAGACGCACGGCGCGCCCTCTCAACAGAGCCACCCACCTACGGCAACTGGTATGCAGAAACATGCGCACGCAGTTAGGGCGAGAGGGTACGGGTCCCGTTTCAAAAAACCCTTAGTACCGCTCGCCGGGTGGGGCCATTGAGTGCAAGGCCGCGCTGCTTGGACGGACCAAATCCGGAGAGTCTCGGATCAAGACGGGCACGTGAGTATTAAGTGTGAGTGATATTAAAAGGGAACATTTTTAGTTTTTTTTTAAGGACAAGGGGAAAACGCGAAAAAGGGAGTGGGGAATATAAGGGGAACAATCGTACTTCTAATACTTTCTATTTCTTTGCATATGGCCATTAGGACACTAAAGTGAAAAGGGAAAAGAGGACGGGAACCTAACTCTGTAAGGGAGTAGAAGGCGGCGCCGCGTAGTGCTATCTCGACTAGTGCTAGGAATAAGTAAAACTGTGAAAAGATGAATAAATGGTGTCTAAGTGAAGAGACACGGAAAATACGTTAGAACTAGCTTTTCTTCTTACTCTTCTCTAAATTCCTCTCAATTTGGGGTAGAAATAAGGTCTTAAAAAAAAAAATATATATATATATATACAGACAAAAGAAGTTGTGTGAGGGATAGAGGGGGTGGCCGTAGAAGGCGAAGGGCAAGATAGGGAGTGTAAATGCTATATGTGTATGCTGAGGTATGATGAATGTCTGCGGTGTGTTGTGCACATTGTATGGTTGTGATCTTCTGTAATTACGTGACACTATATAATTGCACTGTTTTAAGCACTTTTCTAGGGGGTACGGTCATTGTAAGTATGGCCTGGTAAGATCTGACAAACCAGCACCTTTTCATTGAACAAAGTGAGTTGTTTATTATAACGTGAAAGGGGTTGAAGAAGCCACATGTACACAGTAACACACACATAGTGACAGAACAGACTAGTACAGGAGAACAGAGTAACACCGACTTAGGCATGGGAGCGGAGACACCCCTAGCGCACATCTGTAAGAGTTTACTCGGTCATGCAGAAAGAATAACTAAGTACCATGACCAATGGGTAACGGAACTGAAGAGGGAGGGTCTTCCCCAGGTCTTGCCACAAGGAGGGTCCTTTGATAAAAGCGTTCTGGACATGGTAGCCACCTGTATATTGCTAAAATACAAGGGGAAACAATTTCATAATAAGAGGGAGATACTAGATCTATGGCCATTATTCGAGGAAATATCTCCACCAAAGAAAATAGACACCACACTTGATCAACCCGCCCTCACGGCTACCCCATCAGCGAGAGCAGAGGGTAGCAAGGAGGACGAGGGAAAAGAGGGAGTCATAGAGGTGACTAGATTGTACCCACTTCTAAACAAACCCCCACCCGCTGAAGGTTACAGTGATCCCACACACGTGCCCACTAGCACCCCCACACCCACAGCAAGACCAACTGCACCACCGCCATACGAGTGCCCCCGATCAAATAGGCAAGTGAGTACCCCCTCGGTAAACATATTTAAATTGACAGAAGATTTAGACGCCAGACTCTCAATCGCAAGGGAAGAGTTGTCAAGGATACAAAGCCTATGTGAACAAGGTGAGCCAAGTACAACAAGGTCAGAACGATTGTCCCGGTCCCGCCCCATAGATAAGACAAATGAGGAAGGGTGGAGGAAAGGGGAGATACTATTTAGAATACAAGAGGAGCCCACCCAGATAGTAGAACTAGGAGCAAACAAGATGGGAGAAAGTGTAGCGGGAGAAGGAGTGGAAGGTGATGGGAGAGAGGAGCTGTGGTGTGACATAGATGAAGATGAGCAGGAAGCTTGGAGATTGGGAATAGCGGCAGGTGGAAGTTTAGTGGAATTAGAGGAAACACCACCGGGGAGGGCACTAGAGCAAGAATGGACAGGGAAGTTAGGAAACAGGACGGGAAAGGTAGCTATGGTAGGAAAGAAGGGAACAAAGGTGAGCATTGGGAGAGGATGTAAGGGGCGATTACAACTCCCACTAATACACGGGGGGGCAGAGAGACCGAATTACATACCTTGGGCACAGATGGATAAAGCAAACTTATTGAAATTGCTGCCCCCGCTATCAGGTGGAGCTAGCAAATGGATATATGCCTTTGAGAAACACACTGCAGGGGTTCCCCTGGCCATTGGAGATGTAAAGAGTTTACTCGTGTCAGCAGTGGGGGACCAATCAGACAGGGTGTGGAAAAAAGCAGGTTTCCCAGGAATCACGTGGATAGTGATAGACATGATGGCGCTGCCTTCAATACCGTGCGCGCTCGCGTTTGGGACGCATTGAGGGAAACATTCCCAGACACGCCAGATTTACAGTCCATAATGCAATGCACTATGAATGATGGGGAAGAAGTTACGGATTACATTTTTCGGGTACAGGAGATGTGGAGAGCTGAAATGGGTACACCATATGACTAATCAACATCGCTGTTTTACTTCATAATAAAGAGAGGGCTCCCAAAAGAAGTGCAAAAAGTGCTAGACAAAATAGCAGGGATCGAAGCTAAAGGATGGCCAGAGATACAGAGCATAATAGTGCACCATTGCAAAAGAATTAAGGAACGAGAAAAGGAGGTGGCACAAAAGAGGTTGGCAGACGAGGCCAAGTTAGTACAATCGAAACTGGTGAAGGTCGTAGCAGCTGTATCAGCACTACCACACGACAGAGACCTGGAGGAGGAGGAGGAGGGGGGATTAGTAGCAAGACAGGGGAGGATGGCTGCAAACTGGGCAGACAACAGGCAGAGGCAGTGGAATGGACAGGAGGAGTACGGAGGACTGCAGTGGCAAGCGTGGCACCCCAACAACAGAAGAGGTGGGTACAGGGGGCAAAGAGGGGGTGGACAGGGATATGGAGGTAATGGCGGAAATGGGGGACCAGGACCCAGAGGGGGGCAATGAAACTGTTGGAATTGTGGGAGGTGGGGACATTTCTCGCGCGAATGCAGGAGCAGGCCTAAACCGAGTTACCAAGATGATCAGTATTACGGGCACCCCCATCCGGGGAGCCCATACGGGTTGCCCCGGGACGGAGGACGAGAACAGCAAGACCGAAGAGGGCAAGAACAATACAGGGAAAGAGCACACCAAACTCAATAACATCCACAAAGCAGTGAACACATACCATACACACAAAACAACACATTCACTACGACGTCTAACGGCGCGCCTGCCCCATATGGAGGCGTAGCAGTAGTTTCAGGTAACGTTTTCAGCCAAGGGGGAACAACTAGGCATCCAGCATAGGACAGCCCACAGAGAGCACTTGTGTGTCCAATCCTATCGACAACCTTCAATGCAAGCGAGGAACCATTGATAGGAGCAGAGATAAGAAACAGACAATTCATCTTTATGGTAGATTCGGGAGACGAAAAATCGTGCATACGCGAGGGGCGGTTTCCGCTATCTAATCGTAAATTGGAGACGCAGGGGTTCTCTGGGGCTGTGGTCGAAGTTCCTTACACTGAAGATTTGGACGTAACAGTGGGGGGAAAAACAGTGAGGGCACCCCTATTGTATTATGAGCAATCACCCGTGAACCTGCTGGGAAGGGATCTCCTCAGTAAGTTGAACATGACTATCTCGTCCACAAAAAGGGGAGGGATTGTGTGCTGAACCCCAGGGATGTGTTCTATGCGTGCGATGCTAGTGATATATTCAAGAGCAACGTGCCCAGAGGTGCGCGGCATACCCGTGGACCCAGATATGTTCATTCATGGGCTAAAAACATTAGCTAGAGTGGTCCCGGAGTTGAAAAAGCTAGAATGGAGAGTACCAGCAGAATTTGTCTTTCGCCCAATAGCCAGCCCCGAGATAGTGCCAGGTACAGTGATGTCATTGGACATACATGCCGTACAAATCACAGCCAAAAGAATAGTTGTAATTGCAATAGATATGCATGGCTGCGAGTGGCGCACAATATTGTGCATAAACGCTGACATTGCACTCCAAGATCTGTCAGACGAAGAGCTTTTCACAGATTCAGAGAGTGACGGAGAAATAATCATGGAAATAGCCATCCCTTGTGAAATAATGATACAGCAAATACAGGTGCCAATACAGCTGATGGCAGTGGTAGGCGCCCCACCTTCATTCTTTAATGATGACATGCAGTCAGTGCCCTGACAATTGTGGACGACGGGTCCCCATGACGTAGGGCTACTACACGGGGTCACACCAGTAAAAATCAATCTCAAGCCTGGAGCAATTCTGGCCCGGGTCAAACAATACCCCCTGTCCCGGGAAGCAGAGTAAGGTATGAAAGAAACAATAAATGCTCTACTCGCACAGGGGGTAATAGTACCCTCGAACTTCCCGTGCAATACATGTAATTACCCAATCAAAAAAGCGAAAGGAGGGGCCTGGAGGATGATCCAGGAATTACGCCCACTAAATGACGTCATCCAGAAAGAGTTCCCTTTGGTCCCAAATCCGGCATCCATCCTATGCAGCATACCAAAAGACGCATCTCACTTCACTGTAGTGGATTTAAAAAACACATTTTTCTCAATACCACTCGCAGAAGTGTGCAGATACCTGACAGCATTCACCCTATGGGGAGGAGGTACGAACACTGCAGGTTGCCCCAGGGATATTGTGAAAGCCCCAGCATATTCAATAGAATATTGCATGAAGATCTTGGAAACATGACTGCCAACAGCACAATAATACAGTATGTGGACGATTTATTGATTTTCAGCAAAAACGAGGGAGAGTGTAGAAAAGATTCCATAGCCCTTTTAACATTGCTATCCCAAAAGGGGTACAAAGTGGACAAAGAAAAGTAACAATACTGTCAACATGAAGTACTGTACCTAGGACAATTGATATCAGAAGATGGCAAAAGAATAATCCCAGACAGAGTAGCGGCTATTTCAGCTGTGGGAAGACCAAAGACAGTGAAAGACATGCAAAAATTCCTAGGGATGTGAAACTATTGTCGGGCCTGGATATTAGACTATGCTGCATACACACGCCCATTGCTCCAGGCACTGAAAGAGGCACAAAAGGAAAAAACAGAAATACAGTGGGACTCAGAGACATGCGATGCATTCACATCACTCAAAGAACTCATTTCAAGCGCACCAGTACTCGCGACCCCAGATTATGAATGCGAGTTCTACCTATTCTCGCACTGTAAGGGGGCACTCATGACCGCAGTCCTAACACAGAAAACGTCACTAGGTCACAAGCCTTTGGCATACTACAGTGGGACACTGGACGCTGTAATGCAAGGACATTTCGCATGCGAACAGGCTCTCACAGCCGCTGCGTTCGCAATTGAGAAAAGCGCTACCATAGTGATGGGATGCTCACTGACACTGTATGTAGAACATTCATTGTTCGCCATACTCGAGCAACCAAAAAGCACATTAACCACACAGAGAGCCACCGCACATGAGGTCATACTATCAAGCGCTAACATACATGTGGTAAGATGTAAGGCGGTTAACCCCTCAAGATTAAACTCAGAGCCATGCACTGTAGAGGATATCCAATCAATTTTGCATTTGTATTCACATTTGGGGTCTCACTAGTTGTGCTTTCCCATTTAGGTGTATGCTGCCGAGGACCATAGTAAACGTGTGCAACGTGGAACATACTTTGTTAACAACCCTGTGCAACGTGGAACATACTTTGTTAACAACCCCGCAAAACCGATTGTAGTTTCTTAACATTCCTGCACTGGAATCGGGTTACAGATTGCAGCGACCAAGGATCAGTCCACATGC
This sequence comes from Ambystoma mexicanum, assembly GCF_040938575.1. Lineage (NCBI taxonomy): Eukaryota > Metazoa > Chordata > Amphibia > Caudata > Ambystomatidae > Ambystoma > Ambystoma mexicanum. The sequence goes on from NC_090938.1 coordinate 93,638,137, forward strand.
AGGGGAACAGGCGAGAGTGAGCGGCCAGTCGCTTCGGATGTAAGGTAAACACTGTCTTGTACTCACGCGTTTATTCTTAGCTTTTTCAAACCCGTGTTAAGCAGTTTTCTTTTTTAACTGTCTTTCCAAACGAATTTCTGCAGTCTACAGATTAGGGGACATGTTAACTGGGTATATGTCTCTACCTTGTTATAACAGCCCTAGTTTGGGGTTGTACAGATAGGACTTTAGATCTGCCAGGGGTGTAGGCTCTTAAAAGAACGATTGCTTGCCTATTATTAATCACCATGACTGCATTGTCTCAGTCTCATTCTTTTCAGGGTTCATTTATTTATCGCATTAGCTCTATTTTCGGGAGGACATGTGTTCCGACCCAAGGTAGATTTGTTCCTCGCAGATTGAGTCTTTAATCTTTTTAACACTTATGTTCAATGTGTGAATCTCGCGGTTAGCTTTCCCTCAACCGTTATTGTTTTTTTGTCTCTAGATCTATCTGTATCTACTAAGAAGATATATTTACCCACCCGTCCATGCACAGTCCATGTGTTAAACGTCGACGGTAAGCTCACAGTGGTGTTATTGATAATCCCTGTTGTCTTTTGAGCTTTACATAATATGTTACAGCTTTCACTAATAGCTGTTCTTTCCATGTTGCCCCTCCTAGGTAAACGAAATTCACCGTGAAGGAAACAAAACCTGACTTTTTTGGGAGTTTTTATTCCAAGACCAATGAATGTTTGTTGTTTTTTTTGCTCTACCCCTGATGAATTTCTCACATTTGTATTATCTTTCTCTGAGAATGAAACATGTAGGGTTTGTGAGTATGTTGTGTCATTGCCAACATTTAAATGCAATTAAGTTATATTTAACTATTTAGAACCGCCGATTAAATTTCAGGTGGATTCATTCAATTAGGCATTTGGTATAGAGAGGCAGTACGCGGTAAAGTAGGGACTACCCCTTAGGTTAGTATTAAAAACAAATACAACATTTTTTTCATGAAATTGGATCTTCACACTCTGTTCTTACAACTCGTTATTGAAGCCAGTTGTTTGTATCAGAGCTTTTTTAGTTTCCCGATTGTTTCGGGCTTACTGCGCACTTTATTATGTGTATTAATGTTTATGTGATTCTAAATAGGGTTTTAAGTGCTTCAGTGATAGCCGCTGTATTTTTTAACTTTTTTGATGAAATTATGCAATTTCGTATGCTAATTTAATAAAATATTATACTGATTTGTATTATTTAGTGGTCTTTAAGGTTTAATGTTTACAGTTGTCTTCTTTTGATGAATTTCAATGCTTATAGGAGGGCCCACATGGTTGCTGCAAGATCCTTTATGTTTTGAAACGTCCGTAGGTCTAGCTAAGGGCGACGGATCTCGCAGCATTATTTAGTTGCCCTTTTGTCTTTCCATTGTTTAATGAGGATATCCAGGCACATGATTGCGCAACATCTCAGGGCGAGGACAATGGCACAACTGTGGTAAGCGAGAACGCACTGACGGAAGGAGAGGTATTTTTCATAGATGGGTCAGCTTCCATAAATTCAGAAACTGGAGAAAAACACGTGGGGGTGGCAGTCGTGCGAATGGATGAAGATGAGTACAGGGTCCTAATACAGCGGCGACTACCAGCTCATTTCTCGGCGCAAGCAGCAGAACTGGTAGCATTAATTGAAGCATTACGAGCAGCAAAAGGATGCGCAGTTACGATTTACACGGATTCAGCATATATGGCCACAACATTACATGGAGGGCTTGCCAGGTGGGGAAGAAGGGGGTTCAACAGGGCAGATGGTTCACATGTACAACATGCGAAACTGTTAAGGGAACTCATAGAGGCATTGAAAGAACCCACCATGGTAGCAATAGTAAAATGCCAGGCCCATACCAATAACACTGACTTTGTCTCTATGGGAAACCCGGCAGCAGACGCGGCTGCCAAGGAGGCTCATAGTTGAGAAAAGAAAACACAGGTGAGTACTTAATACGAAGAGAAACTGAGGAAAGTGTCCCGGACGGGTACAATGCCATGCCAGTGTCTCAAATACTGGAGCTACAGGAAGAGGCAACTGACGATAAAATAGAGTTGTGGACAAAAAGAGGATGCAGCCAGTCGCAACTGATTTATTATGGTGGCAAAACAACACAGGTAAAGTAGTGATGCCAGCTAAGTTATTAGAAGTAGCATTCCAGCAGCTACACTTTCCAGCACACAACGCAAAGCAGCACATCGCAGCCGAGATACAGGAAAACTGGTTTATTACAGGATTGAAGGAACAACTCTCCAAGATAACAATGGAATGCACAACGTGTCAAATATACAACACCGGCATGACTTTCAGAACACTAAGAGGAATGATACCCAAGCCAATAGGACCTTTTAGAGAGCTGCATATCGACTATGCAGATATGGGTGAGAGATGCAACGGAGCGAGGTACATGATAGTGGTAGTTTGCCCCTTTTCACGCTGGGTAGAGGCAGGTCCCTGTGCCCGCCCAGATGCGAAGTGTGCTGCAAGGTTTCTCCTGCGGGAAGTATTCCTCCGCTGGGGAATTTGCAACGTAATTCGCTCTGACAACGGCACACATTTTGTGAACGATCTCTTTAAAGAAGTGACATCATTGCTAGGGATAAAGCATAAATTGTGCTCGATTTATGACCCGCAAATTAACGGAATGGTAGAAAAGATCAACAGATTACTAAAAGGCAGAGGGCCTCATTCCGAGTCCGGCGCTAACCAATGGCGGTAGTAGCGCCTTGGTCGGCACCGGACCCGTACCGGCACCGGCCTGTTGGAATGGGAAATTACCGCCCTATTCCGAGTTGACCAGGGCGGTAATTTCCCATTCCCCAGGGCTCTTCCCCATTCCCAAATGAGCCCCCATAGGACTCAATGGGAATGGGGAAATTGCAAATAACGGTGACCGTACTTTACGGTCACCGTTATTGGCTAAAAAGCCCCTTTGCGCCCTCGTCCCTAACGCCAGGCGTTAAGGACGAGGGCGCAAAGGGAACTCAGAATGTGGCGTTAAGGGATTACCGGCACCGGTCTCCTTAACGGTGAACGGTATCCCTTACCGCCATACTCGGAATGAGGCCCAGACTCTCAAAACTATGTTTCACGCTTAAGAAAAATTGGGTGCACTGTCTCCCCTTGGCCCTTTTTGAGCTGAGGGATCAGCCAAGCAAGGACCACCATTTGTCGCCTCACGAGATCGTGACGAATGCACACAGCACACTCACCCCTCCGTAGACATTCAGATGCACACAGAAGTGCAACTGTACTGGGAGAAGAATTTAATGACTACCTGACTAAACTTACTAAGGCAGCACGAATGATAGTGAGACAACTTGCACCACCATTCATAAGTGATGGGGAGAATGAAACGCACACTTCAGAGAAAGAAAGCCCAACAGGTCAGCTGGAAGTAGGGGAGATGATATACGTCAGGAGCTTCGTGCGTAGGTGGAATGCTCCAAGATTTCATGGCCCATACGAGGTGGTGTTTTGCACACCCAGAGCGGTGAAAGTGAAGGACCTGAGATATTGGATACATTTGAAAGACGTCCAAAAAGCCTACTACAGCGTGGGATCAGTAGAAGGTGCAGAGGGCACTGACGGGGTAAATGTGCATGAATAAAAAAAATTTAAAAAGAAGGCATGCGAAATGTATTGAACTGACAACTGTATTATAATAATGCTTATGACAGCCTGTGAATCAGCATAAAATGATATCTCACTCTCTCCCTCTCTATCTCCCCACTCTCACTTCGTCTCTTTCTCTCTCTCTCTCTCCCTCTCTCTCTCACTCTAAAAGACTACTGAAAAGTGGAAAATGCTACAATAATTGCACTGTATGCTTAATGTGCCCTTTTCTATGTTTCAACATATAGAAGTAACCATGGCAACGAACAGGTAGCCTGCAACGATTAGCAATAGGGACACTAGGAGTAGAAATGTTTTTGATTTACAAACATACTCATACGTATGTGGGTTGACTGTCTGTGCTATTATATTTCTTACACTCATGTTTGGCTTGGCAACATATTACATAATAGCATTTATCTGCGTTGAGATAAATGAGGGGGGAGGTAATGCAACTAATATGGAAAATGTAAGCAAACCGTTCAAGGAGGGTAACTATTTAATATGGGATGGCTTTCAGCTGGTATGGGGGTATGGCCCACATCCAGACCAGGCCAAACGTCAGAACGATACTTATAACAAGCCGACCATCCATTTGAAGCCCCAAAGCCACACCACAAATCTTAGTGTACATGAACTAAATGATCGACACCCATCTGTTATATCATGGTTATATGGCACCACTGCCACCCCGCCCACAACGACAATCAGTCCTCCCAGAGAAAAAGACTACCCCACAGAGAGAATGAAGGAAAATATTGAAATGGCTAACAAGTTTATTACTCTGTATGAGGAATGGGAGAAGGAGGGGGCCGGGGAGAGGGAGTCCCTGTTACACGCAGCCAGGCATGCTAAAACATTCCTTAAAAACAGGAGGAAAAGGGAAACAGGGAGGAAGAGATATGATGAATACTATGGCCTGGGACTTGACACGATAGAGGATCCCAGGGACCCACACCAGTCGAATAAATGGTATGCAGACAAGAGCTCCACAGCCAAACGAACAACTAATGAAAGTTGCTACGTGTGCTTGCTGAGCACCCATGCCTCAGGCACACCTAAAGTTTTAATGCCGCAAGAATTGCCCCTTGCAGACGCCCAGTGTCTCCTCCATCTCACTCTGTGCAGAATTAAGAACACCTTCCAGGCACACACGGTATCTTTTGAAATGCTGCAGAACGAAAAAACGTGCTACTCAAGACCAAAGGGAGTGGTATGCTTAAAAGAACAATTTTTAGTAATAAAAGGAACACTATTTTCAGAAAACAAATGGAAAGATAATGTGGTAACGTGCAAAGCTGAAGCACGGCGAGGGCTGCCAACCGAAAGACTACAATGGATTGCAAAGACGTGTGCCGCGGTGTGGTCAGAACATGTGGCAAAATTGACCTGGTTGAGCGCAATAGAAAAAGCATTGAAACTGCAGAAAGAAATCTCAAATGAACTTTGCTTCCTAGTAGAAGGGAAAATCGACATGCGAAGAAACACAAACTGCAGCAAGAGCCTAATGATCCCAGACATGAAGAAAGGAACAGCAGCCCTGATGGACACTTACTGGGTCTGTGGCAAGCGGGCATACGTGCACCTCCCACCGTCATGGAGGGGCACGTGTTCCCTGGCGACACTGCAATCAGCCTTAATGGTAATACCGGAGAGCCACATCGGCCAGGGGGGCCGGAAAAACGACTCAAGTTACAACCAATGCCTCACCCACTGAAGAGCCACCAATGTATGCCCTATCAGAAGGAACCGCCGCCGAAATCATGTCCAGAAAACGGAGATCATCAAACTATATCTCAAAGGCCTCCTCAGAACTCTTGGGAACAGATCCCAGACAGGTACAGGTTATTCAGCTCAGCGGAAAGCTTCTTCGCCTCCCTCATTCCAAGCATTCAGGCCCGAGCAAATGAAAAATGGCTGCAGATCACGCGGGGGAGCTGATTCAATTGGCCAACAACACTGAAGAAGGGTTCAACGTGATCAAAGTGGAACAAAGGGCACTGAGATTAATGACAATGCAAAACAGGTATGTCCTAGACCTGTTGACAGCGATGGACGGAGGTGTTTGGCGAAAAATCGGAAGTGCCTTTTGCAGTTTTGCACCTGCTGAAGATGCTGATAATGGGACACTATCACATATCATCGCCGCAGTCCACAACCTGGGGGAACGAATGAAGACAGAAGGTAGCACTGACCCAAGCACGTGGTTTGACAACCTTTTCTCTTGGGTACCTTCCTGGATGGGGCTCGCTGTGAAACTACTAATGCCCCTCATCGTGTTTTTACATGTGATTTTTTGTGTGTGCCAGTTGGGTCTTCGATGCTGCGCAAATGCAGTCCCCAATGGAGCAATGATGATGGTGACAATGGGCAACACCGGAGGAAGGGCACGGGCGCAACAGGAAGCATAAGTACAACCTGGAGAGGTTTCAGAATCCAAGTATAGAATGGTGCCCAAATATTATGACGCGGATATAGTAGACAGGTTATATCATACCACAATAAAGGAGCCCCGGGAGTTAGAGTGGTACACAGAGGTATGGGTGGACCTGGAGGGAGATATGGGGTGTATATATATGACTTGCACCCCAGATGAGTATGCCAGAAGGGGGGAAAGCCTCCGGGGGGTGTGCAGAGCCTGGATGCCAATAAAAGGAACGCCAGCTTGGGAAGAGGCAGTATTGGCTGAGAAAGAGAGCGAACGACTGGGGGAGCTAAGGTATTTGTTACTTAAGTAATGAAAGGGGGGAAATGTAGGGAAGGGTAGGTCAATAGGACCCCCCTCCCACTACATGTCCCACCCTGGTTAAGACCAATGACTCGTCGGCAGCCCCCGGACTCCCGGGCCCAGGCGGCGGGGCGGCTGCAGGCGGACACGTGGGGCTGCACCACCACGTTTTGTGGCAGAGAATAGACGCCATCTTGTATTAAGCCATCCCCATCTTGCTAGCAACATACATATCTAACCCAAGGCAGAAACACTGAACGCTGCAGAGTGACCCCCACTTGACCACGCTAACAGAGGCCCACACTTCCCCCACCTCCCACTGCATGGCAGATCCGCTGAAGACTCGTTCTCACGAGTCACCAGACGCGAGCGAACAACAAAATAAAACACTGTAGCTGTTAACCTTCCGCAGTACATCATTGCTCCAGCTATGAACGAGAACACTAGGATGTAACTGAGATCAGCCCAAATCCTGCAGGCCCTGACCCCTGTACCAAGCCCCCCAGCTACAGACGGCATGGCGCCTCGCACCCATACCCACGCCGAAAGTCCTTGCAACGTGTAGAAACCATTTATGTAATATGTGCCTTGTTGACTAACGTTCGCTGCTAATGTAAAGGAGAATGGGTAAAGAGAAAACTGTGCAACCGATATTACATGTAATGAAGAGATATACAAAGACTGGACAGCTGATAACTGTGAACAATAACTTGTGTGCTCTCTTTATACACTCTTTATACACACCTGCCTGACACTACCTCATGTTTGTATGTCAACTGTAGATGTGAAATGCTATGTAAAAAAGTATGATCCTCAGCTAGTATCCCATGTAAATACAAATACATATGAGTGCTTTTAGAAACCCCATGTGTTGTTAGTCGCCCCTCACCCATACTACAGTAAAACCGCCTCGTGCAAGATGCCACGCACAGAGCTGGAAGGCCATTTCCCCCTCCTCCTGCCCAGGCCCTCTCGAGATAGACGGTGTTCAAATGGCACAGCCCTGCCTTCCCTCCCGACCCTGCTGAATCCGTTTCAAGGATCCGCCACCCTCCCCCGTGTCAGAGGCCGCCACAGCTTGACTCCATAACTTACGAGCTACCTCGTCCTAAATCCCACCGCCTTTCAGGCACCAGTCACATGCCCCCCACGGGTCAGTAGTACCTCCATCGACCCCAAGTTAATGATCCTAGAAAGGGGGGCGCCCACACGTGTGCCAACAGATCATAATACCATCCCTCACCGAAATCGCCAAGGATGGTTAGTCAAACACCCCCGCCCATGCCCCTGACTACGCCCAGGGGACCTGATTGCTTGAACTTAAGGTGCCTCCCAAACTGATGTATTAAGACACTCCAGATCGCATATCAATGTTCCTGGCCATGTATTGATCTAAGGTCACCGCTACCAAGAGTTGCAACTCAACAGGACACATGAAGTGTGATGAATGGGTGGGAATGTGTGGCCAAAAAGGCAATTGTTAGTTTAGCTATCAATCGTTGTTACAAGGCATGTCCGGCCCAGCGCTACACCCCGAAGAGCCCAGCTGACCGCCCACCCCACGTGGCGCAGCACCAACATCCGCCAATCCAGGAGAAGCAACTGTATACATTGTATACCACCTAGCCATCACCACCCAATCCCTGAGACTCTGTGGCCCCTATAGCTCACCTCATGCATGACGTGTATTTGTAATATAACTGACTGTCTTTGCTATTGTCAGACAGAGCGCTCTCGGAGTTTGCAGAGTCCTTTGCATGCCCTATATTGAATTATATAAAGCTCTTTTGATTTCACCCGCACTTGGTCCTGGCCTCATTCCCCTTCTGGGGTCTGTCCATTATTGCCTCTCACTAAGGGGGGTGCGTTTGTGGGGACACTTACATTCAGTGGTGACCCCATAAACGTGATTTGTTTTGTTAACTTTAAAACTGTCCCCTTGGCACGAGACGACCCCGGCTGCAGTGGAGACGCACGGCGTGCCCGCTCAACAGAGCCGCCCACCTATGGCAACTGGTACGCAGAGACGTGCGCACGCAGATAGGGCGAGAAGGTACGGGTCCCTTTTCAAAAAACCCTTAGCACCGCTTGCCGGAGCCGGGTGGGGCCATTGAGTGCAAGTCTCGGATCAAGACGGGCACGTGAGTATTAAGTGCGAGCGATATTAAAAGGGAAAATGTTTAGTTTTTTTTTAAGGACACGGGGAAAACGCGAAAAAGGGAGTGGGGAATATAAGGGGAACTATCATACTTCTAATACTTTTTCTTTCTTTGCATATGGCTATTAGGACACTAAATTGAAAAGGGAAAAGAGGACGGGAACCTAACTCTGTAAGGGAGTAGAGGGCAGCGCCGCGTAGTACTATCGCGACTAGTGCTGGGAATAAGTAAAACTGTGAAAAGATGAATTAATGGTGTCTAAGTGAAGAGACACGGAAAATACGTTAGAACTAGCTTTTCTTCTTACTCTTCTCTAAATTCCCCTCAATTCGGGGTAGAAATAAGGTCTTAAAGAATTTTTTAAAAAAATTTAAATATATATATACAGACAAAAGAAGTTGTGTGAGGGATAGAGGGGGTCGCCGTAGAAGGCGAAGGGCAAGACAGGGAGGGTAAATGCTATATGTGTATGCTGAGGTATGATGAATGTCTGCGGTGTGTTGTGCATATTGTATCGTTGTGATCTTCTGTAATTACGTGACACTATATAATTGCACTGTTTTTAAGTACTTTTCTAGGGGGGTACGGTCATTGTAAGTATGGCCTGGTAAGATCTGACAAACCAGCACCTTTTCATTGAATAAAGTGAGTTGTTTATTATAACGTGAAAGGGGTTGAAGCCACATGTACACAGTAACACACACAAAGTGACAGAACAGACTAGTACAGGAGAACAGAGTAACACCGACTTAGGCATGGGAGCGGAGACACCCCTAGCGCACATCTGTAAGAGTTTACCCGGTCATGCAGAAAGAATAACTAAGTACCATGACCAATGGGTAACGGAACTGAAGGGGGCGGGTCTCCCCCAGATCTGGCTGCAAGGAGGGTCCTTTGATAAAAGCGTTCTGGACATGGTAGCCACCTGTATATTCCTAAAATACAAGGGGAAACAATTTCATAATAGGAGGGAGATACTAAGGGGTCGATTCATGGAATTAATGTGCGCCAAAAATTCCCGCGCAGAGGTGCCAAAACGTGCGATTCGCAGTAAAAGTGCAAAATCGCAGTGCAAGTGCGAAAATCGCAGGGAAACCAGCGCACATCGATTCATGGAAGTCCGTGCGCGAGAAAAACATTGGATGTGCGCTAAAAATGTGCGCCGCGCACGCCGACGCACAGGTCATCCAACAGCGTGCGCCACGGCCACTGCAAAATCGCACATAGCGCGGCGCACATCACAAAAGTAGGCGGAACACGGGGCGTAACACTCGGAATGGGGAACAACGCGTGAAAATATGGGCGTCACGGGGGAAGTACAGGAGGCAAGTGCGCGGAACGCCCACACGCTCGCCTACAACCCGTATTCATGGAATCAAATAGGGCAAACCAGCGCACGGTCAAAGACGCACAGAGGGCCAAAGAAGTACGCCACAAGAAAGCAGGCGGTAGCGCCCCTGCGCCTGAAAAAATGTGCACCAAAATGTGCGCTAATAAAAAGCACCCATATACAGCCATGATGAATGGTCCATACAGTGGCCCTCTAGGACAAATTAGGTGCAAAGGGGAACCGACAAACACGGACACCCGCTGTGTGAAAAATAGCGTGTGCGTGTGTTCTTGGGTGCGCGGGAAGTTCCACACGCGATTGGCCTGGGTACGTGTGTTTCGGGGTGCGCGGGAAGTTCCACACGCGATTGGCCTGGGTAAGTGTACTTCGGGGTGCGCGGGAAGTTCCACACGTGATTAGCCTGGGTACGTGTACTACGGGTTGCGCGGGAAGTTCCACACGCGATTAGCCTGGGTACGTGTGTTTCGGGGTGCGCGGTAAGTTCCACACGCGATTGGCCTGGGTACGTGTACTTCGGGGTGCGCGGGAAGTTCCACACGCGATTGGCCTGGGTACGTGTACTCTGGGGTGCGCGGGAAGTTCCACACGCGATTGGCCTGGGTACGTGTACTACGGGGTGCGCGGGAAGTTCCACACGCGATTAGCCTGGGTACGTTTGTTTCGGGGTGCGCGGGAAGTTCCACACGCGATTGGCCTGGGTACGTGTACTTCGGGGTGCGCGGGAAGTTCCAAACGCGATTGGCCTTGGTACGTGTACTTCGGGGTGCGCGGGAAGTTCCACACGCAATTGGCCTGGGTACGTGTACTTCGGGGTGCGCGGGAAGTTCCACACACGATTGGCCTGGGTACGTGTACTTCGGGATGCGCGTGAAGTTCCACACGCGATTGTCCTGGGCACGAGTACTTCGGGTGCGCAGGAAGTTCCACACGCAATTGGCCTGGGTACGTGTATTCCGAGGTGCGCGGGAAAATTCACATGCGATTTCAGCAGGGTACGTGTATTTCGGTGGTGCCAGGGAATGCTACACGTGATTTGGCCGTGTGGGTCCTCCCAGGTGTTCCCTCTACACCCTCCACGGCCCCTGCAGGCAGCCCACACCACAGGGGACTACCCTGCACCCCTGCTCATTTCCCACAGGCAACCCATCCACCATGGCCATGCCCACCAGCCAACCCACATGTCACCTTGCACTACTGATCACCAACACATGTCTCTCAACGCCCCTACCCCCCAGCATCCAGGGGCACCCTCCACCAGGCCCCCACTCATGTCTCCCACCACCCCCACCCCCCAGCATCCAGGGGCAGCCTCCACCAGGCCCCCACTCATGTCTCCCATCACCCCCACCCCCCAGCATCCAGGGGCACGCTCCACCAGGCCCCCACTCATGTCCAACTCATGTCTCCCTGCACCCCCACCCCCCAGCAGTGCAGGAGCAGCCTCCACCAGGCCCCCACTCATATCCAACTCATGTCTCCCTGCACCCCCACCCCCCAGCAATGTAGGGGCAGCCTCCACCAGGCCCCGACTCATGTCTCCCACCACCTCCACCCCCCAGCATCCACGGGCACCCTCCACCAGGCCCCCACTCATGTCTACCACCACCCCACCCCCCAGCATCCAGGGGCACCCTCCACCAGGCCCCCACTCATGTCCAACTCATGTCTCCCTGCACCCCCACCCCCCAGCAGTGCAGGAGCAGCCTCCACCAGCCCCCCACTCATATCCAACTCATGTCTCCCTGCACCCCCACCCCCCAGCAATGCAGGGGCACCCTCCACCAGGCCCCCACTCATGTCCAACTCATGTCTCCCTGCACCCCCACCCCCCAGCAGTGCAGGGGCAGCCTCCACCAGGCCCCCACTCATGTCCAACTCATGTCTCCCTGCACCCCCACCCCCCAGCAGTGCAGGGGCAGCCTCCACCAGGCCCCCACTCATGTCCAACTCATGTCTCCCTGCACCCCCACCCCCAGCAGTGCCTCCCTGCACCCCCACCCCCCCAGCAGTGCAGGGGCAGCCTCCACTAGGCCCCCACTCATGTCTCCCATCACCCCCACCCCCCAGCAGTGCAGGGGCAGCCTCCACCAGGCCCCCACTCATGTCTCCCATCACCCCCACCCCCCAGCAGTGCAGGGGCAGCCTCCACCAGGCCCCCACTCATGTCCCACTGCACCCCCACCCCCCAGCAGTGCAGGGGCAGACTCCAGCAGGCCCCCACTTATGTCTGCCACCACCCACACCCCCCAGCATCCAGGGGCACCCTCTACCAGGCCCCCACTCATGTCCCCCTGCACCCCCATTCCCCAGCATCCAGGGGCAGCCTCCACCAGGCTCCCACTCATGTCTCCCACCGCCCCCACCCCCCAGCATCCAGGGGCACCCTCCACCAGGCCCTCACTCATGTCTCCCACCACCCCCACCCCCCAGCATCCAGGGGCAGCCTCCACCAGGCCCCCACTCATGTCTACCATCACCCCCACCCCCCAGCAGTGCAGGGGCACCCTCCACCAGGCCCCCACTCATGTCTACCATCACCCCCACCCCCCAGCATCCAGGGGCACCCTCCACCAGGCCCCCACTCATGTCCAACTCATGTCTCCCTGCACCCCCACCCCCCAGCAGTGCAGGGGCACCCTCCACGAGGCCCCCACTCTTGTCCAACTCATGTCTCCCTGCACCCCCACCCCCCAGCATCCAGGGGCACCCTCCACCAGGCCACCACTCATGTCTCCCACCACCCCCACCCCCAGCATCCAGGGGCACCCTCCACCAGGCCCCCACTCATGTCCAACTCATGTCTCCCTGCACCCCCACCCCCCAGCAGTGCAGGGGCACCCTCCACCAGGCCCCCATTCATGTCTCCCACCACCCCCACCCCCCAGCATCCAGGGGCAGCCTCCAAGAGGCCCCCACTCATGTCTACCATCACCCCCACCCCCCAGCAGTGCAGGGGCACCCTCCACCAGGCCCCCACTCATGTCTCCCACCACCCCCACCCCCCAGCATCCAGGGGCACCCTCCACCAGGCCCCCACTCATGCCTCCCACCACCCCCACCCCCCAGCATCCAGGGGCACCCTCCACCAGGCCCCCACTCATGTCTCCCACCACCCCCACCCCCCAGCATCCAGGGGCACCCTCCACCAGGCCCCCACTCATGTCTCCCACCACCCCCACCCCCCAGCAGTGCAGGGGCACCCTCCACCAGGCCCCCACTCATGTCTCCCACCACCCCCACCCCCCAGCATCCAGGGGCACCCTCCACCAGGCCCCCACTCATGTCCAACTCATGTCTCCATGCACCCCCACGCCCCAGCAGTGCAGGGGCAGCCTCCACCAGGCCCCCACTCATGTCTCCCACCACCTCCACCCCCCAACATCCAGGGGCAGCCTCCACCAGGCCCCCACTCATGTCTACCATCACCTCCACGCCCCAGCAGTGCAGGGGCACCCTCCACCAGGACCCCACTCATGTCTCCCACCACCCCCACCCCCCAGCATCGAGGGGCACCCTCCACCAGGCCCCCACTCATGTCCAACTCATATCTCCCTGCACCACCACCCCCCAGCAGTGCAGGGGCACCCTCCACCAGGGCCCCACTCATGTCTCCCACCACCCCCACCCCCCAGCAGTGCAGGAGCAGCCTCCACCAGGCCCCCACGCATGTCTCCCATCACCCCCACACCCCAGCAGTGCAGGGGCAGCCTCCACCAGGCCCCCACTCATGTCTACCACCACCCCCACCCCCCAGCAGTGCAGGGGCAGCCTCCACCAGGCCCCCACTCATGTCCCCCTGCACCCCCACCCCCCAGCAGTGCAGGGGCAGCCTCCACCAGGCACCCACTCATGTCTCCCACCACCCCCACCCCCCAGCATCCAGGGGCACCCTCCACCAAGCCCCCACTCATGTCCCCATGCACCCCCACCCCCCAGCATCCAGGGGCACCCTCCACCAGGCCCCCTCTCATGTCTCCCACCACCCCCACCCCCCAGCATCCAGGGGCAGCCTCCACCAGGCCCCCACTCATGTCTACCATCACCCCCACCCCCCAGCAGTGCAGGGGCACCCTCCACCAGGCCCACACTCATGTCTACCATCACCCCACCCCCCAGCATCCAGGGGCACCCTCCACCAGACCCCCACTCATGTCCAACTCATGTCTCCCTGCACCCCCACCCCCCAGCAGTGCAGGGGCACCCTCCACCAGGCCCCCACTCGTGTCCAACTCATGTCTCCCTGCACCCCCACCCCCCAGCATCCAGGGGCACTCTCAACCAGGCCCTCACTCATGTCTCCCACCACCCCCACCCCCCAGCATCCAGGAGCACCCTCCACCAGGCCCCCACCATGTGAAACTCATGTCTCCCTGCATCCCCACCCCCCAGCAGTGCAGGGGCACCCTCCACCAGGCCCCCACTCATGTCTCCCACCACCCCCACACCCCAGCATCCAGGGGCACCCTCCACCAGGCCCCCACCATGTCCAACTCATGTCTCCCTGCACCCCCACCCCCCAGCAGTGCAGGGGCACCCTCCACCAGGCCCCCACTCATGTGTCCCACCACCCCCACCCCCCAGCAGTGCAGGGGCACCCTCCACCAGGCCCCCACTCATGTCCCCCTGCACCCCCACCCCCCAGCAGTGCAGGGGCAGCCTCCACCAGGCCCCCACTCATGTCTCCCATCCCCGCTACCCCCCAGCAGTGCAGGGGCAGCCTCCACCAGGCCCCCACTCATGTCTCCCACCACCCCGACCCCCCAGCATCCAGGGGCACCCTCTACCAGGCCCCCACTCATGTCCCCCTGCACCCCCACCCCCCAGCATCCAGGGCCCCCCTCCACCAGGCCCCCACTCATGTCTCCCACCACCCCCACCCCCCAGCATCGAGGGGCACCCTCCACCAGGCCCCCACTCATGTCTCCCACCACCCCCACCCCCCAGCATCCAGGGGCAGCCTCCACCAGGCCCCCACTCATGTCTACCATCACCCCCACCCCCCAGCAGTGCAGGGGCACCCTCCACCAGGCCCCCACTCATGTCCAACTCATGTCTCCCTGCACCCCCACCCCCCAGCATCCAGGGGCACCCTCCACCAGGCCCCCACTCATGTCTCCCACCACCCAACACCCCCCAGCATCCAGGGGCACCCTCCACCAGGCCCCCACTCATGTCCAACTCATGTCTCCCTGAACCCCCACCCCCCAGCAGTGCAGGGGCACCCTCCACCAGGCCCCCACTCATGTCTCCCACCACCCCCACCCCCCACCATCCAGGGGCAGCTTCCACCAGGCCGGCCCCCACTCATGTCTACCATCACCCCCACCCCCCAGCAGTGCAGGGGCACCCTCCACCAGGCCCCCACTCATGTCTCCCACCACCCCCACCCCCCAGCATCCAGGGGCACCCTCCACCAGGCCCCCACTCATGTCTCCCACCACCCCCACCCCCCAGCATCCAGGGCCACCCTCCACCAGGCCCCCACTCATGTCTCCCACCACCCCCACCCCCCAGCAGTGCAGGGGCACCCTCCACCAGGCCCCCACTCATGTCTCCCACCACCCCCACCCCCCAGCATCCAGGGGCACCCTCCACCAGGCCCCCACTCATGTCCAACTCATGTATCCCTGCACCCCCACCCCCCAGCAGTGCAAGGGCAGCCCCCACCAGGCCCCCACTCATGTCTCCCACCACCTCCACCCCCAACATCCAGGGGCAGCCTCCACCAGGCCCCCACTCATGTCTACCATCACCCCCACCCCCCAGCAGTGCAGGGGCACCCTCCACCAGGCCCCCACTCGTGTCCCCCTGCACCCCCACCCCCCAGCAGTGCAGGGGCAGCCTCCACCAGGCCCCCACTCATGTCTCCCATCACCCCGACCCCCCAGCAGTGCAGGGGCAGCCTCCACCAGGCCCCCACTCATGTCTACCACCACCCCCACCCCCCAGCAGTGCAGGGGCAGCCTCCACCAGGCCCCCACGCATGTCCCCCTGCACCCCCAACCCCCAGCAGTGCAGAGGCAGCCTCCAGCAGGCACCCACTCATGTCTCCCACCACCCCCACCCCCCAGCATCCAGGGGCACCCTCCAACAAGCCCCCACTCATGTCCCCCTGCACCCCCACCCCCCAACATCCAGGGGCACCCTCCACCAGGCCCCCTCTCATGTCACCCACCACCCCCACCCCCCAGCATCCAGTGGCACCCTCCACCAAGCCCCCACTCATGTCTCCCACCACCCCCACCCCCCAGCAGTGCAGGGGCACCCTCCACCAGGCCCCCACTTGTGTCCAACTCATGTCTCCCTGCACCCCCACCCCCCAGTATCCAGGGACACCCTCCACCAGGCCCCCACTCATGTCTCCCACCACCCCCACCCCCCCAGCATCCAGGGGCACACTCCACCAGGCCCCCACCATGTCCAACTCATGTCTCCCTGCACCCCCACCCCCCAGCAGTGCAGGGGCACCCTCCACCAGGCCCCCACTCATGTCTCCCACCACCCCCACCCCCCAGCAGCCAGGGGCAGCCTCCACCAGGCCCCCACTCATGTCTATCATCACCCCCACCCCCCAGCAGTGCAGCGGCACCCTCCACCAGGCCCCCACTCATGTCCCCCTGAACCCCCACCCCCCAGCAGTGCAAGGGCAGCCTCCACCAGGCCCCCACTCATGTCCAACTCATGTCTCCCTGCACCCCCACCCCCCAGCAGTGCAGGGGCACCCTCCACCAGGCCCCCACCCATGTCTCCCACCACCCCTACCCCCCAGCAGTGCAGGAACAGCCTCCACCAGGCCCCCACGCATGTCACCCATCACCCCCACCCCCCAGCAGTGCAGGGGCAGCCTCCACCTGGCCCCCACTCATGTCTACCACCACCCCCACCCCCCAGCAGTGCAGGGGCACCCTCCACCAGGCTCCCACTCATGCCCCCCTGTACCCCCACTCCCCAACAGTGCAGGGGCAGCCTCCACCAGGCCCCCACTCATGTCTCCCATCACCCCCACCCCCCAGCAGTGCAGGGGCAGCCTCCACCAGGCCCCCACTCATGTCTACCACCACCCCCACCCCCCAGCAGTGCAGGGGCAGCCTCCACCAGGCCCCCACTCATGTCCCCCTGCACCCCCAACCCCCAGCAGTGCAGAGGCAGCCTCCAGCAGGCACCCACTCATGTCTCCCACCACCCCCACCCCCCAGCATCCAGGGGCACCCTCCAACAAGCCCCCACTCATGTCCCCCTGCACCCCCACCCCCCAACATCCAGGGGCACCCTCCACCAGGCCCCTTCTCATGTCACCCACCACCCCCACCCCCCAGCATCCAGTGGCTCCCTCCACCAGGCCCCCACTCATGTCTCCCACCACCCCACCCCCCAGCATCCAGGGGCAGCCTCCACCAGGCCCCCACTCATGTCTACCATCACCCCCACCCCCCAGCAGTGCAGGGGCACCCTCCACCAGGCCCCCACTCATGTCTACCATCACCCCCACACCCCAGCATCCAGGGGCACCCTCCACCAGGCCCCCACTCATGTCCAACTCATGTCTCCCTGCACCCCCACCCCCCAGCAGTGCAGGTGCACCCTCCACCAGGCCCCCACTTGTGTCCAACTCATGTCTCCCTGCACCCCCACCCCCCAGCATCCAGGGACACCCTCCACCAGGACCCCACTCATGTCTCCCACCACCCCCACCCCCCAGCATCCAGGGGCACCCTCCACCAGGCCCCCACCATGTCCAACTCATGTCTCCCCGCACCCCCACGCCCCAGCAGTGCAGGGGCACCCTCCACCAGGCCCCCACTCATGTCTCCCACCACCCCCACCCCCCAGCATCCAGGGGCAGCCTCCACCAGGCCCCCACTCATGTCTACCATCACCCCCACCCCCCAGCAGTGCAGGGGCACCCTCCACCAGGCCCCCACTCATGTCCCCCTGCACCCCCACCCCCCAGCAGTGCAGGGGCAGCCTCCACCAGGCCCCCACTCATGTCTCCCATCCCCCCACCCCCCAGCAGTGCAGGGGCAGCCCAGCAGTGCAGGGGCACCCTCCACCAGGCCCCCACTCATGTCCCCCTGCACCCCCACCCCCCAGCAGTGCAGGGGCAGCCTCCACCAGGCCCCCACTCATGTCTACCACCACCCCCACCCCCCAGCAGTGCAGGGGCAGCCTCCACCAGGTCCCCACTCATGTCTCCCTGCACCCCCACCCCCCAGCAGTGCAGGGGCAGCCTCCACCAGGCCCCCACTCATGTCTCCCACCACCCCCACCCCCCAGCATCCAGGGGCACCCTCCACCAGGCCCCCACTCATGTCCCCCTGCACCCCCACCCCCCAGCATCCAGGAGCACCCTCCACCAGGCCCCCACTCATGTCTCCCACCACCCCCACCCCCCAGCATCCAGGGGCATCCTCCACCAGGCTCCCACTCATGTCTCCCACCACCCCCACGCCCCAGCATCCAGGGGCACCCTCCACCAGGCCCCCACTTGTGTCCAACTCATGTCTCCCTGCACCCCCACCCCCCAGCATCCAGGGGCACCCTCCACCAGGCCCCCACTCATGTCTCCAACCACCCCCACCCCCCAGCATCCAGGGGCACCCTCCACCAGGCCCCCACCATGTCCAACTCATGTCTCCCTGCACCCCCAACCCCCCAGCAGTGCAGGGGCACCCTCCACCAGGCCCCCACTCATGTTTCCCACCACCACCACCCCCCAGCATCCAGCGGCAGCCTCCACCAGGCCCCCACTCATGTCTACCATCACCCCCACCCCCCAGCAGTGCAGGGGCGCCCTCCACCAGGCCCCACTCATGTCCCCCTGCACCCCCACCCCCCAGCAGTGCAGGGGCAGCCTCCACCAGGCCCCCACTCATGTCTCCCATCCCCCCACCCCCCAGCAGTGCAGGGGCAGCCTCCACCAGGCCCCCACTAATGTCTACCACCACCCCCACCCCCAGCAGTGCAGGGGCACCCTCCTCCAGGCCCCCACTCATGTCCCCCTGCACCCCCACCCCCAGCAGTGCAGGGGCAGCCTCCACCAGGCCCCCACTCATGTCTCCCACCACCCCTACCCCCCAGCATCCAGGGGCAGCCTCCACCAGGCCCCCACTCATCTCCCCTTGCACCCCCACCCCCCAGCATCCAGGGGCACCCTCCACCAGGCCCCCACTCATGTCTCCCACCACCCCCACCCCCCCAGCATCCAGGGGCACCCTCCACCAGGCCTCCACTCATGTCTCCCACCACCCCCACCCCCCAGCATCCAGGGGCAGCCTCCACCAGGCCCCCACTCATGTCTCCCATCACCCCCACCCCCCAGCAGTGCAGGGGCAGCCTCCACCAGGCCCCCACTCATGTCTCCCATCACCCCCACCCCCCAGCAGTGCAGGGGCACCCTCCACCAGGCCCCCACTCATGTCTCCCACCACCCCCACCCCCCAGCATCCAGGGGCACCCTCCACCAGGCCCCCCACTCATGTCTCCCACCACCCCCGCCCCCCAGCATCCAGTGGCACCCTCCACCAGGCCCCCACTCATGTCCAACACATGTCTCCCTGCACCCCCACCCCCCAGCAGTGCAGCGGCACCCTCCACCAGGCCCCCACTCATGTCTCCCACCACCCCCTCCCCCCAGCATCCAGGGGCAGCCTCCACCAGGCCCCCACTCATGTCTACCATCACCCCCACCCCCCAGCAGTGCAGGGGCACCCTCCACCAGGTCCCCAGTCATGTCTCCCACCACCCCCACCCCCCAGCATCCAGGGGCACCCTCCACCAGGCCCCCACTTATGTCTCCCACCACCCCCACCACCCAGCAGGGCAGGGGCACCCTCCACCAGGCCCCCACTCATGTCTCCCACCCCCCCACCCCCCAGCATCCAGGGGCAGCCTCCACCAGGCCCCCACTCATGTCCAACTCATGTCTCCCAGCACCCCCACCCCCCAGCAGTGCAGGGGCAGCCTCCACCAGGCCCCCACTCATGCCTCCCACCACCCCCACCCCACAGCATCCAGGGGCAGCCTCCACCAGGCCCCCACTCATGTCTACCATCACCCCCACCCCCCAGCAGTGCAGGGGCACCCTCCACCAGGCCCCCACTCATGTCTCCCACCACCCCCACCCCCCAGCATCCAGGGGCACCCTCCACCAGGCCCCCACTCATGTCCAACTCATGTCTCGCTGCACCCCCACCCCCCAGCAGTGCAGGGGCAGCCTCCACCAGGCCCCCACTCATGTCTCCCACCACCCCCACCCCCCAGCAGTGCAGGAGCAGCCTCCACCAGGCCCCCACTCATGTCTCCCATCACCCCCACCCCCCAGCAGTGCAGGGGCAGCCTCCACCAGGCCCCCACTCATGTCTACCACCACCCCCTCCCACCCCCCAGCAGTGCAGGGGCACCCTCCACCAGGCCCCCACTCATGTCCCCCTGCACCCCCACCCACCAGCAGTGCAGGAGCAGCCTCCACCAGGCCCCCACTCATGTCTCCCATCACCCCCACCCCCCAGCAGTGCATGGGCAGCCTCCACCAGGCCCACACTCATGTCTACCACCACCCCCACCCCCAGCAGTGCAGGGGCACCCTCCACCAGGCCCCCACTCATGTCCCCCTGCACCCCCACCCCCCAGCAGTGCAGGGGCAGCCTCCACCAGGCCCCCACTCATGTCTACCACCACCCCCACCGCCCAGCAGTGCAGGGGCAGCCTCCACCAGGCCCCCACTCATGTCCCCCTGCACCCCCACCCCCAGCAGTGCAGGGGCAGCCTCCACCATGCCCCCACTCATGTCCCCCTGCACCCCCACCCCCCAGCATCCAGGGGCACCCTCCACCAGGCCCCCACTCATGTCCCCCTGCACCCCCACCCCCCAGCATCCAGGAGCACCCTCCACCAGGCCCCCACTCATGTCTCCCACCACCCCCACCCCCCAGCATCCAGGGGCATCCTCCACCAGGCCCCCACTCATGTCTCCCATCACCCCCACCCCCCAGCATCCAGGGGCACCCTCCACCAGGCCCCCACTCATGTCCAACTCATGTCTCCCTGCACCCCCACCCCCCAGCAGTGCAGGGGCACCCTCCACCAGGCCCCCACTCGTGTCCAACTCATGTCTCCCTGCACCCCCACCCCCCAGCATCCAGGGGCACCCTCCACCAGGCCCCCTATCATGTCTCCCACCACCCCCACCCCCCAGCATCCAGGGGCACCCTCCACCAGGCCTCCACTCATGTCTCCCACCACCCCCACCCCCCAGCATCCAGGGGCAGCCTCCACCAGGCCCCCACTCATGTCTCCCATCACCCCCACCCCCCAGCAGTGCAGGGGCAGCCTCCACCAGGCCCCCACTCATGTCTCCCATCACCCCCACCCCCCAGCAGTGCAGGGGCACCCTCCACCAGGCCCCCACTCATGTCTCCCACCACCCCCACCCCCCAGCATCCAGGGGCACCCTCCACCAGGCCCCCCACTCATGTCTCCCACCACCCCCGCCCCCCAGCATCCAGTGGCACCCTCCACCAGGCCCCCACTCATGTCCAACACATGTCTCCCTGCACCCCCACCCCCCAGCAGTGCAGCGGCACCCTCCACCAGGCCCCCACTCATGTCTCCCACCACCCCCTCCCCCCAGCATCCAGGGGCAGCCTCCACCAGGCCCCCACTCATGTCTACCATCACCCCCACCCCCCAGCAGTGCAGGGGCACCCTCCACCAGGTCCCCAGTCATGTCTCCCACCACCCCCACCCCCCAGCATCCAGGGGCACCCTCCACCAGGCCCCCACTTATGTCTCCCACCACCCCCACCACCCAGCAGGGCAGGGGCACCCTCCACCAGGCCCCCACTCATGTCTCCCACCCCCCCACCCCCCAGCATCCAGGGGCAGCCTCCACCAGGCCCCCACTCATGTCCAACTCATGTCTCCCAGCACCCCCACCCCCCAGCAGTGCAGGGGCAGCCTCCACCAGGCCCCCACTCATGCCTCCCACCACCCCCACCCCACAGCATCCAGGGGCAGCCTCCACCAGGCCCCCACTCATGTCTACCATCACCCCCACCCCCCAGCAGTGCAGGGGCACCCTCCACCAGGCCCCCACTCATGTCTCCCACCACCCCCACCCCCCAGCATCCAGGGGCACCCTCCACCAGGCCCCCACTCATGTCCAACTCATGTCTCGCTGCACCCCCACCCCCCAGCAGTGCAGGGGCAGCCTCCACCAGGCCCCCACTCATGTCTCCCACCACCCCCACCCCCCAGCAGTGCAGGAGCAGCCTCCACCAGGCCCCCACTCATGTCTCCCATCACCCCCACCCCCCAGCAGTGCAGGGGCAGCCTCCACCAGGCCCCCACTCATGTCTACCACCACCCCCTCCCACCCCCCAGCAGTGCAGGGGCACCCTCCACCAGGCCCCCACTCATGTCCCCCTGCACCCCCACCCACCAGCAGTGCAGGAGCAGCCTCCACCAGGCCCCCACTCATGTCTCCCATCACCCCCACCCCCCAGCAGTGCATGGGCAGCCTCCACCAGGCCCACACTCATGTCTACCACCACCCCCACCCCCAGCAGTGCAGGGGCACCCTCCACCAGGCCCCCACTCATGTCCCCCTGCACCCCCACCCCCCAGCAGTGCAGGGGCAGCCTCCACCAGGCCCCCACTCATGTCTACCACCACCCCCACCGCCCAGCAGTGCAGGGGCAGCCTCCACCAGGCCCCCACTCATGTCCCCCTGCACCCCCACCCCCAGCAGTGCAGGGGCAGCCTCCACCATGCCCCCACTCATGTCCCCCTGCACCCCCACCCCCCAGCATCCAGGGGCACCCTCCACCAGGCCCCCACTCATGTCCCCCTGCACCCCCACCCCCCAGCATCCAGGAGCACCCTCCACCAGGCCCCCACTCATGTCTCCCACCACCCCCACCCCCCAGCATCCAGGGGCATCCTCCACCAGGCCCCCACTCATGTCTCCCATCACCCCCACCCCCCAGCATCCAGGGGCACCCTCCACCAGGCCCCCACTCATGTCCAACTCATGTCTCCCTGCACCCCCACCCCCCAGCAGTGCAGGGGCACCCTCCACCAGGCCCCCACTCGTGTCCAACTCATGTCTCCCTGCACCCCCACCCCCCAGCATCCAGGGGCACCCTCCACCAGGCCCCCTATCATGTCTCCCACCACCCCCACCCCCCAGCATCCAGCGGCACCCTCCACCAGGCCCCCACTCATGTCCAACTCATGTCTCCCTGCACCCCCACCCCCCAGCAGTGCAGGGTGTTAGGCGGAAACCTGTGCAGTTCCCTCTGGGACCACTGCAAAAGATTTAGGACTACAGGCGTTGGCGGTGAACCCACTTGGTAGCAGTCTGTACCACACAGATTCACTTGGTAGCTGTGGCTGAGCAGTCAGACTTCTCTCAAGAAAAGTTGGTCAGTATGTGGAGTATACAACATAGGGCAATTCTTCACAGCAAGACAAGCAAACACGCAATGAGGCTTAGTGTAAAGATAGTAAGTTATTTATTTATAACACAACATCTATGTAAAACACTAAAGCAAATCACGGCAAACAAATCAAACACAATTACTCTACGGAGTAGAAAACGATCAATCCCCCTAGCAAAATATCGACAACTCCAGGTTCTACCGGTACCACTTATTTTCAGACAGAGGTGTATACCTCAACCTAGATGACAATCGAATATTAGTTAGGACGGGAGAGAGAAAGATAGGCAGGTTATGAAATCAACACAGTTCAATCCTATGCGGATAAAATGCAAGGCAGGAAGGCAAGAATCACGATAGATCATAAAGTTCAGAGGCCAGGCCCACTCAGAGAGAGGCAAGGAGCGATGTCCCAAAAAGTCTCTAGTGGAAATGCATTCAAGTCTTTATAGCAATTTGTTCTCGCCAGATTGGACCAGTTCAGAACAAAGAATGAGCAAAGCTTGGTGGCGACCCAACGGAACGGAGAGGATTAAGACACCTCACTCGAACCGATCAAAAGGGAAGCCAGGCGGACACGGTACCTTGTTGTGGAGGGTAGCTCCGGCGGGGGCAGTTGTTCCTGGTGGTGGATGCACGTCGGGTCTTGGCCAAGAGTAGAGATGATCTCGTCGTCGAAGGAAAGTAAAGTCCGGTGCACCACCAGGGAAGAGACCAGCCGTGGAGTGCTCCGTCACAAGGCACCACCTTTTGGTCGCGGTACAGGGGTAGTGGCTATCCGGTTGCCGAGGTGCTCTGCACGGGCAATTCGACCACTGCGTCCTGAGGTGAATAAAAAGCAAAGGGGACTGGTTGTTCCCACCAGTCAGGGGAAGAGACTCTCCGGCAGGGAGATCTCCTCTGTCGTCGGGAAGTGGTGAGTCGGTTCCGCAGGGCTCCACCGGAGGTGTCGTCGTGCAGGTCGGTTCAGTGTTACCCTTGTCGGATTCTTAGGTCCTGTGGCGACTTCTGAAGATCCAATCCCAAAAGCCCTGCTTTTATGCAGAAGACCCCCATTCATTCAGCCTAGCTGTCAATCAACACATGCTAAGTGGTGAGCGGGAAGGCTCACCACCTGGGCCAATCACTCCAGAGTGCGACCTGAGTTGGCAAGGCAACTCGGTCCAGGGTGCCGAAACCCCCTCCCGCACCCCTGAGGTAACCCAGACAGAATGGCACCACTTTGGAGGGTCTCTGTACAGAGGCCCGCCAAAAGTGGAACAAAGGGCTCAACCTTTGGTTTAGGAGTCACAGAGACGAACACAGACGCCATTTTAAAACCGAGTTCTGGCAGAAAATACCACTCGATAAACTTATTTAAGATAAGTAGATCGGTGGTACGTCAGAGATTAATGAGAAAAAGTATCAATCTCCAACAATGGGACGAATCCCATAGGGTTATGTTCGGGATCGAACATAACAAGTAGTTTCCACTGCCACCAGCCAAAACTCGACGAGGGGGGACGGGACAGTGCCCGCTCGAGTAACAGATCCAGGAGTAATCGAATTACCCCTACTAGTACGTCCACAATAAGATGGTTGGTACTAGTTCCGTTAGTAAATTTAGGTCTAGTAAAGCCAATGGTGACTTTACATGCCCGGGGAGACAGTAGTCAGTCCCCGGGTATGGAGTCTATGGAGGGGGACCCGCTAGGGCGCCCCCGTGTTACGACACATAGGGTGCGGTGTAACACACATAGAAAAACATATGATACCCTGTGGAGTAAAAGACCCCATAGCCCATCGAACACATTGACATTTCAAAGGAATTACACACATACATGTCCAAGAGTGGGAGAAAAGAGTCTCACTCTTGGCAGGATGGAAAAAAAAAAACTCCAGAAATCCAGCAAAGCTGCTGGGGGACTCACTAGGTTAGGAAATTCAGCCTAAACAGAGAATTCTCCCTAACACTCGCCCCCCCAGACTAAGGGACAGGAGGATTTAATCCACTCCTGGATTAATCTCATACCTCTAGTCGATGACATACATCCTAGAGAGACCATCAGCATTTTGGTGGTGACACCCTGACCTGTGCTCAATGGTGAAATCAAACCCTTGCAGGCAGATCGACCATCTCAATAGTTTTGGGTTTTCCCCTTTCATTTGCATTAACCATCTCAAGGGTTGGTGGTCAGTCTGAATAACAAAAGTAGAACCATACAAGTACGGCCTAAACTTCTTCAGAGCCCACACGATAGCAAAGCACTCTCTTTTGATTGTTGCCCACCTTGTTTCAGGATCCTTCAGCTTGCGGCTGATGAAGCAAACAGAGTGCTCCCTACCTTTCCCATCCAGTTGACTGAGTACGGCACCTATCCCTACATTGGAAGTGTCTGTCTGCACAATGAAGTGTTGGCGGTAATCAGGAGCTCTGAGTACTGGGGCTTGGCAAAGTGCCTGTTTCAGGTTTTCAAATGCCTGATTGCACTCCTCGTTCCATTTAACCTTTTTAGGAAATTTGGGCGAGGAGATGACATTCAGTGGAGAAGCTATGGTCCCATAGTTCTCTATGAAATTCCTGTAATACCCAGTGAGGCCTAGGAAGGCTCTCACCTGGGTTTGAGTAGTCAGTGTTGTCCAATTTTGCACAGCTTCAATCTTAATGAGCAAAGGCCTTATTTCTCCACCGCCTACCTTATGCCCAAGATAGACTACCTTACTCTGTCCAATTTGGCATTTACTTGCCTTTATGGTCAGATTGGCTCGTCCAAGAGCCTGCAAAACATCTCTCAGGTGGATTACATGTTCTTCCCAGGAATTGCTGAACACTGCGATGTCATCCAAGTATGCCATGCAGAAGTCCTCCATCCCATTCAGAACCTGGTTTACCATCCGTTGAAACATAGCAGGTGCATTCTTCAGTCCGAAAGGCATTACCTTAAACTGGTATAAGCCAACGGGGGTAGAAAATGCAGTTTTCTCCTTGGCGTGGTCTGTCAGGGCTATTTGCCAATAGCCTGACGTCAAGTCAAATGTGCTGAGGAACTTGGCGGCGCCAAGTTTATCCACCAACTCATCTGTCCTTGGCAAAGGATGGGCATCAGTCGTGGTGACTGCATTAAGAGCTCTATAATCCACGCAGAATCTAAGCTCTTTAGATCCAGCCTTTGGTACTAACACAACTGGGCTAGACCATGGACTAGTAGAGGGCTCTATTACCCCGAGATCAAGCATTTTGCTGACCTCACCTTTGATGTGGGTTCGTACGTTTTCTGACATGCGGTATTCTCTGCTTTTGACCGGCAGACAGTCACGAGTGAGTATGTCGTGCTGGCCCCAAGGGGTCAAGCCTGGTGAAAGCGAGAACAGAGAGGCAAACTGATTCAACATAGATTTGCACTCTTCTTGTTGCTCGGGTGTCAGATTGGAGGAGAGATTCACTCCTTCAATTTTTTCATCTAAAGGTAAGCCTCTGAGGAGATCCGGAAGAGCTTCACTCTCTTCTTCTTCCTCGGATGATGCTAGAAGCAACGCTCCTACATCAGGTCGTGAGACATACGCTTTAAGTCGGTTGGTGTGAAAGACTGTCGGAGCCTCCTTGGGATTGCCCAAGTCCACCAGATAGTTAACCTCTCCGAGTTTACCCACTACTCGGTAGGGTCCCATCCATTTATCTTGCAAGGCCCTCTGCCATGTTGGGATCATAACGAGAACGAGCTGGTCTTGAGCAAACGCAACCATGTTAGCCTTTTGATCGTGCCAGTGCTTGACCAATGCTTGTCCAGCTTTCAAGTTATCGCTTGCTTCTGTCATCATGTGCGACATTCTCCTCCGGAGACCTATCACGTAGTCAGTCACTCTGACTGGCTTGGGGGAAGGAGCACTCTCCAACCCCTCCTTAATCAGGGCCAATGGACCTCTGACGGGATGACCATAGAGTAGTTCGAAGGGAGAGTAACCTACTACCTCCTGAGGGACTTCTCTATAAGCAAAGAGAAGGCATGGCAATAGAAGGTCCCACTTACGCTTAAGGGGTTCCTCTAGAGCACCTATCATGCTCTTCATGGTTCGGTTGAACCGTTCTACCAACCCATTGGTTTGTGGGTGGTAAGCCGTTGAGAACTTGTAAGTTACTCCGCAGGTTTTCCACATGGCTTTCATGTAGTGGGACATAAAGTTTGACCCCCTGTCAGAGATTACTTCCTTAGGAAACCCGACCCTGGTAAAAATACCAAGGAGGGCCTTAGCCACAGCCGGAGCTGTAACAGTCCTCATAGGAATTGCCTCAGGATACCTAGTAGCATGGTCTACTACAACAAGTATAAACCTGTTGCCTGAGGAGGTTGGAGGATCAAGGGGACCAACGATGTCAATCCCTACTCTCTCAAATGGGACTCCCACAACCGGGAGAGGCACTAACGGTGCCACGTTCTTGGATCCAACCTTACCAGAGATCTGGCAGGTGTGGCAGCTCCTGCAGTGTTTTTCTACTTCGGCCCCCATCTTTGGCCAATAGAAGTAAAGCGAGAGCCTTTCCTTAGTCTTCTTGAAACTCAAGTGACCAGCCAAAGGAATCTCGTGGGCTAACTGCAAGAACTGTGGTCTGTTCTCTTGGGGTACTACAAGGCGTTTGTAGTCTCCAGGTGCAGACTCGGTCGGTACACTGTAGAAGAGGCCATCTTCCCAGTGCAACCTGTATTTCCCAGGCTCTTGCCCTTCAGCCTGAGCTTCTGCCTGATGGCGAAGACCTTCCAGAGTTGGACATTCTCTCTGTCCCTTACTGAAGTCTGCCCTGCTGGGTCCACCTTCTGCCAGTAAAGACTGCAGCTCAGGATGGTCAACAGGATCCAGATCTCCAATAAGTTCCTGGCCTTCCATTAGCTCTTCCTCAGAGTCTAATTCTACCACACAGGGTTGTACCTCCCTCTCAGCCTCGGCTGGAGGTGGAGTTATGGGTGTGACGTTGGACAACCGCGGGGAAGTCCGTGTCAGCTGCACTGGAATGCTGGCTGCTGGTTTCGGGATAGAAGTCGTAGGTTTCCCCTTCGCTTCTGATTTCTTGGAGACAGCGGCCGACAATTCCAGTGGAGCAGGAGTGATTTCTTTCTTCATCATCTCCCCGAGAGTACCGCGCATGGTCCTCTCTCTTGCAGGTCTGGTTAGCTCCTGTAACCGTTTACTAGGAGGTCTGGGAGTATGCGATACAACTCCGAGAGTTTTCAAATCGTTACCCAACAGTACGCGTCCTGGTACCTCACTCTTATGCTGACAGGTATCTTCACAGTCATGTCGTTACACTGGATGAGAACTGGTAATTGGGGAAGCATCTGCACAGGCCCTCCAGCTAACTTGGTGAGGCGTTTGGGTGCCTTAGCAACATCCTCAGCCTGAAAAAACGATTTATCCACCACAGTTATGCTGGCCCCAGTGTCCCTAATGGCAGGAGTCTCCTGACCATTCACCTGGACACTGTCCTTATAATACTATTTAGTATTATCGGGGATAGAATTATAGACATCTACATTCTGTTGTTCCCACAACCCCAGAGATACTAAAGAAACGCTGGCTGAGACTCCAATGGGTTCGTCAGCTAGCAGTAGAAAGTTTCCACTTGCCATTTGGACTTCCTCCTCTGGAGCGAAGGCTAAGGAGACAAGCTGGACCCCTGAAGGTTTACCCTTACATCTGGGATCTCCTTTCACGTGGTCAGTTGAGCCACAAACAAAGCATTTACCGAATGCTTTCTGGAATGGAGGCTTGTTCTGACCTCCTTCCGGTTTGGCACCAGAAGACACACTATTCTGCTGTGGTTTTCCCGGTGGCTTACCCTTCTGGTTTTGTTTGGGGCCCTCTTTGGAATGTGAGTTATTCGAATTCTCTTTTGAGTCTTTTTTAGGCTGTTTTCCCTCATCCTTTTTCTGAGTTGCCCCAGAATCCTTATGAGTAGCCCTGTTGGCAACCCACAAGTCAGCAGCCTTAGCTAGTACCCTGGAATCCAATTCCTTCGAATCAGCCAAGTGCTGTCTGAGCTCAGGCGAACAGGCATCATAAATAGACTCCAACATAAAAAGATTTCTCATACCCTCATAAGTGTTCACTTTGTAACCCTTAATCCATCCATCCCTCTAAGTTTTTCAACCCTTCACTCACCCAGGTAGCCCAAGGGGTACCATCATGCTTTTTGAGGGTTCTAAACCTATTAAGATACTGGGAAGGGGTCTTCCCGAATCTAGCTATCAAAGCTAGTTTCGCACTTTCGTAATCCGTCTTATCCGCCTCCCCCAACTTCATTACCACATCAGTCGCAACAGGAGGGAGCCTAGAGAACAACCAGGGAAGCAACGCATTCCCGGTGATGTCCTGGAGCCCATGATTGTATTCAAACAGTTTCAACCAATCCAACACATCCAATCTCGGTTCATACATACCCACTAATTCCTTCGGCATCCGGGGTCTTTTGGGACTGGAGCTCCTAGAGGAACCAGAGGAGAGAGAAGCATTTTCCATAGACAACTTTTTCATTTCTAACTCGTGATTAAGTTCTATTTCTCTGAGTCTCAACTCAGCTTGCTTCTGCTCAGCCTGGGCATTCATCCGTCTGAACTCGAGCTCTTGGTTTCGTTCAGATTGAGCCAAGAACCGTTTATATTCTAATTCGAGCTTCATTTTTTCAAGTTCAAAATAAGCAGGGTTACTTGTGGGACCTGGTATGGGCCCCGTAGGCACAGCTGGTAAGGCAGGTAGAGGAGCGGGGGAGACAGTTTCGTTAGCCTCTCCGTCCTCGTCAGCCTCTTCATCGCTATCATCAGAATTACGATTCAGATCAACACCATTACTGTTATCTAAAGTTGCTGGAGAGTTTGGTTCCTCTGAACCAGTACCCAGACTTTGGTTCGCCAGCAATCTCTCTATTAGTTCTAACTTCTTGCCTCTTACAGAAAGATTCTCTTGCCTACAGAGAGCTCACAAACTCTCAGTATTTTCACCTGACAAAGACTCTTGACTGTAAGTTTCCATCGTAGACATGTTTTTTGAAAGTTGCTTTTTAGTGCTAAGTTTTGTGGTTAGTTATCCTACAGCGTCGAAAAGCACTCTAAACTGTATACTCTATACAAATCCCACCGCTGTACACCAGTGTTAGGCGGAAACCTGTGCAGTTCCCTCTGGGACCACTGCAAAAGATTTAGGACTACAGGCGTTGGCGGTGAACCCACTTGGTAGCAGTCTGTACCACACAGATTCACTTGGTAGCTGTGGCTGAGCGGTCAGACTTCTCTGAAGAAAAGTTGGTCAGTATGTGGAGTATACAACATAGGGCAATTCTTCACAGCAAGACAAGCAAACACGCAACGAGGCTTAGTGTAAAGATAGTAAGTTATTTATTTATAACACAACATCTATGGAAAACACTAAAGCAAATCACGGCAAACAAATCAAACACAATTACTCCACGGAGTAGAAAACGATCAATCCCCCTAGCAAAATATCGACAACTCCAGGTTCTACCGGTACCACTTATTTTCAGACAGAGGTGTATACCTCAACCTAGATGACACTCGAATATTAGTTAGGACAGGAGAGAGAAAGATAGGCAGGTTATGAAATCAACACAGTTCAATCCTATGCGGATAAAATGCAAGGCAGGAAGGTAAGAATCACGATAGATCATAAAGTTCAGAGGCCAGGCCCACTCAGAGAGAGGCAAGGCGCGATGTCCCAAAAAGTCTCTAGTGGAAATGCATTCAAGTCTTTATAGCAATTTGTTCTCGGCAGATTGGACCAGTTCAGAACAAAGAATGAGCAAAGCTTGGAGGCGACCCAACGGAACGGAGAGGATTAAGACACCTCACTCGAACCGATCAAAAGGGAAGCCAGGCAGACACGGTACCTTGTTGTGGAGGGCAGCTCCGGCGGGGGCAGTTGTTCCTGGTGGTGGATGCACGTCGGGTCTTGGCCAAGAGTAGAGATGATCTCGTCGTCGACGGAAAGTAAAGTCCGGTGCACCACCAGGGAAGAGACCAGCCGCGGAGTGCTCCGTCACAAGGCACCACCTTTTGGTCACGGTACAGGGGTAGTGGCTATCCGGTTGCCGAGGTGCTCTGCACGGGCAATTTGACCACTGCGTCCTGAGGTGAATAAAAAGCAAAGGGGACTGGTTGTTCCCACCAGTCAGGGGAAGAGACTCTCCGGCAGGGAGATCTCCTCTGTCGTCGGGAAGTGGTGAGTCGGTTCCGCAGGGCTCCACCGGAGGTGTCGTCGTGCAGTTCGGCTCAGTGTTACCCTCGTCGGATTCTTAGGTCCTGTGGCGACTTCTGAAGATCCAATCCCAAAAGCCCTGCTTTTATGCAGAAGACCCCCATTCATTCAGCCTAGCTGTCAATCAACACATGCTAAGTGGTGAGCGGGAAGGCTCACCACCTGGGCCAATCACTCCAGAGTGCGACCTGAGTTGGCAAGGCAACTCGGTCCAGGGTGCCTAAACCCCCTCCCACACCCCTGAGGTAACCCAGACAGAATGGCACCACTTTGGAGGGTCTCTGTACAGAGGCCCGCCAAAAGTGGAACAAAGGGCTCAACCTTTGGTTTAGGAGTCACAGAGACGAACACAGACGCCATTTTAAAACCGAGTTCTGGCAGAAAATACCACTCGATAAACTTATTTAAGATAAGTAGATCGGTGGTACGTCAGAGATTAATGAGAAAAAGTATCAATCTCCAACAATGGGACGAATCCCATAGGGTTATGTTTGGGATCGAACATAACAAGTAGTTTCCACAGCCACCAGCCAAAACTCGACGAGGGGGGACGGGACAGTGCCCCCTCGAGTAACAGATCCAGGAGTAATCGAATTACCCCTACTAGTACGTCCACAATAAGATGGTTGGTACTAGTTCCGTTAGTAAATTTAGGTTTAGTAAAGCCAATGGTGACTTTACATGCCCGGGGAGACAGTAGTCAGTCCCCGGGTATGGAGTCTATGGTGGGGGACCCGCTAGGGCGCCCCCGTGTTACGACACGTAGGGTGCGGTGTAACACACATAGAAAAACATATGAGACCCTATGGAGTAAAAGACCCCATAGCCCATCGAACACATTGACATTTCAAAGGAATTACACACATACATGTCCAAGAGTGGGAGAAAAGAGTCTCACTCTTGGCAGGATGGAAAAAAAACAAACTCCAGAAATCCAGCAAAGCTGCTGGGGGACTCACTAGGTTAGGAAATTCAGCCTAAACAGAGAATTCTCCCTAACACTGGGGCACCCTCCACCAGGCCCCCACTCATGTCTCCCACCACCCCCACCCCCCAGCATCCAGGGGCAGCCTCCACCAGGCCCCCACTCATGTCTACCATCACCCCCACCCCCCAGCAGTGCAGGGGCACCCACCACCAGGCCCCCAATCATGTCCCCCTGCACCCCCACCCCCCAGCAGTCCAGGGGCAGCCTCCACCAGACCCCCACTCATGTCTCCCATCACCCCCACCCCCCAGCAGTGCAGGGGCAGCCTCCACCAGGCCCCCACTCATGTCTACCACCACCCCCACCCCCCAGCAGTGCAGGGGCACCCTCCACCAGGCCCCCACTCATGTCCCCCTGCACCCCCACCCCCCAGCAGTGCAGGGGCAGCCTCCACCAGGCCCCCACACATGTCTACCATCACCCACACCCCCCAGCCGTGCAGGGGCACCCTCCACCAGGCCCCCACTCATGTCTCCCACCACCCCCACCCCCCAGCATCCAGGGGCAGCCTCCACCAGGCCCCCACTCATGTTTACCATCACCCCACCCCCCAGCAGTGCAGGGGCACCCTCCACCAGGCCCCCACTCATGTCTACCATCACCCCCACCCCCAGCATCCAGGGGCACCCTCCACCAGGCCCCCACTCATGTCCAACTCATGTCTCCCTGCACCACCACCCCCCAGCAGTGCAGGGGCACCCTCCACCAGGCCCCCACTCATGTCCAACTCATGTCTCCCTGCACCCCCACCCCCCCAGCATCCAGGGGCACCCTCCACCAGGCCCCCACTCATGTCTCCCACCACCCCCACCCCCCAGCATCCAGGGGCACCCTCCACCAGGCCCCCACTCATGTCCAACTCATGTCTCCCTGCATCCCCACCCCCCAGCAGTGCAGGTGCACCCTCCACCAGGCCCCCACTCATGTCTCCCACCACCCCCACCCCCCAGCATCCAGGGGCAGCCTCCACCAGGCCCCCACTCATGTCTACCATCACCCCCACCCCCCAGCAGTGCAGGGGCACCCTCCACCAGGCCCCTACTCATGTCCCCCTGCACCCCCACCCCCCAGCAGTGCAGGGGCAGCCTCCACCAGGCCCCCACTCATGTCTCCCATCACCCCCACCCCCCAGCAGTGCAGAGGCAGCCTCCACCAGGCCCCCACTCATGTTTCCCCTCACCACCATCCCCCAGCCCTGCGATTTGCCTGGGTACGTGTATTCCTGGGGTGCGCGGGTAGTCTCCCATGCGATACCATCAGGGTACGTGTATTATGGGTCCGCGTGAACTTCCACACGCGATACCAGCAGGCTACGTGTTTTACGGGGTTCGCGGGAAGTTCCACACGCGACTGGGCCTGGGAGAGCGTGTTACGTGTATTCCTGGGGTGGGCGGGAAGATTCACACATTCGCCTACGATGCGCCGAAAAATAAATGGTCCAATCCTGAAACACGTAGTGCGCGCAAGCAACAAACAAGCTCAGACGCCAGGATGAATATACCGTTCCTAGCAGCAGTGGCTGTGTGGGTTACCAAAGGAGGAGGAGGAGGAGGATAGTGAGGGCCCGAATTTTCACTCCCAGAACCAGCCTTTTTGGGATGCCTGATGACCAGGTGTATGGGAGGTACAGGTTTCCACCACACATAATACTGGACCTGGTCAGTGAGTGGGAGGATGACCTCACATCAACCACCCTGTGCTCCCAAGCACTCAGCCCCCTGGAGAAGGTCCTCAATGTACTGCACTTCTTGGCCACTGGATAATTTCAGCGGGCAAGTGCCGTAGTGGGTGGGGTGTCACAGGCCATGCAGTCATGCTGCCTACACCAGGTCTTGAACATCATCACTGCACGCCCATCAGTCCGTAGGCACATTTACCTGCCCAGGACACCTGCAGAAAGGCAGGCTGCCGCCCTCGATTTCTACAGTGTGGCACAATTCCCCAAAGTGCTAGGTGCCATTGACTGCACCCATGTGGCACTACGTCCCCCCAGGGCAACTGAGCACATCTATAGGAACCGCAAGCACTGGCATTCCATCAATGTGCAGGTAGTATGTAATGCCAAGGGAATCATCACCTCAGTATATGCCAACTATCCAGGGTCCACCCACGACAGCTTCATTTACCGAATGTCTACCCTAAACCGGGACCTAGAAGCTGGCCTGCATGGCGGTACATGGCTGCTTGGTGAGCATGAATGCCACTGCACATGCATGCATGTCAGATGCAGAGTTATGTCATTACCCCACTAATGATACCCATCACCTCCTCACCAGGGGACAGTGCCTACCCTCTGAGCACCCACATGATGACGCCAATTCGGAACCCCATCACGCCTCCCGAGGTAAGATACAACACAGCCCATATTGCAACCCGGGGCATAGTAGAGCGCACATTCGGAGTGCTCAAGTCACGCTTTCGCTCCCTTGACCGTTCTGGCGGGCAGCTGTTATATGCGCCCCCCATAGTGGCAGCATGTGTCCTGCACAATGTTGCAACACGCCAGGCTGTGGACATGGTGGTGCCCCCACATCCCCAACCACATGCACGCCCGCTGCGCATGGGAGGGGAGAGGGCACGGGGTGAGGCAGCCCGTACGCAGCTGGTGGCTAATTACTTCACATAGAAATCACACCCCTGTGGAGTGCACACAGCCCTGGCACATACCATCTGATAAGCAATGATGACTCGACCTGACAATTATGACCAACAAAGGGACACTCAACTGTCAGAACCATAGCAGCCTGAGATTGTTCATGTGGAAGTGTCACAATGTGTGCATCCCTACCTACACAAACACCACCAATGCAGTGTCATCAAAAGACACACTTCCATGCTGCAGAAATGAATACCCACTTGCAAAATACTACATGAAAACAGTGCCATGTCACCCAACCCCTCCCCGGCACGGCCACACAACACACCATGGCATGTCATGCAATGTGAGAGCAAACAAATTAATCCCCACAACATGCCCAAAGTGTCACCAGCTACAGTGTCCCTAATGGAAACATGGCCACACATGAAATGCTCACAGTAATGCAGGACCTACAACCCACATTACCAAATACTTACCAAGAATACCAATCACCTACACAACCTCCAACCTACCTTAAACATGACATTACAGACTTAAAAATTTGCTAGCCTCACTACCTGATGATGCCAGCACTTCGAACACTTCCAAGTATACAGTGTTAGCGCCACGCAAGAGAGTAGGTGCACTGCTTACAACATGGACTCCAGTTCCAAGGTGGACCGCCTTGTGAAGACATGAGAAATGGACCTGCAAATTAGGAGGATGAGATGGATGCAGAGGCACATATCAATACACCATGCAGTGTACAATACAACAATATGCACTATGAATGTATACACAGTATTGATTACAGACTGCCCACACATCGAATGGGGGTCCAATGTCACCATGTACGTCAATGTCACTTTGGCACACCCTTTGCAAGCCCATGGAAACGGGAAGCAGGAGGGGTGTGTGTCACAAAAACCCAAGCATCTGAACCAAATTCATGACAAGCCTGCATGTGCCCAGCCACAATGCAGCGTGTGCTCACGGGAGCCACACAAGGCAACACACTGTCCCAAAAAACAAACAAAACAAAACAAAAAAAAATCAAAAATGGCCATTAATGGGCCCGGGAGGGGGGCGGTGGGGAAAGCCACCCAGGAGGTCTGAGGACAGGGTGCACACCAAAACCCACCTGTGTGGATCTTGCGGAAAAAAAACACCTCTATGGGCTCATGGCCTACACGGCTACCCTGTTGTGGGAGAATCACTGCTGTCGCTCTCCTCACCCTCTGCAGCTGCATCAGGAGGTGGTGGCACTATGGGAGGCAGCCCACGCAAAGCCCCAGTCTGTTCCTCCATGGCAGCAAGCATGCGGGTGTGGTAGGTCTCGTTCTGGAGGATAATTGTGCGGAGGTCCCCATGCAACAACTCACGGGATGCCCGGACCTCTGCCCTAGTTGCCTGCATCTCAGCTGAGAGCGTACGTGTGAGACGCTCCAGCTGCTGTTCTGTCCTTCTGTTTGTTGAAGCCTCAAGCTCAACAAGAGTTGTCCTGAGGTGAAGGAGTTCCACCCTCAGGGCTTCCCTGTGGCCCTGGGACTCTATGGAAATGGCTTCCCGCAGAGTCGCCAGTGCCACCCGCCTGTCCCTGTCGGACGCCAACATGTCCTCCCTGTGTGACTGGCAGATGGAGTCTGTTGCCTGCTGTAGTCGCTCCATCAGCCTTTCGGGGGGGACAATGGAAGTGGCCACCCTATCCATGGCCTGAGCCATCATCTCTGACGATGCTGCCTGTTGGGTTGCCATACCGTATATGGATTGCTCCCATGCGGTATTGCCAGGTGGCGGACGGCCACCACGTCGGCGGGCACCACACCTGTCTGGGGCAAGGCGAACTGCGCCTTGCTGTGCCGGCACTGCCTGAGGCTGCAGGACTGCATTCCCCCTCTGATCTGCTGGCCCAGGAACAGGATCAGATGTCGCAGAGTGTGACCCTGCATCCGTGACCACCAGAGGCGTACCTGCCAACACTGACATCCCCATTGAGGGTTCTAACCCTGGTGCAGTTGGGTCGGACAGAACAGAATCCCTCCCAGGAACACTCACCTGCGACGGCACATAGGTCTCATCATCCGAATCGACACCTGAATACAGCTCGGGGGAGGTGCAGCTAGAGACACCCCTTGAGAGCACGACCTGCAGCAGTTGTGGGTTCTCACCCACCACCACACCAGGTCCCTCACTGGTGGTCGGTCGGGCCTGAGACCCCTCCTGGGTCTGCACCATCTCCACAACCCCAGCAGTATCAAGTGCGTCATCCCCTGCAAAGACATAAAAGAAAACAAATGGAAACAGGCATTAGCACTATGGCACACAATTAGGGCTGAGAGGCTACAGAAACAGTACTTGACTGACACATGTCCCACATGACTAAAACCCTCCCATGCATGCACCGTCACTGCGTGTGAAGGGTAGGCAGATGGCACACATTGATGACACCAAGATGGAAGATGAACACATTTGCTGCATGCTGCCTAGCAGTGGTATCACACATTGGCCAGTGATTGGCAGGTCAAATACACATGCCATCACACAGATGGCATGTACCCTAGCCATACAATGAAGAGGGAGAGGAGGGCACCAATTATTCATTCAGTCCAGTTTGCTCATGAAATTGATTTTTTCATTGAAATGGTTCAAATGTTTAACCTGGAGCTGCCAGTGCAAAATGGTCCTATAGCACAGGGACATGTCTAAACAAATCATGTCCAGGAAACAAAGCCAGTCCACTGTACCATAGCCATGTCAGACATGTGACAATAGGACTGAGAAATCCTGAGTAAAAGTTGTGTTATGCAAACAATCTGCCTGAATAAACAGAGGTAAATAAGCAGCAATGTTGTGGCAAGATGACACTTCAAGGGCAACTGGCGTGGTGTTGGGCTGGATGTCTAATGTTGGCAGAAGGGATGCTGCTATACCCAAATGCTGGTGCGCAGAATGTATAGGATGAGGCACATGGGTGACCCAAACCACTCAGGCACACACACCCTCACCTGGCACCCAAACAGAAGCCCTCCCACACACACCATGCACATGGATGACACACACATGCATGTGCACTCACCGGACAATGCCTCGTAATCTGCCAGTTCTCCCATGCCTTGGATCTGTTCCTCCGTGACGTAGGTCCCAGCAACCTGCTCACGTGGAGTGAGTTCTATGTCCTCTGCTGGAGACCCACCTCCAGTCACTAGAGTTGCGGCATGACTTGAGGCCAGCTTATTCTTTGCCCTGCGCTTCAGGTCATTCCAGCGCTTGTAGCATTCAGTAGCTGTGCGCCTCACGATTCCAAGGGCACTTATGATGTCCGCAATGGTCTGCCAGTGTGCCTGACGTTGTGCAGGCGTGGTCTTGGATCCTGCAACAATCACCATTTCGCGGTCATGTGCAGACACATACTCTACAAGTGCATTCAGTTCGGCCTCATTGAAGCTGGGCTTCCTTGACGGGCCGGACTGTGTAGCCGTGTCTGGGGCATCAGCCTCTACTGGACGAGCACTCTTCCTCTTCCGCTTGGAAGGTGGTGGGGATCCTGAGTGTCCTACGCCGCTCTGGACACTAGGGGCAGGAGCCCCGGTGGACTCTGTACTAGTAGTGTGGGATTGCACACTCAGCATGGGAGTTGGTGCAGGCATTAGCTCAAGTGTGATGGTGTCAGGGGGAATGTCAGCGTGATGGACTTGGACAGACACTGTCCTGGCTGGGTGTGTGAGAGGTCGGGTGAATGGAGCCGCAGCTGCCCCTGCAGCCTCCCCAGCCTGCCTACGCGGGGCAGCAGATGACCTAGCTGCCCCTGATCTACGTGGCCTGATGACACCAACGTTCACTGGCGCACGTGGCCTAGACCTGCTGACCTGGAAGTCAGCCATGGAGTCACCCTGTGCCAGGTCTGGTTCCACAGTGGGCTGGTCCAACAAGGGCTAAGCATGGATGGTGTCACCACGTTAACCTCAACCAGGGGGGGGCATGGGTGTCCCTGACTGCTCCTCCACACATGGGGGGCTAGGGGCACCCTGCAAGTCACGGCCACGTCCCCTACCGGATCCACCACGGCCACCGCTTGGGGCTCGGCCACCTTTGCCACCCTTACGGCTTGTTTGCCTCCCAGCCATGGCACTGATGTTATTGTGCGTATGGGAGTCGATGTGAACTATTGTCCTGGGCAATTGGGGGTCAAAGGGGTTGGGTACCAGATGGTAATCGTACCCTAGTGCTTTAGCAAGGCTGTATGTCACCCCTGGGGAAAGATGACGGGTCACGCAACGCACAGGCACCCCAAAAAAGGGAATTAAGGTGCACGCAACCCCTCCTAGACCACGTGCGTGGAAAAATAAACCTGCACTACCTAGAATGACCTCTGAAGGGGTACGCGACACACGGGCAAGCACAGATGTTAAATACGTGCGCGACTCACCGTCTGCCAGGAACAAAAGCGTGAAAAATATGCGCGTGTGCACGTTGGCAACACCCCCACCGAAAGAAGAATTGTACGCTGTCTGAGGAGACAGGACAACAGTAGAAGGGAACGCTGTTTGAGGAAACAGGACCAGGAAAAAGAGGAAAAGAGAAAAAGCTGTCAGAGGTAACAGGGAGTACGAACTTGAAACGCCGTGAAGTAAATCGCGTGTGAACCGACAAGAAGTACAGATTTCACCCACTCGCTCTCCACGAAAAGCACGTACAAGGAAATGGCGTTCTACACGTACCTTTCATACACACTTCACAGATGCGCATACGCGATGAGGCCATTTCCACCAATTACACGCTTTGACACTCGGACGTGTATCTTTTTTTTTTTACACGCGCCATTTTCTATGGCCATGCGCGTGACGTCATAGCTGCGCATGGGGGCCTTTGGGCCAATGAAATTGCGTATGCGTGCAGACGCGCTTACACGCTAAGGGCCTTTCCTCGAATTACACGCAGACGTGCAGGACTTTTCACATGCCAAATCACTCCGTATCAAGCTGGCCACGCGTAAGCACACGGAAGACCACGCTCCTGCCCAGAAAGCCGATTTACTGCCCCCCAGAGCCCCGAGCACGCTCCCACCTGCCATCTGCTGCTGCCTGACTGCCTGCTGCCCACGTGCCCTGCCATTTGCTGCCTGCACATCAGCCAGGGGTGCTGTTGCTGTGACCACCCCTGCTGGAACCGAAGACTCCCGACTGGGATTCCATCGCTCCACAGCCCAGCCCCAGGACCCAGTTGCCCACCCACTCCTGCCTCTGGGGTTGTCATGTCGGGCACTGCAACATCTGGCACCACTGACAACCCCCGGCCAGAGAGGCAGAGGGGCACCAGCTTCAGTGCCAGGGAAGTTGGTGTTCTGGTGGAGCAAGTCCTGGGGCAGTATGATGCTCTCTACGGAAGTGTGCGCCCCGACAAGGAAGGACGGACTCGGATCTGGACGGACATCGTGACTGCCATCAACGCGGAGGGGGTGGCAGTCCGCGACTTCCAACATGTCAAGAAGCGCTGGGAGGACTTCAGGTCCAGGACCCTGAACAAGGCCCGGCACCTCTTGAAGGCAGCGGATGCT
The DNA here is from genome assembly GCF_040938575.1 of Ambystoma mexicanum. Taxonomy (NCBI): domain Eukaryota; kingdom Metazoa; phylum Chordata; class Amphibia; order Caudata; family Ambystomatidae; genus Ambystoma; species Ambystoma mexicanum. The sequence goes on from NC_090938.1 coordinate 93,678,823, forward strand.
AAGGGGCGCCGGGCCACTTGTTGGAAGATCAGATGAGGGTCCTGGAACGCATATCCCCAGCGCTCCACGTCCAGGTCCTTGAGAGGCAGACCCGTCTGGAGTCGAGCGGTAAGTGTACATGCATCATGATTGTAAGCTGTGCGTGTGGTGATGTGCCAGTAGTGTGCCGGTTGCACATCTGTTTGTATGGGGCGGAGTATGGGTGGGGGTGTACAGGGCCGTGAGGCTAACACATGCGAGGGCTGTCATGTGTGAGACATGGATGGTGCTTGTGTGTGTAGGCTTGCATGCCAAATGCAGTTGTGTGGGCACACATGTTTGGATGAATGTGTATGTAAGTAGGCATGTTCGTGATGTCACGCATGTATGTTGTTTTCAGCTGCATGTATCAGCACTGTGTACATGTGCATGTGTGTGTGTATTTGACAAGGGTGCAACAGTGATGCAACATGGAGGCATGTGACAGCGGGATGTGGAAGCCTGATTGGCAGATGTGACATGGATGCCCATCTGAACACTGCGACAGTTGGCTGAGGTGTACACATGCATGCAAGTGTGGTGGTGTGAGTGCATGTGTAGTGCACTCCCTGTGTTGCATGTGATGTCTGGCTCACCTTTGCCTGCTCATGCTGTTGTATGTGTATGGATGGTGCTGGCAGTTGCGATGTGGCTGTGGTATGGCTCATGTGTGCAAGTTGAAATGACATGTGTGTTGCCAATTGTGATGCCATGTCTGAGGTTTGCCAATGCCACTCATGTGCAACTGTCATGTGTGTATATGTCCATTGTACAGTGCCCTGATGCCTGTGTTTTATTTCTCCCTGTCTGCAGTGTCAACTGATGAAGAGGGCGGAGAAGGTGCTGTGGAGCACAGCGGCGGGGATCGCACCGCCAGCCGGAGACGCAAGGCCCGGCTCCCCTCCCAGGTTGTGATCTCGTCGGGGAGTGAGGAGTCCGGTGCCGCGTCCCAGGCCGCAGCTGCCGGGTGGAGGTCCAAGAGGCAGAAGTCGGAGTTGGACTCCTCGGCAGCAGAAGGGGCAGCTGGGACCCCACAGGGCCCAACGGGGGAAGATGGCACGGAGTCATCCAGGTTGGTGGGGGGTTTGATGGAGGAGGAGGCCGTGCAAGCAACAGAGACGGGGTCTGGAGGTGGGGATTCCACTGGTGCTAGTGGTGCAGTGCAGGACCAGGGACAGGAGGCAGCACAGGTCGCCGCGGAGGTGCCTGTGTGCAATCCTGTCCCTGATCCTGTCAGTGCATCATCTTGCACCAGCAGGGATGCCTACGTCCAGACCCGTTTTCAGGCAGGGGATGAGCTCACGACAACTGGGCTTCCTCTGCCTGCGGACGTGGCTATCCGGGTCTGGGTTGAGCCTGTCCTTACTGGTGTGGCGTTGCGTCAACGGGCCATGCGAGGTGACCTGCAGTCTTTTCATGAGGAGACTGCACGTCATCGCGAATGGCTCAGTGACCCCGTCGGCCTACTGGGACAGGTCACCCAGGCCGGATTCCTCCGTTTGATGAGGCTTGCTACGACCCCCTCCTCAACTGAACCCCCTATGCGCCAGTCGTCCTCCGTGCCATCTTCCCACCCATCAGTCACCTGGGTGCCCTGTGGAGCTGCCTCTGACGGTGCGGCCAGGCTGGTGGAGGAGGCATCCCTGCCACAGTCGGGAGTCGGACGTCCAGCAGGGGTGGCCACATCAACGACTGCACCCCAGCCAGCGGAGGATGTGCAGGCAGCAGGAGGCAGTGCACGGGCAGAGGCACAGCAGCAGCAGCAACGTGGTGGGAGCCATGATGGCTCGGGGCCTTCGTCATCGGAGGGGCAGGCATCGGCCGGAGGGCAGGAGGACCCAGGATGGGAAGTGTCTTCCGTGTGGCAGCGGTTGGGCCACGCCATAGATGCGGAGCGGCAGCGGGCGGAAGAAGCACGGCTCACGATGGTCAGGGCGAAGAACTCCATGCGGAGGGCCCTGAGGCGGGCCGAGTGCCTCGAGGCAATCCGCAGGGAGTTTGGGGTAAACATGTGGACGGCCCTGCGGACCCTCGGGGCCATGGAGGAGGACCGCCTTCGGGACATTGAGCAGGAGTTCGATGATGCCCTGGCCCGGAACATCCCGAAGTGAGCCGTCGGACTAGCCTGGTGCCCTTGTAAATAGTTCTGTAGTTAGTGTTAGGTTTCCTTTGGTTTTGAATTTTTTTTGTGCCTTTTGGACAATGGGCCACATTTTTGTATATAGTTTTTTTTTTAGGTAGTGTTATTAGATAGGTTTCATTTCTTCGTTGTTTATCTGTATATAGTTGACTTTTGGATTTTCAATTTTTTTTATGATTTCCCCATGGAGCAATGGTTTTCGATTTTAATTTTCCATTGGATTTACTTTTGTGGACTGTGACTTTGGACACCTTTCCTTTGCATTTTGATTTGTGGTTTTGCATTATTTCACGGACCTGCTGTTTTTTTTTTTAAATTTCCATTATTGTTTGTTTATTTTTGATTCAATGTATGTTGCTTTTAATACATATTTGTTCTTCAAACTTCAATGTGTAGTATCATCTCATTGGTTTCATGCATATCCTGATATGGGTTTTGACATTCACTGACACCCATTGGGTGTATGTGAGGGACATGTGTTCATTTCCAAACTTGCAATTGGGGTTCTATCATGTTTTTGCCATTTCTAAGTGGGTGGATGCAATACTCAGGTGGGTGTTTGGCATTTGGAGGCTGACCATAAGGGCCAGGGGTCTAGATTGTGGTGACATGTTGGCTGGGGGACATGAGTGGGGGCCTGGTGGAGGGTGCCCCTGCACTGCTGGGGGGTGGCGGTGATGGGAGACATGTGTGGGGGCCTGGTGGAGGGTGCCCTGCACTGCTGGGGGGTGGGGGTGGTGGGAGACATGAGTGGGGGCCTGGTGGAGGCTGCCCCTGCACTGCTGGGGGGTGGGGGTAATAGGGGACATGAGTGGGGGCCAGGTGGAGGCTGCCCCTGCACTGCTGGGGGGTGGGGGTGGTGGGAGACATGAGTGGGGGCCTGGTGGAGGGTGTCCCTGGTGGCTGGAGGGTGGGGGTGGTGGTAGACATGAGTGAGAGCCTGGTGGAGGGTGCCCCTGCACTGCTGGGGGGTGGGGGTGGTGGTAGACATGAGTGGGGGCCTGGTGGAGGGTGCCCCTGGTGGCTGGGGGGTGGGGGTGATGGGAGACATGAGTGGGGGCCTGGTGGAGGCTGCCCCTGCACTGCTGGGGGGTGGGGGTGATGGTAGACATGAGTGGGGGCTTGGTGGAGGCTGCCCCTGCACTGCTGGGGGGTGGGGATGATAGGGGACATGAGTGGGGGCCTGGTGGAGGCTGCCCCTGCACTGCTGGGGGGTGGGGGTGATGGTAGACATGAGTGGGGGCCTGGTGGAGGGTGCCCCTGGTGGCTGGGGGGTGGGGGTGATGGTAGAAATGAGTGGGGGTCTGGTGGAGGGTGCCCTGGGTGGCTGGGGGTGGGGGTGGTGGTAGACATGAGTGGGGGCCTGGTGGAGGCTGCCCCTGCACTGCTGGGGAGTGGGGATGATAGGGGACATGAGGGGGGGCCTGGTGGAGGCTGCCCCTGCACTGCTGTGGGGTGGGGGTGAAGGGAGACATGAGTGGGGGCCTGGTGGAGGCTGCCCCTGCACTGCTGGGGGGTGGGCGTGATAGGGGACATGAGTGGGGGCCTGGTGGAGGCTGCCCCTGCACTGCTGGGGGGTGGGGGTGATGGTAGACATGAGTGGGGGCCTGGTGGAGGGTGCCCCTGGATGCTGGGGGGTGGGGGTGGTGGGAGACATGAGTGGTGGCCTGGTGGAGGGTGCCCCTGGTGGCTGGGGGGTGGGGGTGGTGGGAGACATGAGTGGGAGCCTGGTGGAGGGTGCCCCTGGTGGCTGGGGGGTGGGGGTGGTGGTAGACATGAGTGGGGGCCTGGTGGAGGGTGCCCCTGGTGGCTGGGGGGTGGGGGTGGTGGTAGACATGAGTGGGGGCCTGGTGGAGGGTGCCCCTGGTGGCTGGGGGGTGGGGGTGCAGGGAGACATGAGTTGGACATGAGTGGGGGCCTGGTGGAGGCTGCCCCTGCACTGCTGGGGGGTGGGGGTGATGGTAGACATGAGTGGGGGCCTGGTGGAGGCTGCCCCTGGTGGCTGGGGGGTGGGGGTGGTGGGAGACATGAGTGGGGGCCTGGTGGAGGCTGCCCCTGCACTGCTGGGGGGTGGGGGTGATAGGGGACATGAGTGGGGGCCCTGTGGAGGCTGCCCCTGCACTGCTGGGGGTGGGGGTGATAGGGGACATGAGTGGGGGCCTGGTGGAGGCTGCCCCTGCACTGCTGGGGGGTGGGGGTGGTGGGAGACATGTGTGGGGGCCTGGTGGAGGGTGCCCTGCACTGCTGGGGGGTGGGGGTGGTGGGAGACATGAGTGGGGGCCTGGTGGAGGGTGCCCCTGCACTGCTGGGGGGTGGGGGAGATAGGGGATATGAGTGGGGGCCTGGTGGAGGCTGCCCCTGCACTGCTGGGGGGTGGGGGTGGTGGGAGACATGAGTGGGGGCCTGATGGAGGGTGCCCCTGGTGGCTGGGGGGTGGGGGCGGTAGTAGACATGAGTGGGGGCCTGGTGGAGGGTGCCCCTGCACTGCTGGGGGCTGGGGGTGGTGGTAGACATGAGTGGGGGCCTGGTGGATGGTGCCCCTGGTGGCTGGGGGGTGGGGGTGGTGGGAGACATGAGTGGGGGCCTGGTGGAGGCTGCCCTTGCACTGCTGGGGGGTGGGGGTGATAGGGGACATGAGTTGGGGCCTGGTAGAGGCTGCCTCTGCATTGCTGGGGGGTGGGGTGATGGTAGACATGAGTGGGGGCCTGGTGGAGGGTGCCCCTGGATGCTGGGAGGCACGGGTGGTGGGAGACATGAGTGGGGGCCTGGTGGAGGGTGCCCCTGGTGGCTGGGGGGTGGGGGTGATGGTAGAAATGAGTGGGGGCCTGGTGGAGGGTGCCCCTGGTGGCTGGGGGTGGGGGTGGTGGTAGACATGAGTGGGGGCCTGGTGGAGGCTGCCCCTGCACTGCTGGGGGGTGGGGGTGATAGGGGACATGAGTGGGGGCCTGGTGGAGGCTGCCCCTGCACTGCTGGGGGTGGGGGTGATGGGAGACATGAGTGGGGGCCTGGTGGAGGCTGCCCCTGCACTGCTGGGGGGTGGGGGTGGTGGGAGACATGAGTGGGGGCCTGGTGGAGGGTGCCCCTGGTGGCTGGGGGATGGGGGTGGTGGGAGACATGAGTGGGGGCCTGGTGGAGGGTGCCCCTGGTGGCTGGGGGGTGGGGGTGGTGGTAGACATGAGTGGGGGCCTGGTGGAGGGTGCCCCTGGTGGCTGGGGGCTGGGGGTGGTGGTAGACATGAGTGGGGGCCTGGTGGAGGGTGCCCCTGGTGGCTGGGGAGTGGGGGTGCACGGAGACATGAGTTGGACATGAGTGGGGGCCTGGTGGAGGCTGCCCCTGCACTGCTGGGGGTGGGGGTGATGGTAGACATGAGTGGGGGCCTGGTGGAGGCTGCCCCTGGTGGCTGGGGGGTGGGGGTGGTGGGAGACATGAGTGGGGGCCTGGTGGAGGCTGCCCCTGCACTGCTGGGGGGTGGGGTGATAGGGGACATGAGTGGGGGCCTGGTGGAGGCTGCCCCTGCACTGCTGGGGGGTGGGGGTGGTGGGAGACATGAGTGGGGGCCTGGTGGAGGGTGCCCCTCGTGGCTGGGGGGTGGACGTGGTGGTAGACATGAGTGGGGGCCTGGTGGAGGGTGCCCCTGCACTGCTGGGGGGTGGGGGTGATAGGGGACATGAGTGGGGGCCTGGAGGAGGCTGCCCCTGCACTGCTGGGGGGTGGGGGTGATGGGAGACATGAGTGGGGGCCTGGTGGAGGCTGCCCCTGCACTGCTAGGAGGTGGGGGTGGTGGGAGACATGAGTGGGGGCCTGGTAGAGGGTGCCCCTGGTGGCTGGGGGTTGGGGGTGGTGGGAGACATGAGTGGGGGCCTGGTGGAGGGTGCCCCTGGTGGCTGGGGGTGGGGGTGGTGGTAGACATGAGTGGGGGCCTGGTGGAGGCTGCCCCTGCACTGCTGGGGGGTGGGGGTGATAGGGGACATGAGTGGGGGCCTGGTGGAGGCTGCCCCTGCACTGCTGGGGGGTGGGGGTGATGGGAGACATGAGTCGGGGCCTGGTGGAGGCTGCTCCTGCACTGCTGGGGGGTGGGGGTGGTGGGAGACATGAGTGGTGGCCTGGTGGAGGGTGCCCCTGGTGGCTGGGGGGTGGGGGTGGTGAGAGACATGAGTGGGGGCCTGGTGGAGGGCGCCCCTGGTGGCTGGGGGGTGGGGGTGGTGGTAGACATGAATGGGGGCCTGGTGGAGGGTGCCCCTGGTGGCTGGGGGGTGGGGGTGGTGGTAGACATGAGTGGGGGCCTGGTGGAGGGTGCCCCTGGTGGCTGGGGAGTGGGGGTGCAGGGAGACATGAGTTGGACATGAATGGGGGCCTGGTGGAGGCTGCCCCTGCACTGCTGGGGGTGGGTGTGATGGTAGACATGAGTGGGGGCCTGGTGGAGGCTGCCCCTGGTGACTGGGGGGTGGGGGTGGTGGGAGACATGAGTGGGGGCCTGGTGGAGGCTGCCCCTGCACTGCTGGGGGGTGGGGGTGATAGGGGACATGAGTGGGGGCCTGGTGGAGGCTGCCCCTGCACTGCTGGGGGGTGGGGGTGAGAGGGGACATAAGTGGGGGCCTGGTGGAGGCTGCACCTGCACTGCTGGGGGGTGGGGGTGGTGGGAGACATGAGTGGGGGCCTGGTGGAGGGTGCCCCTGGTGGCTGGGGGGTGGGGGTGGTGGTAGACATGAGTGCATGAGTGGGGGCCTGGTGGAGGGTGCCCCTGCACTGCTGGGGGGTGGGGGTGGTGGTAGACATGAGTGGGGGCCTGGTGGAGGGTGCCCATGGTGGCTGGGGTGTGGGGGTGGTGGGAGATTTGAGTGGGGGCCTGGTGGAGGTTGCCCCTGCACTGCTGGGGGGTGGGGGTGATGGTAGACATGAGTGGGGGCCTGGTGGAGCTGCCCCTGCACTGCTGTGGGGTGGGGGTGATAGGGGACATGAGTGAGGGCCTGGTGGAGGCTTCCCCTGCACTGCTGGGGGGTGGGGGTGATGGTAGACATGAGTGGGGGCCTGGTGGAGGGTGCCCCTGGATGCTGGATGCTGGATGGTGGGGATGGTGGGAGACATGAGTGGGGGCCTGGTGAAGGGTGCCCTGGTGGCTGGGGGGTGGGGGTGATGGTAGAAATGAGTGGGGGCCTGGTGGAGGGTGCCCCTGGTGGCTGGGGGGTGGGGGTGGTGGTAGACATGAGTGGTGGCCTGGTGGAGGGTGCCCCTGGATGCTGGGGGGTGGGGATGGTGGGAGACATGAGTGGGGGCCTGGTGAAGGGTGCCCTGGTGGCTGGGGGGTGGGGGTGATGGTAGAAATGAGTGGGGGCCTGGTGGAGGGTGCCCCTGGTGGCTGGGGGGTGGGGGTGGTGGTAGACATGAGTGGGGGCCTGGTGGAGGATGCTCCTGCACTGCTGGGGGGTGGGGGTGGTGGTAGACATGAGTGGGGGCCTGGTGGAGGGTGCCCCTGGTGGCTGGGGGGTGGGGGTGGTGGGAGACATGAGTGGGGGCCTGGTGGAGGCTGCCCCTGCACTGCTGGGGGGTGGGGGTGGTGGGAGACATGAGTGGGGGCCTGGTGGAGGCTGCCCCTGCACTGCTGGGGGGTGGGGGTGATAGGGGACATGAGTGGGGGCCTGGTGGAGGCTGCCCCTGCACTGCTGGGGGGTGGGGGTGAGAGGGGACATGAGTGGGGGCCTGGTGGAGGCTGCACCTGCACTGCTGGGGTGTGGGGGTGGTGGGAGACATGAGTGGGGGCCTGGTGGAGGGTGCCCCTGGTGGCTGGGGGGTGGGGGTGGTGGTAGACATGAGTGCATGAGTGGGGGCCTGGTGGAGGGTGCCCCTGCACTGCTGGGGGGTGGGGGTGGTGGTAGACATGAGTGGGGGCCTGGTGGAGGGTGCCCCTGGTGGCTGGGGTGTGGGGGTGGTGGGAGATTTGAGTGGGGGCCTGGTGGAGCTGCCCCTGCACTGCTGGGGGGTGGGGGTGATAGGGGACATGAGTGAGGGCCTGGTGGAGGCTTCCCCTGCACTGCTGGGGGGTGGGGGTGATGGTAGACATGAGTGGGGGCCTGGTGGAGGGTGCCCCTGGATGCTGGGGGGTGGGGATGGTGGGAGACATGAGTGGGGGCCTGGCGAAGGGTGCCCTGGTGGCTGGGGGGTAGGGGTGATGGTAGAAATGAGTGGGGGCCTGGTGGAGGGTGCCCCTGGTGGCTGGGGGGTGGGGGTGGTGGTAGACATGAGTGGGGGCCTGGTGGAGGCTGCTCCTGCACTGCTGGGGGGTGGGGGTGGTGGTAGACATGAGTGGGGGCCTGGTGGAGGGTGCCCCTGGTGGCTGGGGGGTGGGGGTGGTGGGAGACATGAGTGGGGGCCTGGTGGAGGCTGCCCCTGCACTGCTGGGGGGTGGGGGTGGTGGGAGACATGAGTGGGGGCCTGGTGGAGGCTGTCCCTGCACTTCTGGGTGGTGGGGGTGATAGGGGACATGAGTCGGGGCCTGGTGGAGGCTGCCCCTGCACTGCTGGGGGGTGGGGGTGATAGGGGACATGAGTGGGGGCCTGGTGGAGGCTGCCCCTGCACTGCTGGGGGGTGGGGGCGATGGGAGACTGTTAGGGAGAATTCTCTGTTTAGGCTGAAGTTCCTAACCTAGTGAGTCCCCCAGCAGCTTTGCTGGATTTCTGGAGTTTGTTTTTTTCCATCCTGCCAAGAGTGAGACTCTTTTCCTCCCACTCTTGGACATGAATGTGTGTAATTCCTTTGAATGTCAATGTGTTCTATGGGCTATGGGGTCTTTTACTCCATAGGGTCTCATATGTTTTTCTATGTGTGTTACACCGCACCCTACGTGCCGTAACACTGGGGCGTTCTAGCGGACCTCCACCATAGACTCCATACCCGGGGACTGACTACTGTCTCCCCGGGCATGTAAAGTCACCATTGGCTTTACTAGACCTAAATTTCCTAACAGAACTAGTACAAACCATCGCATGTGGACGTGCTAGTAGGGGTAATTCGATTACTCCTGGATCTGTTACTCGAGGGGGCACTGTCCCGTCCCCCCTCGTCGAGTTTTGGCTGGTGGCAGTGGAAACTACTTGTTATGTTCGACCCCGAACATAACCCTATGGGATTCGTCTCATTGTTGGAGATTGATACTTTTCCTCGTTAATCTCTAACGTACCACCGGTCTACTTATCTTAAATAAGTTTATCGGATGGTATTTTATGCCGGAACTCGGTTTTTAAAATGGCGTCTGTGTTCCTCTCTGTGACTCCTAAACCAAAGGTCGAGCCCTTTGTTCCACTTTTGGCGGGCCTCTGTACAGAGACCCTCCAAAGTGGTGCCATTCTGTCTGGGTTACCACAGGGGTGTGGGAGGGGGTTTAGGCACCCTGGACCGAGTTGCCTTGCCAACTCCGGTCGCACTCTGGTGTGATTGGCCCAAGTGGTGAGCCTCCACGCTCACCACTTAGCGAGTGTTGATTGACAGCTAGGCTGAATGAATGGGGGTTTTCTGCATAAAAGCAGGGTTTTTGGGACTGGATCTTCAGAAGTCGCCACAGGACCTAAGAATCCGACAAGGGTAACGCTGAGCCGACCTGCAAACGACGACACCTCCCGGTGGAGCCCTGCTGAACTGACTCACCACTTCCCGACGACAGAGGAGATCTCCCTGCCGGAGAGTCTCTTCCCCTGACTGGTGGGAACAACCAGTCCCCTTTGCTTTTTCTTCACCTCAGGACGCGGTGGTCGAATTGCCCGTGCAGAGCACCCCGGCAACCGGATAACCACTACCCCTGTACCGCGACCAAAAGGTGGTGCCTTGTGACGGAGTACTCTGCGGCTGGTCTCTTCCCTGGTGGTGCACCGGACTTCACTTTTCCTCGACGACGAGATCATCTCTACTCTTGGCAAAGACCCGACGTGCATTCACCACCAGGAACAACTGCCCCCGCCGGAGCTGCTCTCCACAAACAAGGTACTGTGTCCGCCTGGCTTCCCTTTCGATCGGTTCGAGTGAGGTGTCTTAATCCTCGCCTTTCCGTTGGGTCGCCTCCAAGCTTTCTCACGTATTGTTCTGAACTGGTTCAATCTGCCGATATCAATTTGCTACAAAGACTCGAACGCATTTACACTAGAGACTTTTTGGGACATATCGCCTTGCCTCTCTCCGAGTGGGCCTGGCCTCTGAACTTCATGATCTATTGTGGTTCTTGCCTTCTTGCCTTGCAATTTTCCCGTGAAGTATTGAACTGTGTTGATTTCGTAACCTGCTTATTTTTCTCTCCCGTCCTAACTAATATTAGAGTGCCATCTAGGTTGAGGTATACACCTCTGTCTGAAAATAAGTGATACAGGTAGAACCTAGACTTGTCGAAATATTGTTAGGGGGATTGATCGTTTCTTCTTCGTAGAGTAATTGTGATTGAATTGTTTGCCGTGAAAGTGCCATAGTGTTTTCTATAGATGTTCCGTTATAAATAAATACCTTAATATCTTTACACTGAAGCCTTGTTGCGTGTTTGCTTGTCTTACTGTGAAGAATTGTCCTATATTGTATACTCCACATACTGCTTAACTCTTCTTGAGAGAAGTGTGACTGCTCAGCCACAGCTACCAAGTGAATCTGTGTGGTACAGACTGCTACCAAGTGGGTTTACTGCCAAACACCTGTAGTCCTCAATCTTTTGCAGTGGTCCCAGAGGGAACTGCACAGGTTTCCGCCTAACAGAGAAATGAGTGGGGGCCTGGTGGAGGCTGCCCCTGCACTGCTGGGGGGTGGGGGTGATGGTAGACATGAGTGGGGGCCTGGTGGAGGCGGCCCCTGCACTGCTGGGGGGTGGGGGTGATAGGGGACATGAGTGGGGGCCTGGTGGGGGCTGCCCCTGCACTGCTGGGGGGTGGGGGTGATGGTAGACATGAGTGGGGGCCTGGTGGAGGGTGCCCGTGGTGGCTGGGGGGTGGGGGTGCAGGGAGACATGAGTTGGACATGAGTGGGGGCTTGGTGGAGGCTGCCCCTGCACTGCTGGGGGGTGGGGGTGGTGGGAGACATGAGTGGGGGCCTGGTGGAGGGTGCCCCTGGATGCTGGGGGGTGGGGGTGGTGGGAGACATGAGTGGGGGCCTGGTGGAGGGTGCCCCTGGTGGCTGGGGGTGCAGGGGGACATGCGTTGGTGGGCAGTAGTGCAAGGTGACATGTGGGTTGGCTGGGGGGCATGGCCATGGTGGATGGGGTGCCTGCGGGACATGTGCAGGGTAGGCCCCTGTGGTGTGGGCCACTTGCAGGGGCCGTGGAGGGTGTAGAGGGAACACCTGGGAGTACCCACACGTGCAATTCACGTGTGGTGCTCCCCGCGCACCCCTGGAATACACGTACCCTGATGGAATCACGTGTGATACTTCCTGCGCACCCCTGAATTACACGTACCCTGCTGCTTTTGCGTGTGATACTTCCCGCGCACCCCTGGAATACACGTACCCTGCTGCTTTTGCGTGTGATACTTCCCGCGCACCCCTGGAATACACGTACCCTGACGGAATTGCGTGTGATACTTCCCACGCACCCCTGAAATACACGTACCCTGCTGCTTTTGCGTGTGATACTTCCCGCGCACCCCTGAAATACACGTACCCTGCTGCTTTTGTGTGTGATACTTCCCGCGCACCCCTGGAATACACGTACCCTGCTGTTTTTGCATGTTATACTGCCCACGCACCCCTGGAATACACGTGCCCTGATGGAATTGCGTGTGTTACTTCCCACGCACCCCTGATGTACACGTACCCAGGACAATCGCGTGTGGAACTTCCCGCGAACCACTGAAATACACGTTCCCCACTTGGCGTTTGCTGTTTGCCAACCCTGTGAACTGGTCCAGGGTTAGCGCAGCCCTTTGCGATGATTTGGGGATTTTGAAGGCTTTTCCTTGCGCGAGGGCGTTCTTGGGGGCGTAACTGGCGCTGCTGCAGGGTCGCTGCGCCACGGCTGGTTTCGGAGGCTAAAATACATGAATACGCTGTGCGAAGAAAAGGATTTTTTCGCACGCGGCTGGCGCAGTGTATCGCACAGGGACACTGTGTGCCAGCCGCGTGCGCCATTTTTGTGCGAATTTCTGTGAATTACCCTGTAGATCCATGGCAATTATTCGAGGAAATACCTCCACCAAAGAAAATAGACACCACACTTGATCAACCCGCCCTCACGGCTACCCCATCAGCGAGAGTAGAGGGTAGCATGGAGGACGAGGGAAAAGAGGGAGTCATAGAGGTGACTCGATTGTACCCACTTCTAAACAAACCCCCACCCGCTGAAGGTTACAGTGATCCCACATACGTGCCCACTAGCACCCCCACACCCACAGCAAGAACAACTGCACCACCGCCATACGAGTGCCCCGGATCAAATAGGCAGGTGAGTACCCCCTCGGTAAACATATGTAAATTGACAGAAGATTTAGACGCCAGACTCTCAATAGCAAGGGAAGAGTTGTCAAGGATACAAAGCCTATGTGAACAAGGTGAGCCAAGTACAACAAGGTCAGAACGATTGTCCGGGTCCCGCCCCATAGATAAGACAAATGAGGAAGGGTGGAAGAAAGGGGAGATACTATTTAGAATACAAGAAGAGCCCACCCAGATAGTAGAACTAGGAGCGAACAATATGGGAGAAAGTGTAGAGGGAGAAGGAGTGGAAGGTGATGGGAGAGAGGAGCTGTGGTGTGACCTAGATGAAGATGAGCAGGAAGCTGGGAGATTGGGAATAGCGGCAGGTGGTATGTTTAGTGGAATTAGAGGAAACACCACCGGGGAGGGCACTATAGCAAGAATGGACAGGGAGGTTAAGAAACAGGACGGGAAAGGTAGCTATGGTAGGAAAGAAGGGAGCAAAGGTGAGTATTGGGAGAGGATGTAAGGGGCGACTACAACTCCCACTAATACACCGGGGGGCGGGGAGACCGAATTACATACCTTGGGCACAGATGGATAAAGCAAACTTATTGAAATTGCTGCCCCCGCTATCAGATGGAGCTAGCAAATGGATATATGCCTTTGAGAAACACATTGCAGGGGTGCCCCTGGCCATTGGAGATGTAAAGAATTTACTTGTGTCAGCAGTGGGGGACCAATCAGACAGGGTGTGGATGTTAGGCAGAAACCTGTGCAGTTCCCTCTGGGACCACTGCAAAAGATTTAGGACTACAGGTGTTTGGCGGTGAACCCACTTGGTAGCAGTCTGTACCACACAGATTCACTTGGTAGCTGTGGCTGAGCAGTCAGACTTCCCTCAAGAAGAGTTGAGCAGTATGTGGAGTATACAATCTAGGACAATTCTTCACAGTAAGACAAGCAAACACGCAACAAGGCTTCAGTGTAAAGATATTAAGGTATTTATTTATAACAGAACATCTATGGAAAACACTATGGCACTATCACGGCAAACAATTAAATTACAATTACTCTACGAAGAAGAACACGATCAATCCCCCTAACAATATTTCGACAAGTCTAGGTTCTACCGGTATCACTTATTTTCAGACAGAGGTGTATACCTCAACCTAGATGGCACTCTAATATTAGTTAGGACGGGAGAGAAACATAGGCAAGTTACGAAATCAACACAGTTCAATACTTCACGGATAAAATGCAAGGCAGGAAGGCGAGAACCACAATAGATCATAAAGTTCAGAGGCCGGGCCCACTCGGAGAGAGGCAAGGCGATATGTCCCAAAAAGTCTCTAGTGGAGATGCGTTTGAGTCTTTGTAGCAAATTTTTATCGGCAGATTCAACCAGTTCAGAACAACACGTTAGAAAAAGCTTGGAGGCGACCCAACGGAAAGGCAAGGATTAAGACACCTCACTCGAACCGATCGAAAGGGAAGCCAGGCGGACATGGTACCTTGTTGTGGAGAGACAGCTCTGGCGGGGGCAGTTGTTCCTGGTGGTGGATGCACGTCGGGTCTTTGCCAAGAGTAGAGATGATCTCGTCGTCGAAGAAAAGTGAAGTCCGGTGCACCACCAGGGAAGAGACCAGCCGCGGAGTGCTCCGTCACAAGGCACCACCTTTTGGTCGCGGTACAGGGGTAGTGGCTATCCGGTTGCCGGGGTGCTCTGCACGGGCAATTCGACCACCACGTCCTGAGGCGAAGAAAAAGCAAAGGGGACTGGTTGTTCCCACCAGTCAGGGGAAGAGACTCTCCGGCAGGGAGATCTCCTCTGTCGTTGGGAAGTGGTGAGTCGGTTCAGCAGGGCTCCACCGGAGGTGTCGTCGTGCAGGTCGGCTCAGCGTTACCCTCGTCGGATTCTTAGGTCCTGTGGCGACTTCTGAAGATCCAGTCCCAAAAGCCCTGCTTTTATGCAGAAAACCCCCATTCATTCAGCCTAGCTGTCAATCAACACATACTAAGTGGTGAGCGGGGAGGCTCACCACTTGGGCCAATCACTCCAGAGTGCGGCCGGAGTTGGCAAGGCAACTCGGTCCAGGGTGCCTAAACCCCCTCCCACACCCCTGTGGTAACCTAGACAGAATGGCACCACTTTGGAGGGCCTCTGTACAGAGGCCCGCCAAAAGTGGAACAAAGGGCTCAACCTTTGGTTTAGGAGTCACAGAGACGAACACAGACGCCATTTTAAAAACCGAGTTCTGGCAGAAAATACCATCCGATAAACTTATTTAAGATAAGTAGATCGGTGGTACGTAAGAGATTAACGAGAACAAGTACTAATCCCCAACAATGGGACGAATCTCATAGGGTTATGTCCGGGGTCGAACATAACAAGTAGTTTCCACTGCCACCAGCCAAAACTCGACGAGGGGGGACGGGACAGTGCCCCCTCGAGTAACAGATCCAGGAGTAATCGAATTACCCCTACTAGTACGTCCACAATAAGATGGTTTGTACTAGTTCTGTTAGTAAATTTAGGTCTAGTAAAGCCAATGGTGACTTTACATGCCCGGGGAGACAGTAGTCAGCCCCCGGGTATGGAGTCTATGGTGGAGGTCCGCTAGGACGCCCCAGTGTTACGGCACGTAGGGTGCGGTGTAACACACATAGAAAAACATATGAGACCCTATGGAGTAAAAGACCCCATAGCCCATAGAACACATTGACGTTCAAAGGAATTACACACATACATGTCCAAGAGTGGGAGGAAAAGTGTCTCACTCTTGGCAGGATGGAAAAAACAAACTCCAGAAATCCAGCAAAGCTGCTGGGGGACTCACTAGGTTAGGAAATTCAGCCTAAACAGAGAATTCTCCCTAACAGTGGACAAAAGCAGGTTTTCCGGGAATAACGTTGGATAGTGACAGACATGATGGCGCTGCCTTCAATGCCATGCGCGCGCGCGTTTGGGACGCATTGAGGGAAACATTCCCAGACACGCCAGATTTACAGTCCGTAATGCAATGCACTATGAATGATGAGGAAGAAGTTACGGATTATATTTTTCGGGTATTGGAGATGTGGAGAGCTGAAATGGGTACACCATATGACCAATCAACATCGCTGTTTTACTTCATAAGAAAGAGAAGGCTCCCAAAAGAAGTGCAAAAAGCGCTTGCCAAAATAGCAGAGATCGAAGCGAAAGGATGGCCAGAGATACAGAGCATAATAGTGCACCATTGCAAAAGAATTAAGGAACGAGAAAAAGAGGTGGCACAAAAGAGGTTGGCAGACGAGGCCAAGTTAGTACAATCGAAACTGGTGAAGGTCGCAGCAGCTGTAGCAGCACTCCCACACGACAGAGACCCGGAAGAGGAGGAGGGGGGAGGGGGGTGGTAGCAATACAGGGGAGGATGGCTGCAAACTGAGCAGACAACGGGCAGAGGCAGTGGAATGGACAGGAGGAGTACGGAGGACTGCAGTGGCAAGCGTGGCACCCCAACAACAGAAGAGGTGGGTACAGGGGGCAAAGAGGGGGTGGACAGTGATATGGAGGTAATGGCGGAAATGGGGACCAGGACCCAGAGGGGGGCAAGGAAATTGTTGGAATTGTGGGAGGTGGGGACATTTCTCGCGCGAATGCAGGAGCACGCTTAACCCGAATTTCCAAGATGATCAGTATTACGGGCACCCCCATCCGGGGAGCCCATACGGGTTGCCCCGGGACGGAGGACGAGAACAGCAAGACCGAAGAGGGCAAGAACAATACAGGGAAAGAGCACACCACACTCAACAACATCCACAAAGCAGTGAACACATACCATAGACACAAAACAACCCATTCACTACGACGTCTAACGGCGCACCTGCCCCATATGGAGGAGTAGCAGTAGTTTCAGGTAACGTTTTCAGCCAAGGGGGAACAACTAGGCATCCAGCATAGGACAGCCCACAGAGAGCACTTGCGTGTCCAATCCTATCAACAACCTTCAATGCAAGCGAGGAGCCAGTGATAGGAGCAGAGATAGGAAACAGACAATTCATCTTTATGGTAGATTCGGGAGGCGAAAAATCGTGCATACGCGAGGGCCGGTTTCCGCTATCTAAGCGTAAATTGGAGATGCAGGGGTTCTCTGGGGCGGTGGTCGAAGTTCCTTACACTGAAGATTTGGACGTAACAGTGGGGGGAAAAACAGTGAAGGCACCCCTATTGTATTATGAGAAATCTCCCGTGAACCTGCTGGGAAGGGATCTCTTCAGTAAGTTGAACATGACTATCTCGTTCACAAAAAGGGGAGGGATTGTGTGCTCAACCCCAGGGATGTGTTCTATGCGTGCGATGCTAGTGATATATTCAAGAGCAGTGTGCCCAGAGGTGCGCGCCATACACGTGGACCCATATATGTTCATTCATGGGCTAAAAACATTAGCTAGGGTGGTCCAGGAGTTGAAAAAGCTAGAATGGAGAGTACCAGCAGAATTTGTCTTTCGCCCAATAGCCAGCCCCGAGATAGTGCCAGGAACAGTGATGTCATTGGACATACATGCCGTACAAATCACAGCCAAAAGAATAGTTGTAATTGCAATGGATATGCACAGCTACGAGTGGCGTACGATATTGTGCATAAACGCTGACATTGCACTCCAAGATCTGTCAGACGAAGAGCTTTTCACAGATTCAGAGAGTGATGGAGAAACAATCAAGGAAATAGCCATCCCTTGTGAAATAATGATACAGCAAATACAGGTGCCAATACAGCTGATGGCAGTGGTAGGCACCCCACCTTCATTCTTTAATGATGACATGCAGTCAGTGCCCTGGCAATTGTGGACGACGGGTCCCCATGACGTAGGGCTACTACACAGGGTCACACCAGTAAAAATCAATCTCAAGCCTGGAGCAATTCTGCCCCGGGTCAAACAATACCCCCTGTCCCGGGAAGCAGAGGAAGGTATAAAAGAATTAATAAATGCTCTACTCGCACTGGGGATAATAGTACCCTCGAGCTCCCCGTGCAATACATGTATTTACACAATCAAAAAAGCGAAAGGAGGGGCCTAGAGGATGATCCAGGATTTACGCCCACTAAATGACGTCATCCAGAAAGAGTTCCCTTTGGTCCCAAATCCGGCATCCATCCTATGCTGCATACCAAAAGACGCATCTCACTTCACTGTAGTGGATTTAAAAAACTCATTTTTCTCAATACCACTCGCAGAAGAGTGCAGATACCTGACACCATTCACCCTAGGGGGAGGAGGTACGAACACTGCAGGTTGCCCCAGGGATATTGTGAAAGCCCCAGCATATTGAATAGAATATTGCATGAAGATCTTGGAAACATGACTGCCGACAGCACAATAATACAGTATGTGGACTATTTATTGATTTGCAGCAAAAACGAGGGAGAGTGTAGAAAAGATTCCATAGCCCTTTTAACATTGCTATCCCAAAAGGGGTACAAAGTGCACAAAGACAAGTTACAATACTGTCAACGTGAAGTGCTGTACCTAGGACAATTGATATCAAAAGATGGCAAAAGTATAATCCCAGACAGAGTAGCGGCTATTTCAGCTGTGGGAAGACCAAAGACAGTAAAAGACATGCAAAAATTCCTAGGAATGTGCAACTATTGTCGGGCCTGGATATTAGACTATGCTGCATACACACGCCCATTGCTCCAGGCACTCAAAGAGGCACAAAAGGAAAAAACATTAATACAGTGGGACTCAGAGACATGCAATGCATTCACATCACTCAAAGAACTCATTTCAAGCGCACCAGTACTCGCGACCCCATATTATGAACGATAGTTCTACCTATTCTCGCACTGTAAGGGGGCACTCATGACCGCAGTCCTAACACAGAAAACGTCACTAGGTCACAAGCCTTTGGCATACTACAGTGGGACACTGGACGCTGTAATTCAAGGACATTTCGCATGCGAACAGGCTCTCGCAGCCGCCACGTTCGCAATTAAGAAAAGCACTACCATAGTGATGGGATGCTCACTGACACTGTATGTAGAACATTCATTGTTCGCCATACTCGAGCAATCAAAAAGCACATTAACCACACAGAGAGCCACCGCATATAAGGTCATACTATCAAGCGCTAACATACATGTGGTAAGATGCAAGGTGGTTAACCCCGCACGATTCATCTCAGAGCCATGCACTGTAGAGGATATCCAGGCACATGATTGCGCAACATATCAGGGCGAGGACAAGGGCACAACTGTGGTAAGCGAGAACGCACTGACGGAAGGAGAGGTATTTTTCATAGATGAGTCAGCTTTCATAAATTCAGAAACTGGAGAAAAACACGTGGGGGTGGCAGTCATACGAATGGAAGAAGGTGAGTTTGAGGTCCTAATACAGCGGCGACTACCGGCTCATTTCTCAGCGCAAGCAGCAGAACTGGTAGCATTAATTGAAGCATTACGAGCATCAAAAGGATGCGCAGTAACGATTTACATGGATTCAGCATATATGGCCACAACAGTACATGGAGGGCTTGCCAGGTGGGGAAGAAGGGGGTTCAACAGGGCAGATGGTTCACCTGTACAACATGCGGAACTGTTAAGGGAACTCATAGAGGCATTGAAAGAACCCACCATGGTAGTGATAGTAAAATGACAGGCCCATACCAATAACACTGACTTTGTCTCTTTGGGAAACGCGGCAGCAGATGCAGCTGCCAAAGAGGCGTCATATTTGAGAAAAGAAAACACAGGTGAGTACTTAATACGAAGAGAAACGGAGGAAAGTGTCCCGGAAGGGTTCAATGTCATGCCAGTGTCTCAAATACTGGAGCTACAGGAAGAGGCACCTGAGGACGAAAAAGAGTTGTGGACAAAAAGAGGATGCAGCCAGTCGGCAACTGATTTATTATGGCAGCAAAACAACACAGGTAAAGTAGTGATGCCAGCTAAGTTATTAGAAGTAGCATTCCAGCAGCTACACTTCCCAGCACACAACGCAAAGCAGCACATCGCAGCCGAGATACAGGAAAACTGGTTTATTCCAGGATTGAAGGAACAACTCTCCAAGCTAACAATGGAATGCACAACGTGTCAAATATAGAACAGCGGCATTATTTTGAGAACACTAAGAGGAACGATACCCAAGCCAATAGGACCTTTTAGAGAGCTGCATATCGACTATGCAGATATGGGTGAGAGATGCAACGGAGCAAGGTACATGATAGTGGTAGTTTGCCCCTTTTCACGCTGGGTAGAGGCAGGTCCCTGTGCCCGCCCAGATGCAAAGTGTGCTGCAAAGTTTAATTTGCGACGTAATTCGTTCTTACAACGGCACACATTTTGTGAACGATCTCTTTAAAGAAGTGACATCATTGCTAGGTATAAAGCATAAATTGTGCTCGATTTATCACCCGCAAAGTAACGGAATGGTAGAAAAGATCAACGGATTACTAAAAGGCAGACTCTCAAAACTATGTTTCACGCTTAAGAAAAATTGGGTGCACTGTCTCCCCTTGGCCCTTTTTGATCTGAGGAATCAGCCAAGCAAGGACCACCATTTGTCGCCCCACGAGATTGTGACAGGGAGACAAATGCACACAGCACACTCACCCCTCCGTAGACATTCAGATGCACACAGAAGTGCAACTGTACTGGGAGAAGAATTTAATGACTACCTGACTAAACTTACTAAGGCAGCACGAATGATAGCGAGACAACTTGCACCACCATTCATAAGTGATGGGGAGAATGAAACGCACACTCCAGAGAAAGAAAGCCCAACAGGTCAGCTGGAACCAGGGGAGATGATATACGTCAGGAGCTTCGTGCGTAGGTGGAATGCTCCAAGATTTCATGGCCCATACGAGGTGGTGTTTTGCACACCCACAGCGGTGAAATTGAAGGGCCTGAGATATTGGATACATTTGACAGACGTCCAAAAGGCCTATGACAGCGTGGGATCAATAGAAGGTGCAGAGGGCACTGACGGGGTAAATGTGCATCAATAAAATAAAATAAAAAAGAAGGCATGCAAAATGTATTGAACTGACAACTGTATTATAATAATGCTTATGACAGCGTGTGAATCAGCATAAAATGATATTTCACTCTCTCCTCCTCCATCTCCCCACTCTCACTTCCTCTCTTTCTCTCTCTCTCTCTCTCTCTCTCCCTCTCTCTCTCTCTTTCATTTTCTCTCTCTCTCTCTCATTTTCTCCCTCTCTCTCTCACTCTAAAAGACTACTGAAAAGTGGAAAATGCAAAAATAATTGCACTGAATGCTTAATGCGCCCTTTTCTATGTTTCAACATATAGGTGTAACCATGGCAACGAACAGGCAGCCTGCAACGATTAGCAATAGGGACGCAAGGAGTAGAAATGTTTTTGATTTACGAACATAATCATACGAATGTGGGTTGACTGTCTGTGCTATTATATTTTTTACACTCATGTTTGGCTTGGCAACATATTACATAATAGCATTTATCTGCGTTTAGATAAATCAGTGGGGAGGTAATGCAACTAATATGGAAAATGTAAGCAAACCGTTCAAGGAGGGTAACTATTTAATAAGGGATGGCTTTCAGCTGGTATGGGGGTATGGCCCACATCCAGACAAAGCCAAACGTCAGAACGATACTGATAACAAGCCAACCATCCATTTGAAGCCCCAAAGCCACACCACAAATCTTAGTGTACATGAACTAAATGATCGACACCCATCTGTTATATCATGGTTATATGGCACCACTGCCACCCCGCCCACAACGACAATCAGTCCTCCCAGAGAAAAAGACTACCCCACAGAGAGAATGAAGGAAAATATTGAAATGGCTAACAAGTTTATTACTCTGTATGAGGAATGGGAGAAGGAGGGGGCGGGGGAGAGGGAGTCCCTGTTGCACGCAGCCAGGCATGCTAAAACATTCCTAAAAACAGGAGGAAAAGGGAAACAGGGAGGAAGAGATAGGACGAATACTATGGCCTGGGACTTGACACAATAGAGGATCCCAGGCACCCACACCAGTCGAATAAATGGTATGCTGACATGAGCTCCACAGCCAAACGAACAACTAATGAAAGTTGCTACGTGTGCTCCCTGATCCCCCATGCCTCAGGCACACCTAAAGTTTTAATGCCGCAAGAATTGCCCCTTGCAGACGCCCAGTGTCTCCTCCATCTCACTCTGTGCAGAATTAAGAACACCTTCCAGGCACACACGGTATCTTTTGAAATGCTGCAGAATGAAAAAACGTGCTACTCAAGACCAAAGGGAGTGGTATGCTTAAAAGAACCATTTTTAGTAATAAAAGGAACACTATTTTCAGAAAACAAATGGAAAGATTATGTGGTAACGTGCAAAGCTGAAGCACTGCGAGGGCTGCCAACTGAAAAACTACAATGGATTGCAAAGACGTGTGCCGCGGTCTGGTCAGAACATGTGGCAAAATTGACCTGGGTGAGCGCTATAGAAAAAGCATTGAAACTGCAGAAAGAAATCTCAAATGAACTTTGCTTCCTAGGAGAAGGGAAAATCGACATGGGAAGAAACACGAACTGCAGCAAGAGCCTAATGATCCCAGACATGAAGAAAGGAACAGCAGCCCTGATGGACACTTACTGGGTCTATGGCAAGCGGGCATACGTGCACCTCCCACCATCATGGAGGGGCACGTGTTCCCTGGCGACACTGCACTCAGCCTTAATGGTAATACCGGAAAGCCACCTCGGCCAGGGGGGCCGGAAAACGACTCAAGTTACAACCAATGCCTCACCCACTAAAGAGCCACCACTTGATGCCCTATCAGAAGGAACCGCCGACGAAATCATGTCCAGAAAACGGAGGTCATCAACCTATATCTCAAAGGCCTCCTCAGAACTCTTGGCACAGATCCCAGACAGGTACAGGTTATTCAGCTCAGCGGAAAGCTTCTTCGCCTCCCTCATTCCAAGCATTCAGTCCTGAGCAAATGCAAAATGGCTGCAGATCACGTGGTGGGAGCTGATTCAATTGACCAACGACACTGAAGAAGGGGTCAACATGATCAAAGTGTAACTAAGGGCACTGAGATTAATGACAATGCAAAACAGGTATGTCCTAGACCTGTTGACAGTGATGGACGGAGGTGTTTGCCAAAAAATCAGAAGTGCCTGTTGCACTTTTGTACCTGCTGAAGATGCTGATAACAGGACACTATCACACGTCATCGCCGCAGTCCACAACTTGGGGGAACGAATGAAGACAGAAGGTGGCACTGACCCCAGCACGTGGTTCGACAACCTTTTCTCCTGGGTACCTTCCTGGATGAGGCTCGCTGTGAAACTACTAATGCCCCTCATCGTGTTTTGCCTTGTGATTTTTTGTGTGTGCCAGTTGGGTCTTCGATGCTGCGCAAATGCAGTCCCCAATGGAGCAATGATGATGGTGACAATGGGCAACGCCGGAGGAAGGGCACGGGCGCAACAGGAAGCACACGTACAAACTGGAGAGGTTTCAGAATCCAAGTATAGAATGGTGCCCAAATATTATGACGGGGATATAGTAGACAGGTTATATCATACCACAATAAAGGAGCACCGGGAGCTAGAGTGGTACACGGAGGTATGGGTGGACCTGGAGGGAGATATGGGATGTATATATATGACTTTCACCCCAGATGAGTATGCCAGAAGGGGGGAAAGCCTCCGGGGGGTGTGCAGAGCCTGGATGCCATTAAAAGGAATGCCAGCCTGGGAAGAGGCAGTGTTGGCTGAGAAAGAGAGCGAACGACTGGGGGAGCTAAGGTACTCGTTACTTAAGTAACGAAAGGGGGGAAACGTAGGGAAGGGTAGGTCAATAGGACCCCTGTCCCACTACATGTCCCACCCTGGTTAAGACCCATGACTCGTCGGCAACCCCCGGCCTCCCGGGCCCAGGCGGTGGGGCGGCTGCAGGCCGACACGTGGGGCTGCACCACCACGTTATGTGGCAGAGAATAGACGCCATCTTGTATTAAGCCATCCCCATCTTGCTAGCAACATGCATATCTAACCCAAGGCAGAAACACTGAACGCTGCAGAGTGACCCCCACTTGACCGCGCTCACAGAGGCCCACACTTCCCCCACCTCCCACTGCATGGCAGATCCGCTGAAGACTCGTTCTCACGAGTCACCAGACGCGAGTGAACAACAAAATAAAACACTGTAGCTGTTAACCTTCCGCAGTACAACATTGCTCCAGCTATGAACGAGAACACTAGGATGTAACTGAGATCAGCCCATACCCTGCAGGCCCTGACCCCTGTACCAAGCCCCCAAGCTATAGAGGGCATGGTACCTCGCACCCATACCCACCCCGAAAGCCCTTGCAACGTGTAGAAACCATTTATGTAATATATGCCTTGTTGACTAACGTTCGCTGCTAATGTAAAGGAGAATGGGTAAAGAGAAAACTGTGCAACCGATATTACATCTAATGAAGGGATATACAAAGACTGGACAGCTGATAACTGTGAACAATAACTTGTGTTTCTCTCTTTATACACTCTTTATACACACCTGCCTGACACTACCTCATGTTCGTATGTCAACTGTAGATGTGAAATGCTATGTAAAAAAGTATGATCCTCAGCTAGTATCAAATACAAACACATATGAGTGCTTTTAGAAACCCCATGTGTTGTTAGTCGGCCCTCACCCATACTACAGTAAAACCGCCTGTTGCAAGATACCACGCATGGAGCTGCAAGGCCATTTCCCCCTCCTCCTGCCCAGGCCCTCTCGAGATAGACAGTGTTCAAACGGCACAGCCCTGCCTTCCCTTCTGACCATGCTGGACCCGTTTCAAGCATCTGCCACCCTCCCCCGTGTCAGAGGCCGCCACAGGCTGACTCCATAACTTACGAGCTACCTGGTCCTAAATCCCACCGCCTTTCAGGCACCAGTCACATGCCCCCCACGGGTCACTAGTACCTCCATCGACCCCGAGTTAATGACCCTAGAAAGGAGGGCTCCCACACGTGTACCAACAGATCATAATACCATCCCTCACCGAAATTGCCAAGGATGGTTAGTCAAACACCCCCGCCCATGCCCCTGACTACGCCCATGGGACCTGATTACTTGAACCTAAGGTGCCTCCCAAACTGATGTATTAAGACACTCCAGATCGCATATCAATGTTCCTGGCCATGTATTGATCTAAGGTCAGCGCTTCCAAGAGTTGCAACTCAACAGGACACATGAAGTGTGATGAATGGGTGGGAATGTGTGGCCAAAAGGGCAAATGTTAGTTTAGCTATCAATCGTTGTTACAAGGCATGTCCAGGTCAGCGCTACACCCCGATGAGCCCAGCTGACCTCCCACCCCACGTGGCACAGCACGAACGTCCGCCAATCCTGGAGAAGCAACTGTATACATTGTATACCACCTAGCCATCACCACCCAATCCCTGAGACTCTGTGGCCCCTATAGCTTACCTCATGCATGACGTGTATTTGTAATATAACTGACTGTCTTTGCTATTGTCAGACAGAGCGCTCTCAGAGTTTGCAGAGTCCTTTGCATGCCCTATATTGAATTATATAAAGCTCTTTTGATTTCACCCGCACTTGGTCCTGGCCTCATTCCCCTTCTGGGGTGTGTCCATTATTGCCTCTCACTAAGGGGGGTGCGTTTCTGGGGACACTTACATTCACAGTGACCATGATGGAACAGGAGCTTTTTTTTCAAAACATAAAAAGGGGCCGCACTAGACAACAACGATAACAACAGAGATAACAAACACAATCTCATGAAGTACAAAAGTTGAAAATAAGTCTGTGCACCAACCACTATGCAAGCAAAACTATTTTGAAAAAAGAAATCAACAAATCCCTCCCCAACTTCAAACATTGCTTTGTTTCTACAAGATGGCTTAACACGATAACAGAGCTTTCACCATAATGCACTCTCTGTCAGCAGCAAGAAGGGACTGATAGACACCTTTCCTAGAACTGCAACCTTGGGATCTCCAGATGTTTTGGATTACAACTCTCATTGGCCCTAGGGAGCAGAGTCAATTGCGAGGGATCTTGGGAGTGGCAGTCAAAACATCCTAGGGTTTCTTGCCTTTATCAACAAACTTTCTCTTCTTCCTCTATTCTCTACATGGTCACTTATCTCCTTGGTTAATTGCAATCCATTTGTAATATATGTAGGAGGTATTTATCCTATAGAACCTGCCTGAAAAACATTCCTCGGGTCATGACAAAATCAGCTTACCTGCTTGCTCTTTCTCTGCCTATTAATGCCATTCTTTTTTTTTAAATATATTGCTGCATCTCTGAGGATGGCAGAGCCTTGTAAAACGGCTTTCAGTTTTTTCTGTAAGAATGGGCACAATTAACTAAATCACAGAAACACAGATGACACAGAAATATTCTTTGAGTACCAGAACCCAATACTCACTTTGCATTCAGTGAGGGGCTCTTCTAGCAGAGCCCTAAATTCCCAAATGGGTTTAAATCTAATACGGAGGATTTGGTAGTATCAGAATTTTCACAATTTTACTGGCCCATCAAACTTGTAATGAAGCTTGGGGGGGCGCTGTTGCGCACGCGAGAATATGGCAGCACTCGTGTGAGCTCCGGCTGTATCCAGGGCCGCAAAGCCAGAAAAGACAATTTGCTGGCTCCGGTTCTACGCGATTTTGGCAGGGAACGTGTGGCTACATCACCCGATTGCCCACACGAAATTTGGGCTTTATCGGTGAAGTGATTCCAGCGATATGAATCCGGATGGTCTACGTGGCAACCCGAGACCCGGCTGCCAGGGAAAGAGAGGAGGAGCCCGGCCCCAGAACAGCCTGTGTGGCGGCGGCGGCGGACCGCTCGATTCGTCCATCCAACTAGTGAGAGGTGCGGGCACTCCAAATACCGTAGAGCGCCTGCCGACCACCCTCCGCCATCAACACTCCAGGGACTTGTGCGAGAGGCAACCCGCCCCCAGATCGGGCTGCGGCTGTGAAGGTAGGCCCTGCCCGCCCCCTCTGCGGAAATCATCGCCCTACGCGCGACTGGAGAACCACTCCGCAGCCCCCTGGGAACCGCATAAGAAGTGGGGGATCAGGCTGTTGGCCCGATAAAGGATAGACTCTTCTTGTGTTTCTGCAGCATAGTCGGGTGGGCTCGGGGTTTGGAGCTTCATCTTCCCTCCATCCCCCCCCTCGGCATCATTGACTCTCCAGCCATGTGAGAGCCGTGTGTTCCGCTCTTCGGCGGGAGCACGTGAAGGCCCCCTGTTACCGCCTGAGCACTTCACATTCAAGCCTCAACCCCTGGAACTTTTGGCCTCCGGGTGCTGGGACGGATATTCCATCCTGCCATATAGGACGAATCCGTGAGGAATAGCAACGGCTACAAATGACGCATTGGCTGGGTGCCGGGGCGAACTGGACGACGTAGCAATAAAGGGTCAACCCCCTGGTAGCCGAGGCGGCGGGGCGAAAAGCAAGGTGTGGCAGTATTATCACAACCCTCGCCCTGGGCACTAGTGAAGGCGCCCACAATCTGGATTGGGGCGAAACAGAGCTCAGAGGCAACGCACGCTCACCCAAACCACCTCGGGGCATGGAGCGCATCTTGTTTGAGACATTAGGCTGATAACCGGGCAGACCCGGCCCCAACACTGTCCTTCCGTGGTCACCACATAGGATTATAGCAGGGCAAAAATACAACACAGAATTTGCTACAGACCAGACATTGAGCTGCCGATCCATCATGCTCCATTACTCGGCCTTGGGCTAAATCACGATCATAAGATAGTTGGTGGGGGGAGGTCTGGAGCACTACCATTCGATACTTCTCCCAGACCAGGGACGATGCCCAAGAACCTTGGCCCAAAGAAAGGCGAAGGAGCCATCGATAAATACACAACCATGATGCAGAAAGAAACGGAACCCGAGAGGGATGAGGAAATGCCTGCACATGAAAAGCAGACCCTCCCAGCGTCCATGATGGACCCCCGGGCTGTTTTTCAGGCGATGCAACAGGGCTTCGCAACGCTCACAGACAAGCTAGATGGTATAACAACAAGTGTCGCAAATATAAAACCACAACTCGATAAGACAACCACTCGCATGGCTGAACCAGAATCCAGGATATCTGGCACTGAGGACACTCTGGAAGCCCTGAAGAACACAGTATCCACAATGGCTATCGAACTTGGCACAGTGAAGTCCAAATGTGAGGATTTGGAAGCAAGATCTAGGAGAAACAATATCCGCATAATAGGTGTTCCGGAAGGGGCCATAAAAGGATCAATGGAAAAGGCAGTAGAGGACCTTTTACGTACACTATTAGGAGATCCTGGATGGTCGTCGATGTTCTTAGTGGGGAGGGCCCATAGATCATTGGCCCCGAAGCCGAAACCCGGGGCATATCCCAGGCCCATCATAGCACGCATGATAAACTACAGGGACAGAGACCTGATCCTGAAGGCCGCTAGAGAGAAACAGGAGCTAAAATGGGAGGCAAACATTATTCGCATCTTTCCAGACTTCACTCTGGCGGTTCAACAGGAAACAAAGCTCTTCACAGGAGTCAAGAAAATGCTGCACGAACGGCAAGTACAATATGCAATGCTCTACCCCGCCAGACTCAAAATCCAACACCAAAATAAGCCATATTTCTTCACATTCCCTGAGGAGGCGGCAAACTTTATAGAAACACATATTCCCCCTAGTAACGGACAAACCTAATGCGATGGCGATCTAAACAACTCTGTGGCCTGATCATTACCACTGCGTTCTAGAAGTAAGAAGGAATAGCAATGTCAGAGGCTTCCCCCCTGGAAGCCCACATTGGGGATGTCTAAAAATTCATGTTTGAAGTCACAATGAAAACATCGTCCCAACAAACTTTATGATGTGTGAGAGCAACAAGTGTGAACCGGACATGATACTCATAATTAAAGTTGGCTCGGGCACTGGAGACGCCGCAGTCCCCCCTGTAGCAGGTGCTCAAGGTGTTGTTGGGAGGGGAGGGATGGAAATGTAAAGGCACAGATGAAGTTAGGGGAACTGTGAGGGAGGGGAGAGGGGCTAACTTGGAAGTTCTGGGGTTTTGTTATCAAAGGATGGTTGGTAAAGCAAAAAGCACACAGGTTTCACGCCCAAGGACACTAAAACATGCAACGGTAGAATATCAGGGTTCACATGGCAGCGAACGCCCCATTGACAATGGCTAAATCTGGCAAAGACAATATTAATGTGCTTAGCTGGAATGTGAGAGGCCTCGGATCCAGGATCAAGAAAATGAAGATTCTGGCCTATCTCAATAGACAAGCTGCTAAAATAATCTTCTTGCAGGAGACCCATTCCGGACCTCGACAAGGTGAACAATTGATGCCAAACTGGGGGACGCATCAATATTTCACGACATACTCCAGCCGGGCGAGAGGGGTTGCAATACTGATACATAAAACGTTATCCTTTGAATGTATTACAGCTGAGTGTGAACCAGAGGGTAGATATGTTTTGCTTCATGGCAATCCCTATGATAAAGAATTTGTCTTCCTTAATTTATATGGACCAAATATTGACCAACCAGACTTCTATTCCTCAGTATTCGAAAAATTTGCGAGATACCCTACGGCCCGGGTGCTATGTGGGGGGGATTTCAATAGAATTCTAGATGTACATCTTGATCGCACAACAACACAAACTAGAACACTGACCAAAGCAGCACAGACAATACACATACATATGGCAGATCTACATCTGAAAGATGCCTGGAGAACGTTGAATCCCGCCAGGAGAGAATACACCTACTACTCCACGGTCCACGACATGCACTCCAGAATAGATTTATGGCTAATAGATGGAGACAGCATGGCATGGGTCACAGAGTCCCACATACATCCCAGGACATACTCAGACCATTCGCCGATACAACTGACACTGCAAATCCCTGATAGATCAACAACAGGCCACCATGGAGATTTAAACCTGCAGCCTTGAAAGACCTGGTTTATACAAACTCGATGAAATAATACATACAAGAATACTTCGATAACAATGAACACTCGGTCTCTAGTCAGTCTGTACTATGGCAGGCATTCAAAGTCTGCGTCAGAGGACAATCAATATCCACGGAGGGCGGAATCCTGAGGGACATCAGGAATAGGTTAACCAGACTAGAAACACAAATAACGTCACTGCAATCCCAGTATGTATCCTCCCCGTCACCCCAACTCAGCTCAGAAATAAAGGCTAAACTAGACGAATATACTGAGGCAGCCGATCAAGAGATCAGATACGTTGACCGATCTGCAGCAGCTTGTAGATACGGGGAAGGGGAACGCCCGGGGAAGTTATTGGCAAGAACGGTATGCGGAGAAAGAGGTCCCAAAACTATACCCTGCATACAGACGCCAGACGGCACAATGTCCACAGATCAGGATAAGCTGAAGGAAACCTTCTACGCTTTCTATAAAGACCTATACTCCCCCCAGTGCACCGTCACAGATGCTGAGATAGAACGCTACCTCTCCCAGATACCAACAACCCTTTTAGCAGATGCCACTAGGGAATCATTGGAGGTACCCATCACTGAGTCCGAAATAATTGAAGCAATAAAAGCTCTCCCTAATGGAAAAGCGCCAGGCACAGACGGGCTGGGGGCCGAATTCTATAAGGAGTTCAGTAGAGAGCTGGCTCCCAGGCTATATGCTGTATGGATGGAGGCACTAGACACAGGTGAACTCCCCGAAACCATCAGGGAAGCAATAATCACACTCCTGCTGAAATCAGGGAAGCCTCCCGGGGAATGTGGGTCGTACCGGCCTCTGTCCTTAATAAACACTGATGCCAAGATCCTAGGGAAGATAATAGCAACCAGGCTTACACCACTGATGCCATATATGATACATGAGGACCAGGAAGGGTTTATACAGGGCAGGTCTACGGCAACCAATATAAGGCAATGTCACCAAATCATAGCCACAATACCCCCGAGACCCAAGGTGTAGCGGTCTCCCTAGACATGAGGAAAGCATTCGACACTGTCTCTTGGCCTTTCCTATTCGGGGTGCTACGGAACTATGGGTTTGGCCCAAACTTTATAAAATGGATCCAAATACTATAAACAAGACCTCATGTGAAGATTAGAATTAACGGGTCCTTTACAGACATATTAGAACTACTGGGTGGTACCAGACAGGGCTGCCCACTTTCCCCACTACTCTTCGCTCTAGTTATAGAACCAACCCCTTGCAGACATTCTCAGATCACGATATAGCACATCCGGGCTATGGCTTGAGGGCAAGCCACATATTATAACATTGTATGCGGACGATATTCTATTATATCTAAAGAACCCAGACCGCACATTGGGCAGGGTACTGGCCGAAGTGGAAAAGTTTGGTGAATACTCAGGTCTACGCCTCAACCCCAATAAGTCGGAGATATTCCCGCTCACAGACAGCACCAAGCAGCCCCAAAGCCTACACGGTCTTATATGGAGCCCAGTACACATTGTTTACCTGGGCGCGACTGTTGCCAGGACTGCCCAATTATCCCGAACATTGAACTATAGCGCACCGGCCGAAGCATTATGTGCCAAGATGAAGCGCTGGAACGCCCTGCCCATATCAATGATGGGGAGGATGCATTAATCAAAATGATAATTTTGCCAAAGCTTTTTTATCTTTTTAGTGGTTTATAGTGATAATATCGAAAACATAATTTCGAATTACAAAAATGTCGAAACAAAAATGTCGAATTCAAAAATGTCGAAAACACATACATATAATAGAAAAAGTCATTAATTCGAAAATAAAATGTCGAAAAAAAATCGAAAAACCAATGTTAAAATAACTATGTAAAATGTCACAAAAACTAATGTTTTTTATGGGGGGGGTCCCCCCCAACCCCCCCATCCCAAACCCCTACCCCAACCCCCCTCTCCTCCCCCTCCCCTCCTAACACCCCCCATGGATATACCTTTAATTAAAAAAATATATATATTTAATAAAACATTGATTAAATAATTAATTATTAAAAAAAAACATCCCAAACCCCTACCCCAACCCCCCCCCTCCCCATCCCCCCCACCCACCATGGATATACCTTTAATTATTTACAACAATTATGTTTAATAAACTATTATTAATTAATTATTTATTTAAACATTAATTCGAAAAAAAATCGAAAAAAATTCGACATTTTTGTAATTCGACATTTTTATTTTCGACATTTTTTTTTCGACATTTTGACTTTCGAAAATATTGCATTCGATATTATGACTGGACACCCTTTTTAGTACGGTGCCAGTATGGCCAGGTCGCGCTCTGTTCTCCAAAATCAACAGTGCATGCATAGCGTTCGTTTGGGGCGGTCATTCTAGACTGAGCTGGAGGGTACTAACTGATACGTATCCCAGAGGTGGCCTGATGGCTCCCGACATGGAATTGTACTACCTAGCAGCGCAGGCGCAACATACGGCCGGTTGGGCCACATGCTTCTTCAACCCTGGCCCCCCTCTCCCACCTTCGAGAGACCAGGAGGCGACGCTAGCTCTACAAAGAATCACTAGGCCTACCCCCAAACAATACAACACTATAAACCCATCTAAGGTCACAATCACGGCATGGGCCAAGATCACTGACATATTTGGAGCCACTAAGTTATACCTCCCGAGCATGCCAATATGGGGCGACCCACATACACCCTTCTCCATAGAAAGTGAAGTGCCGTCACATTGGAGTGCTAGAGGCATCACACAATGGGGACAGTTGTTCCGGACAAATGCTTTCTTCAGTGGGAAGAGATTAAAGACACTGTGGGAAACACAAATGCGCATAAACAGCAGTTCGATAGGGTGGCAGCTATTACACAACAGATATACCCATCATTTCCGAATGAACCTGAAATAAAAATGGGACTAGGATACATATTCACAGGAGGGACTCAGAAAATCACGCCTCCTCTCTCTACAAAACTATAATACAAACACGCCCAATGGTAGCTCACACGGCTAGGGCCGGGTGGGAGCAAGAACCGATGGAAGACCGAGAATGGTCCCAGATTTGTGCACTAACTAGGCTGATTTCGTGCAACTCCAGATTCAAACTGATCCACTATAAAATTGTTCATAGAACTCACTACACGCCAGTAAAGCTCAAGCGACTGTACCCTGCTCTCTCTGGCACCTGCCCGAGATATAACTCTGAAAATGCTAATATATTTCATATGTTGTGGAACTGTGTGGAACTGGGACATTACTGGTCTGAGGTCTGTGGAGCCCTAGATAAGATGGCAGACCAACCGGTGGAGTGGGCACCGCGGATATGTATGCTGGATGCGATGGGGAAAATGAACCCAACATGGCGAAAGCTGCTCAATTTAAGCCTATTGTTAGCAAAAAGGGTCATATTAATGAGGTGGAAGAATGCACAACCGCCAACAAAAGAAGACTGGAACAGGGATATGATGTGGGCTGACGATACCGAAGAACTGTACATAGACTCAGTGATGCCCCCCTCTAAACCCAGGAATGTATGGGCACGGTACAGGCAATATTTGGCAGATTTAATTGACCTTGAGAACTCGAATGCGGCAGAAAACTAACCTGTATTTGTTGTATGTTCGCTAAATTGAATGTCACAAGTGTATGTGCCTAACCTGTGTGCAATGATAAATAAAGTTGTAAAAAAAAAAAACTTGTAATGAAGCTTTAAGTCTTTCAGTGGCTCAAATGTGACAAACAACTGGGTAGAGGTGACGCTTTCTCTTAAATTATAGTACATGTGTCATAACGGATTTGGAGAATATGTGTTATTAACCGGCCTGACACTTTCTGCATGGATAGCATAGATGAGACAGGCAAGGCCTTGTTCGAGAAGTGCATCTTGCAAAGATCAAGGGCACTGGGTCAGAGAGATTGAGATTTAGGAGGTAAACGGAGGTCTGTATTTTAAGCATTGTTACATGCACCACCTCGTGACACAGAGTAACCCCGATGGAACAGTGTACTGAATGAGGTTTGCTGATTACGGAGCCAGAATACATTCATAGAAAGAGTGGGCAAGAGGCAGTTTAGGTTTTCTTGTTTGAGAATTTTATAAACACAGGAAAAAACGGTCACATTTCCAAAAGCATGTGGCATCCTATATACCAAACTGTAGACTTCCAGGCACCACGTTAAGAGGAACCCGGGGCAGAAAAGCGCACAGGTCCAGGATAACTACAATTATCAAAGGAAGAAATTCCCCAGCAGGTCTCTAACTACAAATTTATAGCTAAACTGACTGACTGAACGGCATACTCACAACTGTGTCAGTTCGCAGAATCCGACCTGTTCCTGGACCCTGCCCAATCCAGCTTCAGACCCCTACAAGGAATTGAATCATGCCTAGTTTCCTTCTGGGTGATCTTAAAAGACACTCAGACTAGGAAGGCTGCGCTGCCCTTATCCTACTCGGCCTCTCGGCAGCCTTTTAAACCACTGACCAGCACACCCTCACGGACAGACTTCACTCTCTCAGCATCAGTGATTCAGCTCTTAAATGGATATCCTCCTTCCTCTCCAACAGATTCCAAATATTACACTTGCCTCCTTTCTCCTTGAACCCCCGCCCACTCGCCCATGGAGTGCCACAGGGCCTCTCTATGTCCCCTCTGCTCTTTAACATCTACCTGAGCCCCCTTCCAGCACACATTCGATTCCATGGCCTAACCTGCTATAATTACACAGAAGACACCCAAATCATCTTCAGAATCCCAAAGGAACCTTCCGCCACCTTACCCGACCTAGATTACTGTGAGAAACCAGAAGGTGTCTCACCCGCTCGTCCCCAGGGATCTGTCATTCAGGTGGTCAGGACACGCTTTTGGATCCAGTTCCTAAGGGTGGACCAGTGCAGGAGGATCACCTCTGTGAGGGGTCTTTGGGGACTGGGAGTGGGGCACCAGATGGTGAGATGCGGTATCCCCGTCCCTGTAAAACCTTCACCCCATCCTATCCGGTAGGATATTTAGGAACTCTATCCCCCCCTTTCGCAACACAAACACTTTCTCACTGACAGCCCACTATAAGGGAAAACAGACTGACACACAAGCCGTGTACCTGACATGTCCCAATAATATGGTCTGGTGAGGTCAGGCAATTATCGTCAATCACTCACATCTGACTTTCATTACACTTCCCCACATGGATAAAACGCAAAGCGAGGCAAAGCACACGAGGAAACAGCAGTTCCAAGATGGCAGTTTAATGAGAGGAGAAAGACAGCGAAACAGAAGGGGTCACAAGGAGGAAAGTTCCCTTGACCTCTTCGACAAGGAACCGTTACTTCCATGAAACCTCGAGAGAAAGCGTAAGACCAGGAAACCAGGCTGAAGAATCCTGCATTGTGTGTCAGAAGGTACCCGGGGCCCTCCCGCGTCAGTAATCAAGGAGTGGAGTCTGACGAAATTGAAATGTTAGCAGGGGGAGTTGAGACCTGTTTCTTTTCCGACTCAGAAAAAACTACAGAAGGAAACCTTACCTCGCCTGGCAGCCGTCATGGCCCAGCTGGCTACCCATCAGATTCAGCCCGAGGCTAGGCTTCAAGAGAATTTAATAAAATTGGCCGAGTTACAGGCAAGACCCCTGCTACCTCAAGGGATACTCCAACTATACCAAGAGGGTAAAGATCTAGGGAATTTCCTTCTGAATTTCGAACGATTAGCTGAGCAGTTAGGATGGGAAGACAATCTAAAACTTTTTTATCTAGGACCGCTGCTGAAAGGTGAGCTACAGACCGCCTACCAGTTACTTAATCCTGCCCAGGGAACTACCTTTATATCCATGAGAGAGGGGCTTTTAAAAAGGGTAAACCAAACATGTAACTTCTATCAGCAAAAATGAAGGACCATTAGACCAAAGCTCAGGTAAATGCCCCTTGAATTAGGAGAACGAATTAAAAACAAGATTGCTTTTTGTATTAACAAAAAAACAGTGGAAGAATTGGAAGAAATTATTAAGTTAGAACAATTCACCAACTCTTTATACTGAGACCTTTTCCAAAAGGCAGTGCTACAACTAAATTGACCTACCCTAGCCATTGCCATTGAGACTGCCCAAAACAACTTGGATGCAGCCAAACACTTCCACTAGGTACACCGAAGTGAGGTGCGAAAAGATCACAAACGTACTCAACGGCCCCAAACCCAAGTATTAGATAGGGGAGGAGGATCCTATAAAACCAAGGAATGGATAAGGAAAGAAAGAATTAACTCAAAAGACCTGTCCCTAGAGGTAGAGAGGAAAGTAAAAGAGAAGAACCTAAGGGAATCAAACCATCTCCTCTTATTTGCTTTTCATGTAGAGAAACTGGCCACTTGGCCAGAAACTGTTTCAAACATGTAAAAGAAGAACCCATGGAAATAGGATGTTTAAAAGGGGAAGAGTGGGAGGAACTCGAAGAAGATCTGGAAACCTTCAGCATATGTGTATGCCAGTCCTTCACTGACTTCACATATGAAAAGGCATTGATAAATGGGGAACAAGTAAAGGCATTATTTGACTCAGGTAGCAAACAAATCGCCACATGGGCTAATTTGGTTACAACAACCGACCTTGAGGATGCCACCATAGTTAGAGTTACATGTGTACACAGGGATAACGAAATGAACCCCAAGATACCCATGTACATTACCATCAGGGGCAAATCATATTTTATATTATCGGCCACTGTTCCTGGATCCCCGAAGAAGTAATTGTAGGAAGGGACTTCCCGGCATGTTCCACTCTTTTATGGGAGTCTCCAGCTCCCCATAGGGAATTTATAACTCAAGACTACTGGCATTCCAGCTGTCACTCCTAAACCTCTCCAATATGGGATTGGATGGAGACAGAACACTATGAGCCTACAATTTACCAAGAGCCTTCCATGAAACATAAAGAGCACATAAATTCTTGGTCACTCCCTCAAGGCCATTTTATGGGATACATTTGAGAGATGAATAGAAACACCTCGCCTGTACCAACAACAAGGAAAATAAACCCATCTAATATGCAAGAGTCCTTAGATACATATCGTTCTTCAAATCAAAGAACCTAGACAAAGAGCAAGTATACCCACCTCACAAAGTGGAAGGGCATGTGAGAAACCAGAACGGTCTCACCCGCTAGTCCCCGGGGATCTGTCACCCAGGTGGCCAGGACATAGCCATCGCTTTTGGATTCAGGCCCTGGGGGTGGACCAGTGGGGGAGGATCACCTGGGTGATGGGTCTTCGGGGAGTGGGAGTTGGAGTGGGACACCAGATGGTGAGACGCGGTATCCC
The DNA here is from genome assembly GCF_040938575.1 of Ambystoma mexicanum. Taxonomy (NCBI): domain Eukaryota; kingdom Metazoa; phylum Chordata; class Amphibia; order Caudata; family Ambystomatidae; genus Ambystoma; species Ambystoma mexicanum. Next base: position 93,715,629 of record NC_090938.1, read on the forward strand.
CTTCCCTGTAACACCTTAACCGCATCCTACCCAGTGGGATATTTAGGAACTCAACCCCCCTTCACAAAACAAACATTAACTCACTGACAGCCCGCTCTAAGGGAAAACATCTAACACCCGAGCATTGTACTTGACATGTCCCAATACTATGGTCAGGCGAGGTCAGGCAATTATCGTCAATCACTCACACCTCACTTCATTACACTTCCCCACACCGATAAAAGGTGGAGCACTAGAGCACACTCTGAGAGAAGCAGAGCAATTCCAAGATTGCAGTTTAATGAGAGGAGAAAGACAGTGAAACGGAAGGGGGTCGCATGGAGGAAAGTTTCCTTGACCTCTTCGACAAGGAACCGTTACTTCAATGAAACCTCAAGAGAAAGCATAAGACCAGGAAACCAGGCTTAAGAATCCTTATTGTGTGTTGGAGGTACACGGGGCACTCCCGCATCTGTAATAAAGGTGGGGAGGATCTCTAGCCATTGTGGTATGGTCCTTGGCTCCAAGAATAAAGCCGCTTCAGTGAAAGCAACATACCCGGTGAGTTGGGGAGACCGATACGAGACCGGTCTGTGTTGAAGCCAAGGTTGCAAGCAGCAACATTGTATAGCAAGCTCCTGGAACGAACATTGTTAAAAATGGATGTGATAAGAGACGCAAATGAAGTTAAACTGCTGATGAGTGATTGAACTTTAAAGCAAGCTACAATACATTTAACAGAGTGTCCAACATCGCGTGGGTGCTCAATCGAAGGTCTCTTCCAGATTGGTACAAAACAATGGGACATCAGATTTATGTCCAATTGCAAGACATGCAATGTAATCTATTGTATTGAGTGCCCATGTGGCCTTAGGTACATAGGCCAGACCACTCTCGTGCCATCTCCATTAGGATTGGTGAACATCATTCAAGGATAAGATGCTGCAATCATGCAGCTCCGATGGTATCACACTTTATAGAACTGCAACACTCTCCAGACGACTTGAAATGGTGGGTGATTGATGTTGTGAAAAATAGCATGAACACACAAAAAACATTGCTGTACAAGGAGGCTAGATGGATTTATCGGCTTGACTCCCTAAATAAAACCAAAGGCTTAAATGAGGAGTCAACTTTTAGGTGGGTGTAGCAACGCTCTTGTGTTTGGTATTGGCAACAGAGTTGCAGCGTGTGCACACCGGGGATATTTGCAGTGGGGATGTGTGCACATATGTTTTTTGGTGCCCTCCATAGGGGCGCCTATGTAGGCTGCCCTTTCCACCTCCTTGTGCACTGAATGGATGCTTCTATCCCTTTCAGAACAATTCAAGCTGCAATTCCGCCTTCTACCACACAGACCCCGCGGCGCTGCAGAACCATGTGAGTGTATTCATGCCGTGTCTCGAATGTTAGTCAGATTACCATGACTACGTTCGAGATACTTGGCGACTCACACGGTTCAAGTTCTGTGAGACAACAACAACTTGTGTACTGCAGTCTTGACGTTCAGGTAAGAAACGCAGACTCACGAAGAAAAATTCCAGAAGGCTGCATGTGGAAATATGCACTTTATTTCCATAATGAGGTTTATTTCGACCTTTAAACATTGACTTCATTTATGTATTCTGCCTTTAAATAGAAACGCCTGTTCATGTATGCGTCGGATGTAACGGATGAGTTATACATTCCACTGACTTTAAAGCAAGTGGCGAGTTTTGTCTCAAGCTTTAGCCATGTGAGTGTATACTTTTGGCTTTTACCAGTTCTTGGTGCATTACTTTATATACACATGCATGGTGTTGTGTAGTGGTAATCTTTTTAGCACCTGACTATTGTCTGTTTGTAACCCATGGCCTCAATTAACCAACTTAATGGTTCAGTGGTTTTGCTCTCTGCATGTTATATTTTTGCTTATCGACACATCACTAATGGTTTCCACATTGGTTTTTATTTATTTTAACCTTTCCTATACACAAGAGGCAACTGTTTCCTAATAGGCGCTGTCTAGAGTGGGACTAGATTTTATTTTTTTCTCTCTTTTTATATAGATTTACAAGCCCAATGCCTTATGGGATTTGTAGTTGCATGCCCAAAGAGTCACGGGAGTCACATCATTTTTTGTTATTTAGATTGTGATTCCGAGATTCTTAGTGGGATTATGTCTCTTTCCTTTTTTCCTTTTATTATTTTTTCTGCACCTCAGCGTTCATGACTTCTACTGGACCTGAGGAAGGCGGGATTGTCTACTCCGCCAAAACGTAGATTACTTGTACTTCTTGACTTATACATGTGCAAGTACGACACCCTCAAGATCTACCCTGGTGTCACACGTAGACCCCGAGTTCAGTCAGTAATTGGAAATGCCCCCAACTGAACTGAGAATTTAAAATTCAGCTGTATATGGTTTCAACCTCCAAGAGGGGACTTATTATTTCTAATATTTACATTGTGTTGATTTGTTTGATATTTGAAATTTCTTTCAATTGTATTTTGATTTGTATGGAAAATTGTATATATTAACATGGATACTTGTTTGCTCCATTTGCATATACTGTGCTTGCTTTGGAATTTCTTTTTAGCCAATTGTGCTTGGTAATTTATAGACCTTGCCTGTGAGCAATAATAAATAAAAAAGATATTTCTGTAAAATTCTTAAACAGAATTGGGAAATGGTGGATTTGAAAGATCTCAAAAGACCACAATGAAGACTTAGGTGGACACGTTAATAATAAATACATACCTAGGAGCTGTTTCAGATATTTTGAGCTATGCCATTGATATTGAGGAGACTAATATAAATGTAATTTATATGTATGTGTAGTGAACCTGTCAAGACACTGTTTCGTTTTCCGCTTGATTGTTATCCCAGTTCTTGACAGTAGGGAATTACCCTTGAGTAAATTACAATCGATGGTCTCTGTCAGGTACCCAGCTGAGAAGTGATAAAAGTAGATAAAGTTGGTCCAAGCCCGGTGGAGGAAGATCAAATGAATACATGTGAATTGAAGTGGTGCTGCGATGGGTCAAGTCAAATCCCGTGCACAGTCAAAAGTCTTTGATCTCGATGAAGTAGAGAAAGTTTGGAAAAGTACATAGATTGGTCCGAGCCCGACAGAGGGAGATCAATTGAAAGCTTTGTGTTAAAGTCTCGATGAAGTAGAGAAAGTTTGGGAAAGTACATGGATTTGGTCCTAGCCCAACAGAGGGAGATCAATTGAAAGCTTTGTGTTAAAGTGGGTTTGAGCCCGGTGGAGAAGGGCCTGGTGTGAATCAAAAATCATGAGAATCCTGAGGAGAAAGGAATTTTTTTATGTTTGTTTGTTACAGCAGGTCCTCTGAATTAAGAGACTTTAAAAGGCAAAGATACTAAGCGCCCAGCTACCCCTTCGGGTTTGGTTCTGCGCTATATCAAATAAACAAACAAACAAACAAACAAACAAACTTTCACATAGAAGACCCTGATACTGAGATTTGATCGTCATCCTTGTGCTAGAGAAGCCAGAGAGTGTGCTAAGCACGAGTGTGCCACCGTGCCGAAAACATGGGGAAGGGAGGCCAATCTGTTGATCATCCTGACATATCATTTCTTGAACACTTTTCTTTTGCACAACATTGTTTCCCACAATATTTGTATTTAGAAGTAAGGATTGGCAATAGGTTTATCAGTATAGGCCCTTTTATTTTGACAAGACACCACTAGGACTGCGTTATTAATATTTGATGGTCGTAACCTGCACCCATCTTTAGATTTATGATTAGATAGGCGTTTTTCAGACCCAGTTGAAGTTCAATAAACCCCCTGGAACTATGATCAATAGTGTCTGTTTTACTGTTTGATACCATGCCTTCCATACATTACACACACCCAAAACACGCATCACCTCATCCAAAAGAATACAACTGAGACCCACGCAAAATTCGGACCAGCCATTCACATACCCTCTCGGGAGGATAGCTCAGTGGCAACGTGCTCGCCTTAGAAGCAAGACGACACGGAGCAGCACAGGTTTTATCCCTGGGTCCGTGCTTAGAAACTTCTGGGCATTAAGTGCGTTATAAATAACCTATCATAGCATATCATAATCTGATCGTTCTGGCAATACCACTCCCCTGACAATTTGTGATGGCACCCTATCTCTCACCTGATAACATTTGGTTACTCCTAGGGACCTAGCCACAAAAATGAAGAAAGACATTCCAGAAATCTTTTCTTCACCTCTTAAATATGTGACTACCATCTTCCAAAGGGCGTTCAACCCCACAGCACTTCGAGACCATGCCAATGGCAGTAGGCACTATACAAAGTGCCATATAACATAACATAATATTTGCACCTCATTCAGAATGCCTAAAGCCAAAGCAAATGTGGAAATGCCAGATGTATGTTTGAGAGTTTCACAAGCAAATCGGATTCACAAAGATTTCCAGCTTTATAAGAGGGCAGGTAATGGTCTGAGAAACCCGTGAACCCTTCTAAGTTGCTCCGTGGCAAAGCATCAATAATTGGGCCAACACTTTTTGTCCGGCAGGTGTTTTTGCTCCCTCAGACTTGAAAACAGGTACTTCTATATTTCAACCTAGATCAACCTTCATTCTTTTATGAAGGACCTGTGGTTGTCAATAGATCATGTGCTTGTGGTGTCCCCAGTCGAGTCACAGAGAATTCCAATAACCGGGACCATTTTTAAACTAACATAACGATGGTGAAAACCCACTCAGTTCAGTCATGAAAAATGTGTTTTTCATTAATAATCGCACCCTGCGGGTTGAAACGAAGAAAATCTGTGAGACATGAAGTCAAAATATTGTCATTCCATCTTCCCTTTTCTAATTCTATGTGCGTGTTATTTTTTTCCTGATATACTGTGTGTAATGACTGTATCACACGCATCAGAAGATTGGACCGCAGACTAATATGGAAAGATGAGTGTAATGGGTGAACCACAAGGGTTAAATGGTAATAATGTTTCATGGAATACAACCCTACTGCTCGCTCAGTTTAAAAAATCACTGCTGGAAAATTGCTGTAAACCCCGTGGGGGAAACAAAAAAGAACTGGACCCCGGGCCAGAGAGCTTTGCCAGAGACCAGAGGAAAAACAGAAGTCAGAGTAAAGGACCCATGCGCATGCCCACGCGAGGGTCCGTCTACTCTTAGCAGGGAAAAAAAGACAGTTGGGAGCGCAAGCTCTGTCACCTCTGTTGCCCGGGCCCTGCAAGCGCTTCGCTGACAGGCAGGGGAGCGCCACCATAATTCCTACTCTCCAGGTGGCTATCAGTCACCTCCACCAGCCCAGGCAACCTATGAAATGAATGGCACTCCCAACAGCAAGGGAGCACCCAATGCTTCTGGGAAAAGTTTAAATAAAGGCCACCCACCCTGGACAGGTAGCCCATTTGGACTCCCTGGGCCTTACCTGGACGACGTTACCCAAGTTGAAAAGTGCTGTGGGGCTCCCCACGCTGCCTCTGAGGTGCTGGGCTGCATCTGGTCTACACAGCCCAGCCCATGTAAAGATTGTAGGGGCCCCAGACACTGTTGCTGTTGCTGCTGATGCCTGACACCACCTACTGCCAGCTTGAACCAACACCAGAGAGAGTGCCAAGACAAATGAACATCAAGAAAGCAGCAGCAAGAAGAGACCATGAGACAGCCAGTGCTCAAGTCGAGGGTACACGTGGGGGTATGGAGTCCACCCACTTTATTCAGAGGGAGGACTCAGTCCCCCCAGCTAAAGAAAAACATTGGATGTCTTCTTTGAAATTATGCAGACCTCAGGGATCAAACCACAGTCGTCAGGTTTGTAGGCCAGACACTTCACCACTGCACTACATAACCTGATCAAAAATAACAAACAACTAAAGGTGAAATGTCCCATTTCGTTACTGCAAGTCCCAGGGAAAACATTTTGTATTGGTTCTTGGATTTTAAAACCTGCACACCTTTTAATGTTTCGAAAACACTATTAGAAGAAAACATCATGTCTTGGTGTGTGTGTTGATTTTATGAAAGGCAAATGCCATTCGCCCTGTTCAAATTGGGCGGTTATGCAAAGTCGATTTAATGAAATGTGCATATTTCACATTGATATGCTAATTTCTGGCAACGTCACATCCCATTGCGTTTGTTGATGAGTCCCCCCACTTTAATTTTTAGGACTTCACCCCTGGAGACAGCCCTGGGCAGGTTGTCTCAGAAGTAAGGTTTCATAGATACTTTTATTACAGTGCATATTTTTTAAATACTCTTTTTTATATATTTAATATTTAATGGTCTCTTTTTATATTTTTGTGCTTTCCTTTTTAAATACGTAGCTGCTAGGTGTAATTTAAGTAGTTTATAGTGTCTTGTGTTAGCGCAGTTTACACAAAAACTCATAAAACCCTGCTGGTGTACCGGAAAAATATGTAAGTGAGCTTTGAACAACTAAAAGAACAGTACACCAGCATTCCTTCGTCCGCCTTTCCTTTTATGTAACAATTACTCCAACCTTGTGGTTTTTCCCTTGGGGATATTTGGGGATTCTGCCCTACCCCTCCTGATCTTCCCTACCCTCACCACCTTCATAGCGAGGATCATCAGGGTGATCTTGAACCCAGGAGTTTGGCGACAGGTAAGGGGCGGTCAGGTTAAAATGTAAGATATGAGCTATATACTGTGAGTCTCACAATAAGGTGCATTTACGTGATCACCCTGTTACACTGTCATCCTTAAAAAGAAAATGGACACAAAGTATTTCAAAATCAAGCAGTAGTTATCCTAGAGCCACTGTGCAAGAAGTCAGCACAAAATGAGCCCTTTGAATTGAAAATGGGCCTGATTGGTAGTTTGTTTGTTTGTTTGTTGTATTATTTATAGCGCACGCAAGTCCCGAGGGTATCAGGGCGCAGAAAAAGGACAGAGAATTCTCAGCTAGTTCAAGCGTAACCTCAAATAAAATTACCCCAAACGTGTTTGGGTGTTGCTCCTAGGCTTTAGTAATCAAGATGCCATAATACAACCTAGAAAGAAAATGGTGGGTTGCAGTTTATTTTGTGCACAATTTTGGGTAAACAGACAAACCTGGCAGTTTTTTTCCAGAAGGTCAGAGCTTTAAATATACCAAGCTGTAAAAAGGAAGTGTCCTTGCCTTCCATGGCACAAAGATAAGATAGAAACATGGAGGGCCGCCTTCACCAGGATATTCACGGGAGAAAGTGAGTTGATTTGTCAGAGCCTACGCAATTTGCGCCGAATCCCTTACACCGTATTCAGAAAATCTTAAACTGGAGCAAATTTGAAAGGCCTGGAGAATTTCTGAGGCTCTCACCTTTAAATACGATTCGCAAAGGTGTTCTCAAAGGTACTTCAGAGATGCTCCAGCCATCACCAGATATAAGGGAGCAGGTGCAAATCCGAGATGCTCAAAGCCTCTCCTGACATACTCCATTGAAAAGCTTTCTGAACCAGGCCTGAAGAGCATGTCCCAAACAAAGTTTTATTTCCTCTCTCAGACCTAGAACATGAGGATCCTATTTCCACAGAGATCAGCCCTCCCATATTCCTCTGAAGAAACTACATGTGTAAAAGGGTGATGTTCTGCTTGTAGTGTTCTCCTGTCCTAGATCTCCAGAATGCATACACTAGTGCTCATGGCCAGGTTTACGTTAAACACCTCAATTTTGAAAACTCATTAATTTCACTGTGCCTCATACTGAGTGTCATTTTCCACTGAACCTTGGATCTGCAGAGAGAAATCAAGCAAATCTGTGAGTTCAGAATAAAATGTGTGTCATCACATCTTCCATTTGCATAGTCTACAGAATAAAATTACTAATTTTTGCGCCAGATTATGAATCTCTGAATATTTCAGCTGTAAATCTGCCGAATTACCATCAAAATTGGTTACTGTTACTGCCACTAGGCCAAGTAGACTTACTACAGTATTGCTGTAAATCCCCATTTTTGGAGTCCTTGCGACACCATGGGAATATGATGTACTAATCACGAGCGGCAATTCCTCTATAAGAGATCCACCGATTTTCTAAGGTAAAGGGGAGGATTCACTTGCAGGATTTTGCTGAAGGTGAACCCTCCACATTACCGCCAAACATGGAGTTCAGCGGTGTGGTAAAAGTGACGAAAATTCAATTACAACCAAGCAAATAGAGGTAACAGAATAACCGACACTTTTCCTCCCGTACTGCTGACCCCATTATGAGGACCTATGCCTTTTAATTGTACCAGGTTAGAATTCATACAAAGGAACTCACAAACAAACTTAATTTAAATACCTGCACTGATTTCAATGCACCTTATACTGTGTGATTATTTATTTTCCCTCAAAAACATGGTGGTCCTGCGATGGAAATTTAGCAAAGTTGTGACATCAAAGGTGTGTCATTTCAGCTTCTATTTTCTTATTCAAAAGGCTAAATTTACGTGTTTACGTGTTGTATTTCTCCACTCTATTTAAAAGCTAAACCTACCTTTTCAGAATTAATCGACTCCTTACTGATGTGTAACGGTGGGTGTAACAGGAGCACAACATGGGTTAAACTGTAAAAATGTTTATCCAAAAACATAGTCCATAAAACACATCACCAGTGTAGTTTAAAAGATTAAAAAGAAAAACATATTTCTAGCTCTAAACAATCTGACAGAAGTAAGCAAAAATGAAGTGGTATACCTACAAATGAAGCTTATCAAGTGATGTCCAATCCACAAATTCCAGAAACAACATGGTTGATAGCGCTTCAGCATTTCCCCTGTAGAAGTTCAGTCCCATCTCTATTTCTAATAAGGAAAAAAGCAGTGCTCAGCCGAAGAATAAGGAGGAGCAAACAGAGAGGCGCCGAAACAGAAAAGAGACAAGAAGAGGAAATTCTGGGAGCAGAGATGCATGAATAACAACTGGTCAAGTGAAGAAAGAATAAGGAAGACACAATAACCGGTAATGATCGACAAGGACAATATGGGATCTGGAGAGCATGTTTTTCATGTGACTATAGCACCTGCTTTTCTTTTTCTGGCATGGGTGAGCACAGTATTAAGAATACTGCGGCCCAGAAACAGATGACACTGGTACCACCTCACCATCCCGGACCAGCTGCTCTGGTGAGGCGCTAAGCCATTTTCAAATAAAATGATTAATACAGAAGATGGTCTACACCCTGAGTTCTTTGATGAATAATGGCCTTCATTGCTTCACACTTCTTCAAGGGCCTTTCTTAAGAGGCTGTCATTTCTTCGTGGCTACATTATATACGACTTTCTCAATGGATTGCTTTGAGGATTCTTTGCGGGATAGGTACCATTACCGGTGTTGTGCATGTTGCAATTACTGGCTTCCAACATATGGGCAAAATAGGGATTTGGCTCCTCCTCTACACTCCCCCCTCTGGTTGATTTATCAACCACTCTCTCATCAGTCTTTGCATCTAGACATCCTTATCTGAAAAAGTGCTTAATTGGAGTCCATGGCCCTCATTACAACCACCATGGTTGGTGCCGGTGTTGTAACGAGTCCGCCATGGTGAAATGGGGAAATATCTCCCCATTCCAAGGTTGGCGGGGTGGTATTTCCCCATTTCACCATGGCCCTTCCCCATTCCCATTTTTGCCCAATAGGGCTCAATGGGAATGGGGAAGGCAAATTGCGGTACTGTAATTGCCTGCGAGGTCCCTTTGCGGGTCCCTACTTTAACGGCTGGTCCAGACCAGCCGTTCAGGTCGGGTCCCACAAAGCGACCTCGTAGTAAGGCGCTAAGTGGTTAACAGCGCTGTAGCCTTTTACAGCACCGTTAACCACTTAGTGCGTGGGTCGTAATGAGACTGTATATCTTCATTAATCCTTTCAGAGATCCTGCTGACTTAACATACTCATCAACACTGCTGGTCATGTGGTTACATTGTCCATTTGGACTGCAGTAGATCCATCTTCCCACATACTTCTTGTGGTTTCTCGGATACAGGAACTTCGTTCACTCAGGTTCTAGAATGCTTGCTTCAATATATTTCTTGATTTCTTTGTCAGCTCTTTGGGTCCAAACCCAGACTCAACATTGATCATGATCTTCACTCCTACTTGTGTCATTGTTTCTGAAGCATAGCTCTGCACTAGCCAGAGGCACTATCTGCAATGGGCCTCCTTTATCATTGACCCAGGTCAGCAACTTTGCAATCGGCCAAAGATCCTGGCATTTTTCTTCCAAGTTTAACACAACTCCTGGCCATCTTTTGGAGATTGCTACTGTTCTGCACACAACAAGCCCTTCCTCCCATCCATCTGGAGAAATCACAGTTCCTTTGATTTGCAGCTCCGTATTTCTTCAGGATCCTTTCCTTGACAATTGAGCTTATTGTTTATTTCCCATCTGATTCCTGCTCCATTAATTCCAAGCTGTGCATATATTATCACGTGATTTCTGGTGTGGGGTCTCTCTCTTGTCTTTAAATCTTCAACATAATCATCTTCCTCTTGAGCTATCTTCTCGATCAACCCTTCCCATGGCTTCACTTCCATTCCCACTCATTTCTTAAACTGCCTCTGTACTGGTTCAGTTAACCCTAACAAAAAATGTGGTAACATACTGCCACTGTCTTTCCCCATGGCACCCGCATTTCAAGGGTCCACCGTTCCTGAATACTTTGAATATAAGCAAGCAGATCCTCATCTTCTCTCATCTCAAATGCCATAATTGCACTCATATCTGATGTATCAGGATATTGCACCCTGAGTGCTCTCCAAATATCTGCCCTAAAATTGTTAAATGGTGCTCCATTGTGCACTGTATTCTGCGCTGTAATACTTGAATATCCTACTCTCGCCCAAATGTCATCAGCCCTTTCCCCAAGAATAGCTGCAAAGAGACCTTTCATGTCCCCTATTACTCAGGTATTTACTCCTGTCATTTTCTCTAGCTCGTAAATCCATCTTCCCGCATCAACCATTAAACTGGGGAGTTTACATCTTAAGTTATCCTTATCCATTTGTGGTCACGGAAAATAATGCAGTCTGGCCCCTCCTTTTTCCAATAAAGGGAACTGTGTGAAGCCAAATCCACAATCGGCTCCCATTCTCTGTCTATCCATAGTGGGAACAACTGTACCTGATCATCTTCTACCAGGCAATGACCTCAGCCTGCTCACATACGGTGGTGACTCTCCATTCTCACTATGCGATCGTTCTTTGGGTTGCTTTGGATATGCTATAGGATCTGGCATTCTGTCTTTAGGCTGCTCTAGATCAGACCATTGTACTTCCTTGTCTGTCTGCAGACACCACTCAGGACTGGATGCACTTCTTCTCTCCTCCCCATGAAGGTTTCTCTCTCTTCATCTGACATATCTAGTCCCCAACTAGTATGACTCTCTTCTCTTTTGTCCTTGTCTAAAGTTAACCTGCTGAGAGACAAAGCTCTATGCTCAAGACCAAGTGGGCTTCCTTCTTCGCCTCGTGATTGGGCGATTATAGATCAATCTTCCTTTCCACTGTTTCCTTGCTCACCTCTTGCTCTCATATCCTGATAGGCTTTTTCGATCCTATCTCTGATGCTCCCTATCTCGAAATTCTCATCTAATGTAACTTTAGATGGCCTTGACATTGCTCCGAGCGATGGGAGGAACTCTTCCATATCGCTCCATCGTATCACTGGACTCGGCTCATTAACTCTTTCTGAATTCAATCAATATCGCGCTCCCTCTGTCTCCGTTTTCACTCCATTTTCTTGCTTCTCATCTAACCCCTTCTTCTTCTTGTCTTTTCTCCTCCCGTCTTTCATTTTCCCTTCGCCTTTCTTCTTCCCTTTGTCTCTGTATCTTTTATTCCCTTAATTTCTGCGCCTCGTCCTCTTCTCTCTTCCTGTCTTGCCTGTTTCATTCTTCAATGGCTCTCTGTCTGTTATCATACTTTATTCGCTCCTCCGCCCTTTCCTCTTCCTTTTGCTGTTCCTCCTGATACATCTGTTCTCGTCTCTGCCTAGTCTTTCTCTTATGTTCATCCTCTTTCAGTCTTTTTCTCGTTCTGTTCATCTTGATCTTCCCTTTGCCTGACTTCCTTCATACTTTTCCCATCGAGCTTGAGCAATATATGTCCACCCATCCATTTGTTCTGTACGAGCGTTACCTCGTCAGCTTCTATCCTTTTCTCCTTTCCATCTCTTAATCTCTCGTTCTATGTCTATGGTTACATTTGATCATTCACTTCTCCGCCTTGTCCTGTAAGACCTTGAAGATCTCCTCCTTTCTTCTAGTCTCTTAGGGACTATCGTCACTGCTATAAGCAGGTGGTTCATATATCGGGTTACTATAACCTGTTGCCGCTTTTAGTTCCTTCAATGGGTACAATCCTGTGCTTTCTGTATCAACGCCTTTTACTTCAGGCTAGGTAAGGGGAGCTGAACGCTCAATACCTTCCTCCATACACTGATTGAGCATCCAATCCTCAGGAGGTGGATCCTCCCGATCCTCCTGGTACATTTTCCAGAGCTCTAAAATAGCTAACTTCTTCTCCAATTTCTTCCCTGTGTACAGAGCGTGCAAGTATGTGGTCATGTGTTGCAATACTGCTTTTGACAGCGATCCCCCTTGTGGCCATGGCATGAACATTTTATCTCTCAGCACTATACTGTTTGAGCTTAGGCGCATGTTTTGACAGCATCTCACACAGGTACATCAGTGGAGTAATATCTCCCATTGTGACAAGTCTCAATTGACTGTCAATACTTACTGCTGTTTACATAGATGTGTTTCAGAAAAACAACAAATATGAGTGCACTCCAACCTTGGCGCTCAAAGGCTCTATTTATATATTATCTCAACTTATTTTTTTCGGACTGCGCCGACAATTACCTAAAATAGGTAAACATTTTTATCTGTACTTCAGCTTTGCACAACTTATTATTCTTGCTCTTCACCACCTCTTTTCAATTACAAAATACCAAAACAGACACACTAGTCGACTTTTCACATGTAGACCATGGTACTCCTTTTCTCCTAGCCCCTAAAATACTCTGATTAGAGTTTGAGTCATTCACTATCTTAAACCTGTTTATGTGCCACCTTTTTATACCCCACTTGGGGTTTTGAAATGACTCGTTCCAAACCTGCATTGAGATAGGAAACCGGGCTCTATAAACGCTCCTCGTTTTAAAGCTCCTCGTTATATACTAAACGCTCTTCGTTTCTACTAAACAACTACTGTCACTTTTCTTATGTTACCACAATCCCATTCCCTTTTTGTGCCATTCCCCTCAATCTACTCACCATTCGGTCTTTAGCTCTAGGCCTTCGCTATCGTCTCCCCTCCTCCAATCAACCACTGTCGCCTTCCGTCCGCTCAGCGCCTGTGGAAACCAGGAGTGGTTTTGCCAAAGAGGGACCCGTCCCACCTATATCGATCTTCGTACAAGTTTTCTATACCGGCCGCTTTCCACAGCAAACCTTGCAATATTCCGGCTTGATGGCAGAGGGTGTCCGATCATCCGAAGCACTGGAAACCTACTGGTCGATGGGTATTTAAACCATCCTCCCTCTGCTACCACGTGAACCCGTAGGCCTTTTAAGCGAGGTAGCACTATCTGGGCTGGAAGGGGATGCAGAATTTACTCTTGCACCAATAATAAGACCGACTCCGAAAGTTGGCAAAACATAACTGTTTTATTTGCAATTGTCTAAAACATGGAGTACAACGAACATCAACAGACGTTCGCTCAAGTCTCTTTAACTCACTCATTTCATAAAAAAACACAGACATTATACTAAAAGTTCATCATAGGTGACGTCATACTACGTGGCAAAATAAGAAAACCTAACTGGGGTTGTGGTTGGTCTACGGGAAACATCTAGGTATACTTTCTATAAAGGGTAGGATTGTGATTGGGTCTCTAAGATGAGGTGGACAACTATGCCCACCCCTACTGCAAGTCATCCTCGCTGTCATAAAATACACAATGTTTAATTAGCTTTCAAACTATAGGGCTACGTGCTATGTGTCCCTCTACGATTGGTTGGCACGCTTGTACCTTTATGGAATATTTCACTTGCTAGCAGCACGCAAGCTGGTACCCCAGGTGCTGGAGGGTTGGCTTGGTCATGCCTCCCCACCCAATTAGCTCATCATCCATCATCACTCCTACTGTCAGCAATTCAAGTTGTTTTGAACTCGGCTTTGCAAAGTATCACTGCTCCTGAGAATAGAAGGGAGTGTGAGCACAGTCTTATCTTGAAGTCTCGGTGTAGCTCGCCCAAAGTCTATTTCCATCTAGACCATGTGACAGGAAATCGTGTTTGAGCTCTTTGTTTCGTATTAAATTCTATTAAATGAATAAACCTGGCACTCATAGTGTTTTTCCATTGCACCTCAACAGGAGCTCATCTCACTTCTCACTTTCATTGTACCTTCTCGAATAGATAACCAGTTTCTTGTCTACCTCAACCCTTGACACTGGGCCGGACAAGTCATCTCGATTCTTCATTCAATGTCAGCGATTTCTTCTACTGCGCCACACCTTCTGCCCTCTGTTCATGGGGTCCTAATTTGCTAAAAACACGACGTGGAACATCGAGATTCTATACATATATATATTTTGGCGGCACATCCAGCAATCTATTCGCTACGTAGAGCCAACCTTCATGATTACTTAGTCTACTTGCGTTTCAGCATCTGTACATGTATAAAATGCCTTGTATTTTCTTCAGTGCTTTTCATACGTGAAATCTTCATTCCGCACATAAAAAAGACACTCAATTCTTTATTTTGTCATCAAGGTTTATATACTTTCTTCTTCGGCATCTCTTCTTGGTGCGTCATCTTTGCTTCATGTCACGTCACCAGGCTCTTGCCTTCATTGCTTCACACTTCTTCAAGGACCTCTCTTAAGAGGCTGTCATTTCTTCGTGGCTACATTATATACGGATTTCTCAATGGATACCTTGCTTCGAGGATTCTTCGCAGGATAGGTACCATTACCGGCGTTGTGCATGTCGCAATTTCCGTGTTTCCAACATATGGCAAAAGAGGGGCAGGACTTCCGGTGGAGACATTTGGCTCTTCCTCTACTCAACGTCACTGCCGCGATCCCCCAGTATACTTGATTACAATGGTTGTGCCCAGTTGCCTGGGGGCTCACCCGACATCACACTTGCATCCCAGGCACCATGTTGTTTTCAGGTGGCATCCCCGTTGTGAACTGGATGCTGCCACGCTCACCGCCTCGCTTCGTCTTGGCCCGCCCCCTCACCAAATCATTGTTGAACGCAGGAACTGGGCTGCGTCTAAACCCGGGCTGCTCAGCAAAGCAGCTCTTGCTTTCTTCACACAGCCGCTCAACGGAGCAAGCCAGGACTTCATTGCATCCTCTTTGCACGAGTTGGCCACTGAGGCCAACCCATGCCTTCCACCTTCACCGCTCCACCCTTCAGGGTGAAGTACACTTCCACCGTGAGCCTCTGCATTACCTATTGGGCTGCATCTGGCATATGCAGCCCAGGAGGACTTGATTGAAAATGGTCTTACATCGCTTGCCATTAGCCAGGATTTTGGGGGCACGTTTGGGCAGCTCGGTTGGGGCAGACCCCACACATGGTCCAGGCCGGGCTGTTCTTAATGGGCCCGGGCAGCCACCGGCAAGATACCTGGGTCACGTAAGCTCTAGACCCACCCGGTCTGGACCCCGGGCGGGTTTACAGGTGCCACGGGCCAGGGGCAGCTTAACTGCCTCTGGCATAGCAGCACGGCCCCCCTGCAGTCAGTCCCTGGGGGGATCCCCATGCGCCGTCCACAGCAAATCAGAGGATTATGGCCCAAGGGGACCATTTGAGACACTGATCCCCCTCCCCCAGGTAAGTGTCTCTCTCCTTTCTCTCTTCTCTAACTGTCCTTTCCAAATTTTCTTTTTTTAAAATCCTCCTGGATTCTTTCTATCTCCCCTGCCCAGCCCATTCTTGGGCAGGGGAGTTATTTTCTATTGTTCCTTTCATTTCGCCCTTTCTCTGGACATTCCATCCAGCACCATGGTATGATGGTTTCTTCAAAACACACATACACACGACATAACATGAAAGTAAAACACACAGTACGCTACACATTTAATAAAACCTTTATTGCTCTAGTGTCTGTATCTTTCTTTCTAGGTGTGTGTTCCCTCGGGGGGGCAGCATATAGCTCCACTAGCCGGGCCCCATGGGGCCACAGGCTGCATGACCATTTGAGCTTGGTGTATTTCAACATGTGCTTCATGACAGATCTGCTAGTAATGCTAGAAAGGGCACTAGTTTACAAATTCTGTCCAAATACTACCTGCCCTATCATGAACCATATTAAAGCTCTGGGAGTATGCATTGCTGGTGGTATGCTATCAGAATACCGCTCCCTGTAATGGCCACCTCATTACAGAGGGGAATACCACCTTGGAATACCACTCACTCCAAACAAGAGGTGAACTGTAAAATATACCTTAATGTATTTTAACATTTTTTCAGACATTTTGCCACATGTAAATATTTGTATTTTTACTTGTTCAAACAATTGTGCATTATCTATTTCATGCATTATTTAAATTGGAACGTGAGGTAACGTCCAGGCCGAAATGACCTCTAAAATCATGGTAATTCATCTGTACATATTTTAACCATTCTTGCAGGTACCATCTCATATAACACAGTAGACCATAATTATCAGTGCACTACGCATTTTAATTGTAGGCTAAAAGTCTTGGGGGGAGGAAGGGGTGTAACATCAAAGAAAGTGTTTGGCATTCCTTCTAGAGTTTGGTCATCCAAGGGACATAATACAACCTAGTAAACAAATTGCGGGGTACAGTTTATTTTTTTACACAATTGTGTGTAAATAGACAAACGTGACAGTTTTTCCAGAAGCGCAGGGCTTTGCATATACCAGGCTGTAAAAAGGAAGTGTCCTTCCCTTTATGGGCTCAAAGGTTAGATAGAAACATGGAGGGCCGCCTTCACCAAGATTTTCACTGCAAAAAAATGAGTTGATGCGTCAAAGCCTCTCCAATGTGCAGGGGGTCCCTTATACCTGATTCAGAAATCCTAAAACGGGAGCAAATTTGGAACGGCCTGGAGAATTTTTGAGGGACTCATATCCGAATAAGATTCCCAAAGGTTTTCTCAAAGGTACTTCAGAGATGCTCCAGCCATCACCAGATCTAAGGGAGCAGGTGCAAATCCGAGATGCTCACAGCCTCTCCTGACATACTCCACTGACAAGCTTTCTGAACCAGGCCCGCAGAGCGTGTCCCAAACAAAGTTTGATTTCCGGTCTCAGACCTAAAACATGTAGACCCTCTTTCCACAGAGATCAAGCCTCCCATATTCTTCTGAAGAAACTACACGTGTAAAAGGGTGATGTTCTGCTTGTAGTGTTCTCCTGTCCTAGATCTCCAGAATTCATACACTAGTGCTCATGGCCAAGCTTACTTTAAACACCTCAACATTGAAAACTCATTGATTTCACTGTACCTCCTAATGTACGCCATTTTCCACTGAAACCTTGGGCTGCGGAAAGAAATCAAGCAAATCTGTGAGTTCAGAATCAAATTTGTGTCATCATATCTTCCATTTTCATATTCTACAGGTTAACATTACTAATGTATGGGCCTCCTTGGGAATGTCTCAGTATTTCAGAGGTAAACCTGATGAATTACCAGCAAAATTGGTTACAGTTACCGCCACTAGGTCGAGTGGACTTACCACAGGATTATGAATGGGGCAGGCTGCGATAAATGACAATTTTTTGAGTCCATGCAACACCATAGGGATTTGGTACATTTATCACGAGCGATAATTCTGCCATTAGAGATCCTCCAATTTTATAAGGTAAAGGGGAGGATTCACCTGCAGGATTTTTCTGAAGGTGCACCCTCCACTTTCCCGCCAAACATAGAATTCAGTGGTGTGGTAAAAGTGACGGTAATTCCATCACAACCAAGCAAATAGAGGTAACGGAATAGCCGCTACATTTCATCCTGCACTGCTGAACCCATTATGAAGACCTACACCTTTTAATTGTACCAGATTAGAATTCTTACACAGGAGCTCACGACCAAACTTAATTTAAATGCCAATATTTTTTAAAATGCACTGATTTCAATGCACCCTATATTGTGTGATTTATTTTCCCTCAAAAATGTGCTAGTCCTGCGATTGAAATTTAGCAAAGCTGTGATGTCAAATGTGTGTCACTTCAGCTTCTATTTTCTTATTCTAAAGGCTAACATGACTGGTTTATGTCTTGTATTTCCCCAATGTGTTTTAAATCTAAACCTACTTTATCAGAATAAATCGACTCCATGCTGATGTGTAAAAGATGTGTGTAACAGGAGCCCAACTTTGGTTAAATAGTCATAATGTTTCACCAAAATTAAAGTCCATAAAAAACATCACCACCTTAGCTGAGTGAGTTTGAAAAATCAATGCGGTGAAATTGTCAATATTAGCATTTTCACAAAGCAAAAACTGATTAAAAGATTAAAAAGCAAGCATACATTCTGCCTCGAAAGAGTTTGAAGGAAGTAAGCAAAATGAAGTATTTCAGAATGGTACACCTAACAATGAAGCTTATCTGGTAAAATCTGATCCACAACTTCCAGAAACAACACAGGTGATAGCGCTTCAGCATTTCCCTGTAAGAACTTGAGTCCAATCTCTATTTCTAATAGGGAAAGAAGCAGTGTTCAGGGGAGTACCAAAATACCAAACACAGTACGGACAAGGGGGAAGTAAAGCCAGAGAGGACACTAGGCATCTCAGCACCGGTAGCTGTGTCGTGTCCACCAGGGAGACAGTGTTATTATCCATAGGGGCAAGTGTTCCTTTTGACATATTTGTGCTATTTCTCTCTCAGAGATGATGCAAGTGTAATAAAGATGCAAGTTCAACGCGGTGTAACGGAACGTACTTATCAGCTGCGAGAGTAGCACTGTAAAAGGGGAGGGGGCTATTTCTCATACCTGTGAAATAAAATTCTTAAAACAAATTCATAAATATAGGAGCACACGTAAGTATAATCAAACTTAGTGGTAGAAAGAAATGAAGTAAATAGGCCTTAAAAGCTTGCTTTTACTTTAACCGTGTGTTAGCATATTATGCATGGCAAAGGCCACTGTGGCTGGTGATTTAGTGCAGAGTCTACAATCCCAGGCGAGTGCTGTCAGAAAAACACAACAGTTTTTATTTTTTGAGGTCACAGATTATTAAAATACATTTTTCTAACGGAGACGAAAAGAACCACAACGGTTTCAAATTGCCGTTTAAGATATCTTCCCTGAGAAACGAGTTAGAGTGTTCCCGATATGCAACAATTGCATGGTGGTATGTCCGTGGTTCAAGGCTCTGATGGTGTTATGGTGAAGGGCCATTCCCATGGGAATCAGGATGAGGTGACCACGACAGTTGAATAAAGTTCCACTGGTCATCTCAAATGTTTTAATGAGTTAAGTTTGTGTTGTGGGAGTTGGGGGTGGATTGTGACGTCACAGGTTATAATTGAGGGCGGTGTGGGAAGGTACGTGGACCCAATGGTTGATCGCAATGTATGTTTTCTATAAGAGTTCAAAGTGCGAAGTATAATAAGTTCTGCGTGGGGAGATTTTTTCATGTTGCACGGTAGCAAATGCTAATTACTTTGTTTTGTATGCAAGTTCTTATTTATGATATGATATGATATGATATGGCATTTATAACACTCCTATACACAAGTGTTTCGAGGCATGACGAGGCGGGGAGCGAGAACAGAGGGAAGAACAGACAACGATCATACTAGGCCAGGTGTCATTCAGATCGTGCAAGTGCATGGGAAGGGGAAAGGGAAAGGTGCGTGGGGGAAGGGAGGGGGAAAGTGCAGTACATGGGATAGTAGAATACATAGATAAATACAACAGCCAGATGGTGGCAAGTGCAAGGTAAGAGCAGGCATAAGTGCTGGTAGGGAGACTGTAGGGATACAGAATACAGTCCTCAGGTGCGGGGGTTGCCAGTGAGGCAGTGCAGGGCCTGGGCCCGAGGTCAGAAAGAGTGGCCAGGTAGCCAGTGAAGATTTAGCCAGGAATTAGCAGGGGCGAAGGGGAGAGAACGCAGAAGCAAAGAGGAAGGTTTTGAGGTGCTTCCGGAACCGGAGATGGTTCTCCTCAAGTTTCAGGGAGGCAGGAAGGCTGTTCCAGAGGGAGGCCCCTGCCGAGGAGAGAGATCTACCACCAACTCGTTGCTTGGAGAAGCGACTGACACTGAGGGAGTTGGAGGTGGATGAGCAAAGAGCTCAAGAAGGAAGATATTTGGGAAGAGAGAGTTGAAGATAGTGCGGCCCCAGGCCCCAGAAGGTCTTGTGGACAATACAGAGGGTTTTTAAATTAATCCTTGCAGCCACTGGGAGCCAGTGCAGAGCTTTCAGTCCTGGAGAGATATGATCCCTGGGCTTGAGGCCAAGGACAAGTCTTGCAGTCCTGTTCTGTATAAGTTGCAGAGGGCGGAGAGTAGAGGCAGGCAGATTTAGATAGAGGCTGTTGCAATAGTCCAGCTTAGAGAGAACCAGGGCTCTGGGGACAGTGAGCTTCTGGGGGAAGGAGAGGAAAGGAAGAATACCTCTGAGGAGGTGCAGCTGGTAGGGTGGCTTCTTAGAGACATCGAAGATTTGAGGAGAGAAGGAGAGTGTAGAGTCGAAGATGACCCTGAGGTTTTTAGCCTTGCAGGTGGGAGCAGGAAGAGGTCCAAGAGAGGCCTGCCAGAGAGCTGCAGGGAAGGAGGGAGTGGGTGTGCCAATGAGTAAATGAGTTTAGAGGTGTTCCTTTCACAGCGGATTTTCACAGTTGTGTTCCACAATCTGTTTGAATTTGCTGTCCCAGCTGCGTCTTGGGCCCTGAATTAAACTGTGTTACTTCTTCCACCGGTGTACACTCCTTTTTTGACTACTTTTGTAATTTTTGGATGAGTTCTACGAGGCAACCTCCAATACATTTTTGGAGCCCCAGTGACATATCTCTGCGATTCGACCGAGGCATGGGTAGTTCAGCCGTACTCCGGGAGGAGTGCGGGGCAGCTTCCATTTGCAAGAGCTCAGGCCAGAAGAGGTCTGTGGACGCCATTTCCCAAAGGTCTGCCTGGTCCCGCACTGCCTTCACTCCGACTGCAGCGCAAGCCTTTAAAGGGAGACTCTGAGGTCGAGAGAAGTGAAGAATCTCCTGAAAGGACAAGTGAGTGTACCCGTGCATGAAAAACGCTAGGGGTGGGAAGGACTCTTTTTATGGTGTTTAGGACGCACCCTCATTAGTGGTGAAGAAGATGATTGGCCGTAGAAGTATTAGATGCTAGGTCTGTCATTCCGATAGCGAGCAGGTAGATGGTGGCAGATCTGCGCTAGAGCAGAGGGTTACATAGTAAGTGGCGGACTTTGTTAGACAAGAGTTGTGCGTAGTGCAGGCAATTAGTATAGTTGCATCATTTTATTCTTTTTGGGGAAAAATTCTTTTGGGGTACATGCGAGCACGCGTTTTGTGAGAAGCGGCAGTTTGTTTTTTAGTGTTGTTGAAAGTGATCGTAGTGTTTGTTTTATGTGGCTTTGGATAAAATGGAAGAGTCATAGCCAAAATAAAATAGTGCGATGCCACGTAGCGCGAGCAATTGATGCAATCGAGTGTGAGGAGGAGTAACTGCTCTTTCTATTGCACTATCATAGGGCCTTGTTGTTAAGGTGGTGGGCCTGGGGATAAAGCCATTTCTGTACTAATACAATATAACAAGGCAGGCCTGTGGAGAAGGCCATTGTGAGCAAGCATTGTGTGCAAGGTGTGAAAGGGCGGGGCGTGTGGAGAAAGCCGGAGCGAGTGAAACTAAGGGGATCAATCGAAGTGCTAAGTACAAAAATTGAGCGTGCGTGACTGTTTGACAAAAGAGTTAGAGTTTAAGGGTTTCAAAATATAAGGGGAAGAAAATAACACCAGAAAGAGTAGAGCCATACACAAGACTCCACGACAAAAATCACTGAAAGAGATGCAGCAATGTTTAGGCTTGTGCAACTATTGCAGAGCATGGATCTTTGATTACTCCACATGCACCAGTCCATTGTTGCAAGCACTAAAGGTAGCACAGAAAAACAAAACACACATGAAATAGACATCTGAGATGGGCGAAAGCTTGATGAGCTAAAACACGAGTTAGCACACACACCAGTGTTAGCAACTCCAGATGGAAAAGTACTTACAGCAGTAGTGACACAGAAAAAAAGACAGAGACACAAGCCAATTGCATATTATAGTAGATCACGGGATACAGCTATGCAGGGACATTTCCCATTTGCTCAGTGTTAGGAACTCATGGTGGCAACAGTAAAGACAGACAGAAGTGATCCCAGTTTAAGGGTGTTTATTCAACTGTAAATGCAGGATGGAAAAATGCCTAATCTAAAGCTAAATCTAAGATGGGAGCAAGAGTCAACCATCAAATTAAAAATAAGGTAGTCCATCTGGCGTGGTGTCAAAATAAAAGGGCCTATTCTAAGAAAAACCTAATGCCAATTCCTTACAACTAATTATACAAAGAGTGTGGGATAAGGGTTCAATAAAGAAAGAAGTGTTCAGAAATAATAAGTCAGGATATGACTGCCCGGCGTCTTCCTTCCCAACGTTTACAGCACGTGACAAGGTTGGTCTCCTGAGCACAGCACACACTCGAGCTTTCCCAGCATGAGCCAACAGTTCCGTTCCAGCTTATCAGGTTCTACGATGGTTAAGTCTCTTTGTAAAAAAAAGTCTCTTGCCTTCGAGGGCCTGACAATTTCGACAACCAAACACAAAGTTCTGATTCACGTATAGCTTTTGGTGATGACTTCACCCTTACGTCCCCCTGTTCTGGGTGCAAACCCCAAACACAAAGTTTCTTTCTCAACAAAGTTTGGGTAGTGACTTTCCACCCCGGATCTCCCTCCTTCAGGTTCGGACCCCTTTTCATTCATCAGCCTCCCTGCTTCGGGTTCACAATGACTCAATTAAACAGTTCCTTTCAATGAACTTTGGGTGATGACTTTTCACCCCTGGATCTCCCTAGGCTGGGCTCGCTCCCCAATTGAGAAGGGGGACACTTCACTTCCCCTCATCTTGCAATATTTCCCGCTGTCACAAATCTTAATGTCTTTTCAAACAATGCAGTGTGAGTCTCCCTCGATTTGGTTCACCTTGTCAGCATACTGTACATAGGGACTTCAGGCCACACCCCTTTTTTTAGCCTCCCTCTCCCGGGTTCACTCTCGCCAACCGTTACGATACACAGTTCAATATGGGACTTTAGACTTTGCCCTTGCTTGTTAGCACCCCTCCGCCGGATTCACTCTTGCCCATCTTCAATGTCTTTTATACAGTTCATCGGGATTTGCCCTTGTTTGTCAGCTTCTCAGCCGGGTTCACTCTTGGCAACTTTACAAAACACAGATCATTACTGATTTCACCATGCAGGATTTACGTCCCTTCTTCGCAATCATCTGTCAGTCAAAGACTTTCGACGGTACAGAGAATTTTACAAGACCCCTGTATGACTACTTTGAGCTCTCTTCTCCTCTTCTCAAGGCCTTCTAGTTATGGTAGTCTCTACCTTCGGGTAATCGTCCAGAGATTTCCATGTGATCACCCACGTGATGCCGGATGCCTCTGTTGCAGGCTTTTCCCCCACTTTCTCAATAGCTCCATTGTTTACTCAAAGTTCAATTAGCCGTTTTCTACATTCGTTCAACACAGTTTGGTTTCTTTATTGGTTTTCCCCTTGACTCCCCGGGTGTGATGAAATTGCTTTGCTTTCGTGTCTGTAGAGCCAGTACCATTTGACCATACGTCTCTCCCCGGTTTGGCTGTCAGTGGAGGAGGCGCCCGTGCACCATTGACATCTGCTGCAACACACGCTGGCTATTGTTAGCAGTCTAACGATTCTTACTCTTAAGGCTTCACGGGTCTCTGTTTATAAGGGCAAGGTCAGTTCTCCCATTGGTGTCCTCTTGACTTGCACAATCTTTTGTCTCCTCTTGAACTGCCGTGCTGCGTTAGCTCTTACGTCGTGCGGCCTGTCTTGCTCGTAGTGTGCTCTCTTGCTCCTCCTTTTATCTCTGTGGGGAAAGGAAAGGGCCAACAGGTGTGCATGATTTAGGTCAATTGCCTGACTCTGCCTGACCCTTGCATTGGGACATGTCAGTTGAACATTTCTGGTGTTAGTCCATTCTCTTGCACGTTGTGCAAAAGGGTTTATGTCAGAAACGGGGGGGCAGTGTTTTTTAATGTCTTACGGGATATGGAGAAGATGACGTATTGTATGGAATTACAATCCTCATATTAGACAGATTTTTGGTGATCTCGAAAGAGTGATTTTTGTAGGGTTTGTGCAATGAGTAAGGGGCTTATGGAAATTATAGTTGCTGGCCACCTTCGACTGGGAAGTCGGAAAATGACAATCATAGGGACAGAATTGGTAGGGCTTATTAAACAGATGGGGATAAATGGAATTGTGAATGGAAAAGGACTCATTGGGGAAAGGGTAGTGTGATGTTAAGGTATACTGGGGTTTTGGGAGAAAACTATCATAGGGACGTAAAAAAGAATGACAGGGAATAATCGGGGCGGTAACAGAAAACCAGGATTCTGGGAGTCGTGGTTTTTGTGTGTAACAGTGTAACAGAGTGGTTGGATTTTATTACGGGTGCTTCTTTGGTTAGAAGGGAAGTGGATGCAGAATAACCTAAAAAAAGCTTCAGGGACTTTGTCCCTGGTAGAATACTGCATCTCTCCTGGAGTATTCCTCCAAGCATAACCCCGGGATCTGAGAGCGCCATACCTTCCCTCACCACATGAATAAGGGATTCTTGAGGACTACCTGGAAGAATACCCTCACGTTTCTTACAGCAGGCACTTGCTGCTGCTGAATTTTCTATTGAGAAGGCTTCCACAATAACCATGGGTGTCCAGTAGTTTTGTACGTCGTACATGCATTGTTTGCCGTACTGGAGAAAACAAAATCAACACTGACAAGTCAGAGGCCTTCAGGGTACGAGGTAATACTAGCAAACCCAGCAATAGAAGTGGTGAGGTGCAGGACAATAAGCCCGTGGAAAAGGGGAGGGTTCAAAGAAGTGATAGCACGCCCGTTCAGCGTGCAGCATTACTGAGTAAATTATTAGAGATGATACCGCTCCCAGTAGAATTGCATTAATAAAGTGCAAAGCCCATACAGGAGGGCAAGATTTTATCTCACAAGGAAACGAAAAAGCAGACAAAGCAGCAAAAGAAGCAGCATATATGCCAGAGGGATCACATGGGCTGTTCCCTGGCGAAGAAGAAAAAAAAAACTAATAGCATTACTGAAAGTGAGCAAAGAGAAAGATACATTGATAGAAAGTTTCAATGCAATCCAAATATTGCAGATAATTGAGTTGCAGGGAGAAGCATCAGATGCTGAAAAAGAGCTTTGGAAAAAGAGAAGATGTTCTCTGTCCATAACTGACTTGGTTTGGTGACATGATAGCACAGGAAAGGTTGTCATGCCAAAGAAATTGTTACAATTGGTATTGGAACAGCTTCACTATCCTACCCACGTATGGAAAGAGCATGTGGCTGCAGGGATAAGTGAAGACTGTTTGTGCCTGTATGAATGCGTTTCTGAGTATGTGAGTAACAGTATGAGCTGCCGGAAGTTTCTGCCAGGCCACACATTGAGAGTTGTACAGGGAACATTGCCGTGACTGGAAGGCCCCTTTCGGCACTTGCGTATCGATTAAATTGATATGCAAGAGAGATGTACTTCTTACAAGCACATTCTTGTAGTTGTGTGTGTCCATTCTTAATGAAGGCATGTCCCTCTATACGCACACTCCTGTGTAAATGCAACCCACTAAGGAAATAAGCCAAGAGATAGCTTTGCAAGGATAACAAGGTTTGCTCGTACAAAATATAAGTGCCAGCAAAGAACGCTGCTGCTGGAGAGTGCTCTGGTCTTGCATTAGCAACATGGGGTTATAAATACTGGAATCGTCATGCACATATAGGATGATGTGGTGCCACTGATTGGGCATTAAACATGGGCCTGCTCCACAGGGGATGGCAGGCAGTAATTGGCTGGTTCTTCCCCGTCGATCTGGAGGCACGTGAGTCAGCTGGGCTCATCCTTGCGGTGAAGGTCAGGGCATTCATAAAACACAATGGGCCTCATTATGAGTGTTGCGGTAAGGCAACAACGGCACTGGTAGTGCTACCGGCGCGTTGTTACCTCGCCGTAACATTCTGAGTTCTGCTCGCGGGCCGCTCTGTACGCCTGGTCAGACCAGACGTACAGAGCGGCACCCGCTAGCAGAACAGGATGCTAACAATGGCCCCGTTATTAACGGGACCGTTGTTACCATCATCCCCATTTCCATTGAGCCATATGGGGGCTCAAATGGGAATAGGGACATACGGGTCCGGGTCCCGCGAATGGGAATTACCGGAACCACAAAGGTCGGAATGGCCCGGCAATTCCCATTTTTCGGGACCCGGACCCGAGTTTGGGGGTAGCCATGCCGCTAAAAACGACATGGCTACCTCCAAACTCGTAATGATGCCCAATGTATCTTATCTAAACTAAACAACTAAAACAGACTATTCATTCATTATGGCAGGCACCTGGGCAGCACAGGAAAGGGGTGCCAGGGAGAGGGGAGTCTAAAATACAGTCGTGCTGACCCATACATTCTGGACTTCATTGATACTGCAGGTCTTGCACCCAGTGTCACCCCCAGGGATTGATCTTTGATGTACCCTTCCCGGTACCTCATATTACAGGAGACGTGTGTTACTGTTAGAAAGAAATACAGTCATGTGGGCCTGAGATCTGTGGTGGGAACTTTATGGGGGTTAGGACCTGGGGGTCGGATGCTTCTCAAAGAATAGAAGGTGTGGGAGTCGGGTGTGAGTGTAGCTGGCTCAGGCCTGGCTGGGTGGGCGTAAGGGACCCGATGGCAGGATAGTAGAGATGAACAGACAAAGTGCAGAGCCTGGTGCTGTCTCGTTCTCATTGTTGGACGCATTCCTGGAGATGATACTAAATATTCGCAACACTCAAGGGACGAGAGGGAAATGGACTTCCGTGGGAACAGGGCTCAAGCAGACCTGGCATGTTGTGTAGAAATTGGGCTCTGTGACTTGGGAACGTGAGCGGCATGGGCCTGCGGCCTGTACTGTTTAGGCCTAATACAAAATGGCTTCACAGAGTGTGGGCATTTCTAGTGCTTAGCACCTACTTCTATGCACTACAGGGTCGTTAGATTGCACTTAGTGATGCATGCTTCTCCCCCTTGCAGGTTACATTGCCTCATATGGGGTTTGCCTTATTTGGAAGTGCATAGAGGGTGGTATAGGCTCATCTCCATCCCAACATTCCCCCCTTTCATTACTTCTACAGTAACAAATTCACCCCCACCATATTTCCGCTCATTAGCATGTCTTTCTACTTCCTCCCATGCCGGTGTCCCTTTTATAGGCAACCATGCTCTACACACACTCCTTAGACTTCCCCCATGGTGTGCATACTGTTCAGGCGTGCAGGTCATTATGCATCCCCGACCAAATCTACCCTAACTTCCTTGTAATTCTCGGGAGCTGGGGGTTGTACAATGGTGGTGTGGTACAGAGTGTCTACTTCATCGCCCATGGGGAGAGCTACCATGCAGTGCTTGGGGCCATTGTCCTGTTCAGTCTGGATCTCTACTTCCTGTGTATCATGAGGTACTTTATTATTTACTTTCCCAATTGTCACCATCATCATTGCACTATTAGTTATTGCTTTGGCACAACAACGGAGACCCAATTGGCACGTGCAGAAAATCACCAAGATAACCACGATGATAGGGACCAACATCTTCACCAGTGTCCCGAGCCCGGATAGTACCCAGCTGAACACCATAGTAACCCAGTCGTCTTCCTGGATCCCAGCTTCCCTTTTCATTTTCACCCCCAGTTCATGTACTTCTGCAATGACATGTGACAGTGTTCCATTTTCAGCATCTTCAGAAGGTAGGAATGTGAAACATGAGCTCCCAATCTTTTTGCAAACACCACCTTCCATTGCAGTTAATAGGTCGAGAACGTAGCAGTTCTGCAATGTCATTAGTCTGAGGGCCCTTAATTCCACCTTGACAGCATTGAACATTTCTTCAGTATTATTTGCCAGCTGGATCAGTTCCCATCTGATGATCTGGAGCCACTTGGAGTTGGCCCTTGTCTGGATGCTGGGTACTAGGGATGCAAAAATTGCCTCTGCTTAGCTTAACAGTCTATATTCGTCAGGTATTTGCACAAGTAGATCCGATGAATCTTGAGACAGGCAATTTGACGACCTCTTTTTTCTTCTGAGTTGATCATGATGTTCCTTTTCAGGGAGGATGCGGAAGTCTGAAGGTGGTGTAGAAGGTCGTGCTTCTGTGGTGTCAGGTATTGCTTGATCTTCATCAGGCAAGGGTCCACCCTTTAGGTGTCCTTCGGGTACTACTAAGAGGGCAGAATACAGCATTGCACGTGAACAGTATCCCCTCCAGGATAGTGCGAGGTGCAAGTATGCTTTCTGGCCACAGACCCACTGGTAAACCATCAGTGCTGCAGTGCCTTTTCGGAGATCTGAGATGAGTAATGTTCGGCTACATCATTTGTTTGATCCTATAGAGAGAGTTCCTTTGCTGTAAAAACAAAGTTCATAGTTTTCTTCTTGATGCACTTTCACTGGCTTTTCGATTGCTGAGATCCACGTCAGTTTTGCAACATGCTCTGTCCATATTTGTGCACATGCTTGTTCTACAAAGGCTAATGTTTATTCCGGTTAACCGACAAGTCCCTCTGCTTTGCACATGAAAGTTGTTTCTAGTCACTTATTTTCTGTATACTTTGCCCTATCTATCGCTAGGAACGCTTCTTTAAAAGTTTGGGTTGGCGGAGCTTGTTTTGCATCTTCGATTATCTGGCTCCAGAAGTTGTAAATGGATGCTGCGTGCCTGGAAAGTGCCTTTTACCCTACATAGTGCAAGATGAATCAGACACTGGGCCTCATTACGAGCTTGCCGGTAGCCGTGCCTGTTGTACAGGCACGGCTACCGCCAAACTCGCTACCGGTACCGCCACTCGCGATTGGGCAATAACTGGCCCATTATGAGTTGAATGGGCTGGTAATTGCTCCTTCGCGGGTGGCGGTTTGCCGGGCTCCCGATCCCCATTCTGCCCAATAGGGCAGAATGTGGCTGGGGAGCATGATTGCACCGGTAGTGTTTATAACGGTGCCGGTGCAATCACACGTTCTGCTCGTGGGTGCCGCACAGCCTGCCAGGTGAGACCTGGCGGGCTGTCAGGGACCCGCGAGCAGAACTTGTAATGCGGCGGTACGGTATGAACGGTGCCGGTGCCTTACCGGCACTGTTCATACCATAAACGCCAAGATTATAATGAGGCCCATTGTGTCTCTTCTAAGGGTACCGGTACTAAGACCTTGGGTGCCCAGATGCATGCGGTATTAAGGAACAAGCGTAGCAACTCCCATTAGTCGTTCGCCTTCCCATCACACTCATATTGGAGTACCAGCTGTTCGAGTGTTCGGGGTGGCGAAGGTCTTCCACTGCATCTAGTCCTAAACCATGATATGCATCATATTTGTGTTGGCATGTTTGCCCATTCCTTCTGTTACTCCACAAGGGAATACTTTCCCCTCTAATATACTTGTTTGAGAGATACTGGTATTACATAGGGAGCGTTGTATGGGTGGTTTTAGTAGTTGAAACATTACACTGTTACAGAGGGTGGATTGGGATTTGCTACAGGTGGTATTATACATTCTGAGGTTTGTTGATACATCAGCTTGTTCAATATCCACTGCAAGGGTGCTTCCATTCATTCTTTCATTCGGGGTAACGTGAGGGAAAAACCCTCTGGTAGTGTCAGAAAAAGAGGTAGACATTTGGGGTTTAGCTTCTGGGGAGGGCATATAGGTAACATTTGGGGCCTTCGATGACATTTCAAATATATTTCCAGTTAATTTAGTATCATTTAGGGTTGTTTGTGTCTTATTTCGATTGAAACTAGTGAGGTATAAGGGTATATATCCACTCCATGTCCACTTATATCCATCCAATGTCCATTTACCCACCCGCCCCTTCTTTTATATGGCCAGCCCAGATTAAATACGTTCTCCAATAAATTCCCAATGCAAACATTAAAATAGTAAATAAAATTACTATAAAATGCAACCCACAGTTATAACTATATGCTCCTGTGTAACTAATTCTATTTCTACTGCTATCTACATTTGATGATTCTCTCAAGGGCGTCATTTCCATCATCATTGCACCTGCGGAGAGAAAAAGAATGGGGCGGGTGGAAGGGAAGACTGGGAAGAAGGAGAGAGAGAGAAGATGGGGGAAGATGTGAACGGCTGGGAAGAAACTGGGGGAGACATGATACGGTTGGAGAAAATTGGGATACATAAAGATGAAGTAGCTAAAAATAAATGGGAGGCCCAAAAAGATTTAGTTCTTAAGAAATCAATAAAAGGGGGAATAATGTAATAAATATGCAAGTTGAATGTGGTGTAACAGAACGTACTTATCAGCTGCATGAGTAGCACTGTAAAAGGGGAGGTGGCTCTTTCTCATACCTGTGAAATAAAATTCTTAATAAAACTAATTCATAAAAACAGGAGCACACGTAAGTGTAATCAAACATAGTGGTAGAACAAAATGCTGTAAAGAGGCCTTAAAAGCTTACTTTTACTTTAAACGTGGGTTTAGGATTTTATGTGCGGCAAAGGCTACTGTGGCTGGTGATTTAGTGCAGAGTCTGGAATCTCAGGCCAGCGCTGTCAGAGGAACACAATGGGCCTCATTACAACCTGTCAGGTTTGGACCGCGGTGATTCCGTGATGGCGGTAACAAAGTTTCCGTGTCCGCAAGGTTGCGGAAAGACCGTCCGATTACATGCTGTCGGTCGCGCGCACCACACGGATGCGGAAACGTTGTTAACGCCATCACGGAAAAATCCACGGAAATGGACATAGCGCTGCCACAAGTAGCGCAAAAACCGTGTCCGCCTCCGTCGCCATGGACACGGAACCGGAAATACCATGATCGCCAAAACAGGAAACAGAGAGGCGGACATCATATAAAGCACAATCCATTGCCATCCAGAGTCAGCACAAGCAGAATGCACAATGTGAGAAGGCAAAAGGGACCGCCAGCATGTCTGCCAGGATTCCAGCTCAGAGGCAGCACAAACAGCGCTTTAGTGAGGCGGAGCTAACTGTTCTGGTGGAGCATATAGTGGAGCATGCAGAGATGCTGTTCAGTGCCGATCAACGGCGTGCCACACAGCAGCGGAGGAAGGAAGTGTGGGCGGAAGCAGCATGCAAGTGCACTGCTGTGGCCGTGACTGTGAGGAGCGTCAAGGACTGCCACAAGCGGAGGGACGACCTCAGGCTGAGGGTTTGGAACCTGATCTCCACACACCGCCAACGCAGCAGTGGGACAGGTGGAGGACCCCCTTCCCCACCGAGGCTGCAAGCATGGGAGGAGCGTTGCAGCAGTGTCCTCCACCTTGAGGGCATCCATGGGATCGGGGAGGCTGAGGCAGGAGTGAGCCCACCTGCAGATGCTGGTAAGTGGTGAAACATGAATGCCACATGAGAATATGTTGATGGCATGACTGGGCTAAAGGACCCATTAAACCCCCCCCCCTCCCAAGCAGTGCATGACTGGGCCAAAGGACCCATTAACAACCCCCCCAAGCAGTGCATGACTGGGCCAAAGGACCCATTAACAACCCCCCCCCCAAGCAGTGCATGACTGGGCCAAAGGACCCATTAACAACCCCCCCCCCCCAATCAGTGCATGACTGGGCTAAAGGGCCCATTAACAACCCCCCCCCAAGCAGTGCATGACTGGGCCAAAGGACCCATTAACAACCCCCCCCCAAGCAGTGCATGACTGGGCTAAAGGACCCATTAACAACCCCCCCACAAGCAGTGCATGACTGGGCCAAAGGACCCATTAACAACCCCCACCCCCGCCCCAAGCAGTGCATGACTGGGCCAAAGGACCCATCATGATCCGTATGGCAACCAACATCACAACAATACATACCCCCAACAATCAGATGCATGTAACTAACACTATTGAATGATCAACCTGTATGATGCATGTGATGCACCCATCAGCCACCACCACAACACTAATTGCATGTCCTCTGTGCCCCACAGCCGTATCAAGTGACAGTGATACTGCACAACAGGCCAGGCAATCTACACCGGCACGTGTCCAAGCCACCGCCCCTGCACAAGAGGATGCTGCCAGCAGTTCGGCATCTCTGCCCCCAGTACCAACTGCAACAAATGTGCCGGCTACCACCACCAACATCCCCAGCGTCACCACGCTGCCTGAGTCAACACAGGTGCCACGGGAACCCATCATGCCCACCCAAACCAACACAGAAGGCAGCTGCAGAGAAGGCGGCCTGTAGTGACAACAGTGCCCCGGCAGAGCACTCTGATACTGGGCCACAGGGGGAGATGCCCACATTTGATGACCTGGGATCCTTCCATCAGCTGGAGTTTAGCCCCACATCACTCCGAAGTCCCATGAGGTCACCCACCCCATCTATGGCAGAGCTTAATTCCCGCATGCAGCGGATGAAGGAGCAGTAAGCTACCCTCACCCAGCTGGTGGAGAGGCAGCTCGAGGAATCTAGGCTGCAGAGGGAGTGCTACAGCACTTCAGTGCGTCGCCTATCAAGATCCATTGGATGCTTTGCCAGCACTATTGTCACCCTGGTATGCCATGTGCGGGAGGGTAATGACAACACCTCCAGGCTCATAGAGTCCATGTTGATTGGGCAACAGGCAAATATTGCACGTATGCCATCTATTCCTGATTCTGTGCCATCCAATACCACCACCCCATTCAGCTCTACTACTGCCAGTCCGCGGAGGCGCTCGAGTCGGCTAACGGGGCTCTCGGGCAAGGATGCACAGGCACAGAAGCACACACGGAAGTGATGGCATGTGTGTGGGGCACTGCAGGACACACGTGGACTTGAAGGGTGTGAGGGGTGGGTACGTTTGAGTGGTGGGGGAGGTTGTTTTGGGTGTTTGAACATTGGGGCCTGGGTGGGGGTGGGTACGTTTGGCTGGTGGGGGAGGTTGTTTTGGGTGTTTGAACATTTGGGCTTGGGTGGGGGTGGGTACGTTTGGCTGGTGGGGGAGGTTGTTTTGGGTGTTTGAACATTGGGGCCTGGGTGGTGGTGGGTACGTTTGGGTGGTGGGTGGGCACGGGTGTACACCTTCCCTAACCATTGCACCTCCTTCCCTGTTGTTAATTCATCAATATATCATCATTTGAAATCAAAACATACATGTGTGGACATCTATCATTTCATTTGCAGTACAACAAATCATTTATTGTCATCACCATGTCCATGCATTGCTGTGAATGTGCTGTGTCTCAAAAGTAAATGCGAATCAGTTCATCCCGTGCTCTTTAGCCATCAAGTGCACCCCCAGGGGGAGGTGGTGCCATCCCATCCCCATCTCAATCCCCATCCCCATCTCCATCCCCAACTTCTTCATCTGCGTCTGGGGGCATTGGGATGTTCCTGCGCAGGCAGAGATTGTGCATCATGGCACATACGAGCGTGATTTTACCCGTCTTCACTGGGCTGTACAGCAGTCATCCGCCAGATCTGCTCAAACAGCGGAACCGGGCCTTCAGCAGTCCGAATGTGCTCTCAATCATTCCACGTGTGCAGACATGTGCCCTATTGTGCGCCTCTTCATGCCTGTTCCTTGGTTTCTGTACAGGTGTCATCATCCATGGCGTGAGTGCATACCCAGCATCACCTACATGGGATGTAGATGGGGGGACATGTCAGTGTTTGTGGTATCATGTCTTCATCTGATGCTGTGCTATCTTGGATCATTGTTCATTCATGCATGTGTGCCATGCAGTGGTTGGAAGTGTTTATTGGCCATCACAGTGGATGTAGCCAAATGGATATTGACCTACATATTTACGTGCATGTGTACTCTGCCCTGCGGGTGACATTTGATTGTGAGTATGGCATAGTGCAGTGATGTGCACACATGGCAGAGTCACTCCACTGTAATGAAGTAGTTAATGCAGGACGTCTCATTTACAGGCATCATGTGCATTGGGAGGGCAGTGTTCCATTTGTGGGTGGATGTTTGCAGTGGCACAAGGCGTATGGGACAGTGACAGTATCGGCTGTGTGTGTCATGTGGCAGGGTGTGTATGGGCACACTGTGTTGACCTGTCATGTCTTCCTTTGTGATGTTTGGGATCCGCTGTCTATTTGGTTGATGGCAGGGGGGGTGATGCATGTGCGGTCACAGCGGCACACTCACATTGCTCATCGGCCTGGAGACACACACACCACTTCAACAGGGTCGGAGCATTGTCAGCTGTACTCACCTAATAGCCATGTGATTTGTCCAGCATAGCGTTCCATGTACCGTGGCAACGTGGAATTCCGCAGTACCATTGAGTCATGGGTTGAGCCTGGGAAACGTGCGCAGCAGTGTGTAATCAGTAGCGTGGCATCACATACCATCTGTACATTCAACGAGTGATACTGTTTTCTATTGCGGAACACCATCTCAATTGCACGTGGTACTGTCAGCTCAATGTGGGTGTAGTCAACTGCACCTATGCAATTTGGCATGCCTGCTATGGCATGGAAGGCCAACTTGGTAGCAATGACCTCGGGGAGGGTACGGAGTAGGGCTATGTGTTCCGACACATGGAGCAACAGGGCATCCAGTACCTGTACCAGGATTTTTGAAAAACAGGGTTGTGATATGCCGTGCAGCTCACCGACCATGTGTTGATAGGTGCCAGTGCCAAGGAAATGCAGCACAGACACAACCTTCAGGAGGGGGGGTGGCGGTGGGGGTGTTTATGTGGCTGCTGATGCTGTCCTCAATCATGGCAGTGATGTACAGGATTGTTGGACGGTCCAGCCGGTATAGTGTGTGGATCTGTCCTGGGGTAAGGTTCCAGGGTGAGGCCCTGATGCGTGGTATTGCAGGCTGCCTCTGTGGTTGTGCCGGCTGGACAATGGGGTTTTCCATAGGTGCAGGGTTGGCTGGTTGGCGCCTGCGCCTCCTCCGCCTCCTCCTCTGCTCCATTACTGCCATCATGTGCAGTGCTGCCTGTTGGTTGAGTAGGCCCAGTCCAATTGCTACTAGAGCTGCCGCCTGCATGGTTCTGTGTTGTGTTGGGCTGTGTGTGGCCCTTTTGTAGGCTCCCAGTGTGCTGCTGGGTCCAGCTGGGCTGATTTGGTGCACCTGTGCCCTGATTCAGTTCAGCAGGCACTGTTTAACATCATGTTCGCGGTCGCGGCGGTACCGCCACCGTGATCACGGTTTTAACGCCATTTTTCTGGCGGTGTTTCTGTGTCCGCGCTAGTTGTGATGCTTGCAGTGTTTCGTATTGCCGGTAACGGAGGGGTTTCTGTGCAGGTAGACTTTGCGGGACCCTTAACTACGCGGTGGCGGTTGGGGAGGCGCTATTTCCGGGGCTGCGGGTCATGATTGGGCGGACGTGGAAACGGTGCCGGTATGGTTTTACCAGCGGCGTTAACTCCGGACCGGTGTACTTGTAATGAGGCCCAATGTTTCTTATTTTTCACGGTCACAGATTAGAGCTCACAGGTTTCACCAACGAATAAGTAATACATGACCATTTTATAATTGAAAATCATTTATGAAATACAATTTTCTAACGGAGACGAAAAGAACCACAGTGGTTTAAAATTGCCCCTTAAGACATCTTCCCTGGGAAACGGGTTAGAGTGTTCCTGATATGCAACAATTGTATGGTAGTATGTCCGTGGTGCAAGGCTCTGATTGTGTCATGGTGAAGGGCCATTCTCATGGGAATCAGGGTGAGGTGACCAGGGCAGTTGAATAAAGTTCTGCTGGTTGTCTCAATTGTTTCAATGACTTAACTTTGTGTTGTCAGAATTGGGGTGGATTGTGACATCACAGGGTGTAATTGAGGGTGGTGTTGGAAGGTATGTGGACACAATGGTTGATCACAATGTATGTTTTTCTATAAGGGTTCAAAGTGGGAAACCTAATTAGTTCTGCGTGGGGAGATTTTTTTATGTCGCTCGATCGCAAGTGCTTATTACTTTGTTTTGTATGTAAGTTCTTAGTTTAGGGGTGTTTCATTGACAGCCCCTTTTCAGTCAGTTCTGTTCGCGATCTGTTTGAATTTGCTGTCTCAGCTGCATCTGGGGCACTGAATAAAACTGCGTTACTTCTTGCACCGGTGTAACACATCCTTTTTTAATTACTTTTGTAATTTTTTGGTGAGATCTACGAGGCAACCCCAATACACAAGCATCTAAAAGTAGGAGGCCCCAATAGCCCTTCTTTTGTCTTAG
Source organism: Ambystoma mexicanum (assembly GCF_040938575.1). NCBI lineage: Eukaryota > Metazoa > Chordata > Amphibia > Caudata > Ambystomatidae > Ambystoma > Ambystoma mexicanum. Next base: position 93,752,042 of record NC_090938.1, read on the forward strand.
TGCCGGTGACATGAATGGAAACCTTATCAACGTTCACACTGGGAGAATCCCAATCCATTAGGGCTATCATCATTAAAGTTGCGAAAGGATGGACAAAACTAATTTGTCTGCAGGTTTTGGTGGCCATTATAGATTGGGAACCTCTTTAAATACATCAAAGATGGCACCGGGAAGCATCATAACACGACTAACAACATAACATACCAAATGCAGTGCACTAAAAAGTGACTCCTCTATGATCTCTGTGTATACACGTTCTTGATCTCTCCATTCTCAGTCACATCACCTCCTCTCTGTTCCAAACTCTCTCTGTGCTCAATCCCGTGCTCACTCGCTGTCTCTCTATTACTGGGACTCCATCCCTCTATCTACTGGCTCTTACCCTCTTTCTCGCAATTTTGACTCCAGCTTCAAGTCTATATTCTTACATCTTTTTCGTTCTCATAAACTCATTTTTGTTTTCTAACTTTATCATTTGCATTGGTTTATTGTACCGTTCCGCTACTGGTATTGAAACTCTTTGGCGAAAGCGCTAAAGAAGCAACAATAAATACAAATCTCTTTCTACTCTCCCACCCATAGTCTCAGACATCAATCCCAGTTAATTTAATCCGTCCCTATCCTCCTCGTGCTCATGCCTGTTCCTGCACCTTTTCCCACTTACCTTCTAAACATATTAAAAAAATGAATTTGGTTCTTATATCGCACTTCAAGTCCATTTCCCCTAACCTACCCTCCAGACCCATGCGAATAAACATCCACTTGTTCTTAAATCATGTTACCCTTTTCCTCTTTTTCACTCTCATCTAAAAAACATCTTCTGTCCGTCTCCACCTTTTCGTTTTTAATCCTGGCATTTTCATACCTATATTATTGTACTGTATATGTATGTTCAGCACTTCAGAGGAAGTGTTTAAATAAGTCAATTAATAACAATGCAAATACTAAATTGATGGGGGTAGATAAAGACAGGAAATGTTCAAGACGTTCCCCTTGACCCATGAAACACACATAGTCAGAGAGATGTGAATGGCATGTTCATATGTTAGGCATTGTTGCCGGTTACCATCTCATGTAACACAGTAAACCATGATTAACAGTGTGCTATGAATTTTAGTTCCAGGCTAAGTATCATGGGCAGACAAAGGAGTGTAAAGTCAAAGGAAGTGTTTGGCCTTCCTCATATACTTTGGTGATCCAGGGACCATAATACACCCAGGAAATGGTGGGGGGTGGTATATTTTGCACATGATTTTGTGTAAACAGGCAAACCTTGCAGTTTTTCCAGATGCACAGGGCTTTACAAATACCAAATTGTAAATTGAAGTGTCCATGCAATTCTGGGTCCAATGCTAAAACAGAGAAACGCAGGGCCACTTTCAAATAGATGTTGTCACAAGTCTAGGCGGAGAGCACAGGGCAGAGGCTATCTCTCCCTGTATGCAAGTAGATGTAAGGGAGATTCCGGAGACAATGCTAGCAAATAACAGATTAAAGGTACATACCAAGCTGTTAGTTGAAACAGGAATTCACAGGAACTGCAGGAGCAGGCTCTAAACAAAGAGACAGAGAAAAGGCAAAGACAAGCAAGTACACTGGGCAACCCAGATTGATCAGAAATAAGGGTGTACTGGAATATGACAAGGGGTCTCCAGGGATTAAGGAAAGCCCTTGGGATAGGTAAGAGCAGATTACTCTTAACAACAGTCATACAGCAACGTCATGACTTGGGCGTGCCGAGGAAACTGTTGTACTCAGTGCAAGGGTAAAACTGAAAGACCATATATTGAGGCAGGTACGACTTCAACGGACTACGTGAAGGCAACAGAAGTCTTCCCTTATCTGATCTGAACGGAGACCAACCCAGGGGCACACTGTAAACCGGATTCAAGTGGAGACACCACAGTGGACCAAGATGTATACAAGTAGAAAGCAGTGTTGAAAGAAATAACAAGGTACATACAGGACAGGACAGGATAGTATATCAGAAGTTGGAACAGGTAGGAAGCAAGGCAAGGAGCCGAGAGGAACAGGGCAGATGGCAGAGGAGTGTGGCAAGGCTGCCAGGCAGGGAAGCCCAGAGGAGAAGGGCAGAAGGCAGCGGAGTGTGGCAAACCCATCAGGCGGGAGCCCAGAGGAGCAGGGCGAAAGGCAGCGGAGTGCGGCAGAGCCGTCAGGTGGGAGCCCAGAGGAGCAGGGCGGAAGGCAGCGGAGTGCGGCAGAGCCGTCAGGTGGGAGCCCAGAGGAGCAGGGCGAAAGGCAGCGGAGTGCGGCAGAGCCGTCAGGTGGGAGCCCAGAGGAGCAGGGCGGAAGGCAGCGGAGTGCGGCAGAGCCGTCAGGTGGGAGCCCAGAGGAGCAGGACGGAAGGCAGCGGAGTGCGGCAGAGCCACCAGGTGGGAGCCCAAAGGAACAGGGCAAAAGGCTGCAGCAGAATGAAGAGGGAGCTGCAAGCATCAACAGCAACAAGAATCAAAGGCCAAAAGGTCAAAAACTGGTAACAGGAGCACCAGCACGAACTGCCAGAGAAAGTAGTTGACTGAAACTGCTTCTGTTCAAAGTGAGCTTATAAAGGCCCTCCCAGCCAGCAGGCCAGCAGGGTGGAGCTGATTGCAGACTTTGGCAGCTGTGTTCAATTAAGTGCTGCCCTGGCTTCAGTAGCCTGCAGCAGTGGCAGCAGTGGATTCTAATCAAGTGCTCTCCAGCTCTCTGCAGCCGAGCCTGCAGCAGCTTGGAACAGGTGAATGCAATCAGGCCCTCTGCAGCTCTTAGTAGCTTGCTGCAAACAAATGTATTTAGTATGCCCCCTCCAGCCCTCTGCTTTTTGGAAAGCATACATGTCCCAGAATGCATCTGCTGGTTTAACCCAAAAGCCGGAATGGAACATGCAATTAGAATAGTCCAAATCTGTAGCGGTAAAACAAGGAAATAAAAGCAGAGGCGCGTGTAGCGGTGCTGGGTGGCAGGCGAGCAGGATCATGACAGTTGTTCACTGGAGCAAGTCAGAAGATGCGTCAGAACATCTCTGATTTGCACCTCTTATCTTATAGCTTAAATCGGACAGGATGTTTCACGGAAAACAGTCTATAAACAAAAAACTGCCTTCACGTTATGGGTTTCAAAAATCATATCATCACCTTCGAGGAAGCTCGCAACTCTTCATCCCATGCCAAAGGTAGGCATTAGTACTTGTACTATTTTCTTAAAGTTCCTGTATTCTCACCACTATCACCATTAGTGACACTTTTCATCGTGCTTTATACATGAGTCACAGTTGTTTACTTTGATCGGTCTCTATGTAGGCACTTTGTGTATCGATAATCCTTATGTTCATATTATTTTGTGACTGCTCTATAGTGTTTTTAATAAGTGTCCATGGATGCAGCTTACCTTGGGCCTCGCGCCCTCGCCCGAATTATCTTGGCTCCAAGGTACGGCAATCTTATGATCAGATTTAGGTGGTATTGGAAAAGGTTGCAGACAGAAAAAAGTAAGTCATGGTTAATCAGTGGAAACAATTCACAAGAGGATATCTCTCAGATAAATGGACAATATTTGCATACACCCATGGTTCAAAAATACGCAAAACTAAATGTGATCCACCAAATTGTACTAGAGGATAAAAGGTGGGTGGTGAAGGGAATGACTTGTAAAATAACCCCTTTTGCAGCTGCAAAGGGTATGTGCTTGTATGGTGGTATAGGGCAGATAATGCAAAGGAGCAAACCAATGTCTACATTTGTATTTAATGATTGACCAAAAAGACTCCCAAAGTTGGAAATAGGTTTTTGGAGGATTGAAGGTACAGACTTATGTGAAATACACACAAGTAATATAAATCTATATCTTGGATGGGTCTGCGGGTCAGCAACCCCAGCGGGCATGAGCGGCTGGGATCTTACAGCGTCATCGTACGCTTTGTGGTAATTCCGTAGTATCTTAGTGGAATGACTGCCAATCAATTCAACGTTGGGCCACTCATTCCTGTGCATGTACAACGGGAGTATGAGTGTAGTAATATGGTATTAGTCCCGATTTATTTTCGGAGTCGAAAGGACCTCTTGGGTATTCCGGTGGCTTACGACGAGCAGCTATTCCTCCCTCATGAATACGCAGATGCTACCTCTAGCATCTTGCTGGAGGCACAATCCTTTACTTTGTGGTCAAAACCATAATCGTGCTGGGCAGTAAAAGTGGCAGTAATTCCATTAATGTTCAAAGTGATGGTAATTGAATTTTAGACACTTTCCACCACTCCCCCGATCTTGAGGCCTAATATTCTTCAAACAATAATGACTTAATTCTCAAACACAGCGTTCTCCAGCACTGTACAAGCAAAAATCATTTAACTCAACCACCAAATAAACAATTATTGATCATCTACCGTGCAGCTTCATCAATCTGCCCACATATAATGACTCTATATGGTTCTCCACTTATCAGCAAGAGCACCACACTGCATGCCATATACAGAACTGGACGAGACTATGGGCCTCATTACACGGATTGCGGTAAGGGTACCGGTACTGGTAAACCCTTACTGCCTTACTACGAGGTCCCTCTGCGGGACCCGACCTCAACGGCTGGTTTTTCCAGCCGTTAAGGAACGGGCCTGTAAAGGGACCTTGTAGTAAGGCAATTTGCGGTACCGTAATTGCCGTCTTCCCAATTCCCATTAATCCCTATGGGGGCTCAAATGGGAATGAGGAAGTGCCATGGTGAATGGGGAATTACCGCCCCCACACACCTTGGAATGTGGTGGTAATTCCGCCATTCACCATGGCGGACTCGGTACGGTACCGGCGGCAACCATGGCGCTAATAGCGCCATGGTTACCGCCTACCGTGTAATGAGGCCCTATACCTTCGCGGGTCCACTTAAAAGGATTTACTCCAGAATTTCCTGAGTAGCTGTCTTTTCTGAGGTTTTGGAGGTGTCATCTTCTCCTTCACCTGACTCTCAACAGCATGATGAGTACAAACCAGTAAACATGCTTACTCTGTGAGTTGCTGGTAGTCTCATATCTGTTTAGCTGTGTGCCCTAAAAGTACTTTTCATCCTACTTTGATTGGCTTAAACCCATGGCTACCTTCTTGAAAGGGCAAAATAAGGGGCTTAAAGGAAGCCAAACATTTCAAAGAATTAGAAATTCTGTGCAATGTTGGGCATGGGTAAACAGAATAAATTTAGTGACCTAGAACTCCTTCTTTTGAGCATGGAGCTGGATGAAGAAAAGGGGTTTGGGCTGAGTGGAGTGGTCTCATTAGGTTGTGAATGTTGAATATGGCAATGTTTGCCAGGGGGTGTGTTTGAATGCGACTTGAGAGCAATAACTAGAGGGCACCTGGTGGAGAACACCGCGCATGAAGCAGCGCAGGCCGTGGCACATATTGAGACATCAGGATCTGAAACGGAGGAAGAGCACAATGAGTGCACAGAGGCAAAAGAGGACCTGAGGGGCCGTGACCTTCCATGACCTAGACAGGTGTGGGGAATATAGGGATCAGGCACTCAAGAACAAGAATCAGAGTTCACTTAGAAAGGTGATTAGACCAGACAACTGGGAGGGGTTACATGTTCAAATGCAGTTGGTGGGAACCAGGTGCCAGTTCAAAGCGCACCTTTCAATGTGATTCTGCCACATAAAGAGCTGCTTGCATCCAACACAAACAGGATTGGAAAGCAAAGCCCTGAAGTTGGGGACTTAGTGTTGGTTGACTCAGATATTGAAGTTGCCAATAAAGATGAGGTACGCATGTTAGAGGTTGAGGTCAGAAGGTTTGCCTGGAAGGTAATTAAACAACAACATAGAACTTGTATTTGCATGAAAACACTGCAATGAACCAGGAGGGCTTTACAAGAGGAAGAGTGCGTCCATCAAGCAGAACGAGAAGGTCTCTTTATGATAAGGGGTTAAAGGACTGCACAGGGTGAGTGCTGAACCTTGTGGAGGCACTGGTTTGGGGAAAGTCCCATAGCTGAAATAGTCACTTCCTCCAGTCTGAGGGGTTCCAGTGAGGCATAAGAATTTTAGTGAAAGAAAGGAATTTTAAAAGGTGAAATGTTCAAAAGTATAGCCTAAGAGGATTAAAATAAGGCAAAAAACAGCTTGGAATAGAAAAGATAAAAGTGAAGTTTGTTTAAGGATAAGACAGAAGAATAGCAAAGGCTGTGAGTGTGTTTAGTGGGTGGCTGAAGGAGAGTGAAGAGAGTGGGGCTGTGGGTCGGAGTCACACTGGAGAGTGTGGCTTTTGGAGTTGAGGGCATCCTTTGGCTTGAAGATGGAACCAGGGGGTGAGAAGGACACGTACAGTTGTCGTGACTTCTCAAGATTCTCCCCAGGTCTGTAGAACATCGCCACTGTGGGGAGGAGCTAAGAAGGTAATTTTAGTGTCAGGGGTCTCTCAAGGAGAAATGATAAATGCTAATGTTTATTTTTTTTTTTTATTTTTTTTTTTTTTTATTATTTCATACAGTTTAATTAAACTTTTGAAATAAATGCATCGCTTACTACAAAAATGAATACTTACACAAAATCTTCACTGTTGCATTAATAAAAAATAAAAAGAAAGTGTACATTAAGCGAAACTACTGTATATTCCTACAGTAGACTTGATCTCCAAGAAGACACTTCTCTGCATCCAACTTATTTTGAAGCTTTTCCAAATACCTTGTGAGCGCTAGAGTTCGTTTTTTACAATCACTGTTGTGCATTTGGCGCCACCAGTCCTCGCTACTGTAGGTTGTACATTTGTCCATTTCTTTCCCCAAGAAAAAAGTTCTCATATTTCTTAGGTGCGGGCAAAAGAGGACTAGATGTTTTAGATTTTCTTCATTGTGATTGCAAAATCTACAGTTCATTTTTTCGGCATGAATCATTCTTCTTTGAACCAAGATTTCTTTTGTTTCGAATAGATTCAGTCTGAATTTTAGATACAACTTCCTTAAGCGTTTACATGGCCACATGGTCATGTAATTCGGAATTGTATTGACTCCTTTAGCTTCTGCCGGCGAGTTGGCCATACATTTGTGCTTCGATCTTTTATCCACCATCTCGATCCAATCCAATTGCAGGAGTTTTTTCTTTACTGCGTTTGGATTGCCCCATACTGTTTTTTCATCAGAGGACAATTGGGCAGGATGTCTTTACATTGCTGTCTCCATGAGGATAAAGCGGACTTCTGGTCTTGCATTTCTTTAGACTCCATTAGGACTTCGAAGGGAGCTAGTTCAGCCTCTTCTAGGGTCTTCCTATATAGGGACAATTTGTTCCACATTAACCTTGCGTTTAGTGAGGAAAGCCCCACCTCGTATAACACACAGGCAGTCGGGAAACTCAACGGTATGTTTATTTTACCTGTATAGAACCACAACATGAACCCGAAAGGATTGCATAAAACAATTACATAACAAACAGTTGCATATGCCTGTCAACCTACCTCTCTGCTTGATCTTCCAAGGGCTGCACCCCGGCTGGTGGGGAAGCCGGATCTCTATAAGAAGCCTGTAAGCAAAAGACAGCAAGCCTTTTACTCTGTAGCACCAATTCAGAAAAGGATAGCTTGCAAGCAAATGGAAGATCACAAGTCTGCATTTCTCTGATAGTCAATAAAGCATAAACCAATCCAAGAAGCACATGTGTGTATTAGACCATATAATTGTCTATTTAAGTATGCAGTGTGGAAGTGCCTGCAGGATGCCCAGGCAGCTAGCACAAAGGAAGCCAAACTGTCATGTGACTTTGGTGAAACAGAAATAAGGGAACGAAATGAGTTCCTTGATTTTTCCCACATCCCAAATAGCTTTTGAACCAAGAAGTAGCAAAGTTCCCCTAAAGAAAGACTCCAGTATGCACTGAATGTTTCTTGTTACTATTTTAACAATTATATTTTGTGTTAAGACTCCAATAAAAGTATAAAGGTTGGATCACAGCTATCACAGCCGTTGTATGATATATTCCACCAGCAAGCAGGTGAAGATTATATCTGTGCATTTGGTGACGCCGGAGAACAACCTTTCAAAAGGGCCCCTTCCCAGAGGGTCACAAATGCAACAACAGTATCCCCAAATTCTGCTTGTTCAGAACAACTTAAGTGGTATAGCTCAGGGTAAGAAGAAGCAATAAGCAGTCTGCTATTAGACCTGCCACTGGCACCTTTCTCCCTCACTCCACACATGATATGACAATTTGTGCGACTTAACATGGCTGCACAGATTATACACATATCATTTCTGCATATTTTCCATGTGTACAGTGGTGCGCAAAATGCCAAAACATGCAACGCAGCTCCACCAACTCAACAGAAGGCATAAAAACAAGGTATCTTCCCTATCTGGATCCAAAGGCGGGTGCAGCGGAACACCGCATGCAGGTGATGTGGAACACCATATGCAGCTGCTGCGGAAAAAACCATATGCAGGTGATGTGGAACACCATATGCATGTGCTGTGGAACACCATATGCAGGTGCTGCGGAACACCATATGCAGGTGATATGGGACACCATATGCAGGTTCTGCGGAACAGCATATGCAGGGGATGTAACCATATGCAGGTGATGCGGAACACCATATGCAGGTGATGAGGAACACCATATGCAAGTGCTGTGGAACACCATATGCAGAGGATGTGGAACACCATATGCAGATGCTGCGGAACACCATATGCAGGTGATGTGGAACACCATATGCAGGTGCTGCGGAAAAAACCATATGCAGGTGATGTGGAACACCATATGCATGTGCTGTGGAACACCATATGCAGGTGCTGCGGAACACCATATGCAGGTGATATGGGACACCATATGCAGGTTCTGCGGAACAGCATATGCAGGGGATGTAACCATATGCAGGTGATGCGGAACACCATATGCAGGTGATGAGGAACACCATATGCAAGTGCTGTGGAACACCATATGCAGAGGATGTGGAACACCATATGCAGATGCTGCGGAACACCATATGCAGGTGATGT